>NC_081556.1:39930033-40239826 GCF_963082655.1 Stomoxys calcitrans | reverse complement strand
AATATTGGTCTTCTTGGTAGCCGTATCCAAATTTAGACCGATCAGAACCATATACGGCACGGATGTCGAAAAGCCTAACATAAGTCACTGTGTCAAATTTCAGTGAAATCGGATTATAAATGCGTCTTTTATAGGGTCTAAACTTTATGTCGAGATATCGGTCTATATGGCAGCTATATCCAAATCAGGACCGGTATTTGCACAGTTTTTCGAAGTCGTAACAGAACATCACATGCAAAATTTCAGCCAAATCGGATAAAAATTGCGGCTTGTAAGGGCTCAAGAAAACAAATCGGAAGATCAGTTTATATGGGACCTATATTAGGTTATAGACCGATTTGAACCGCACTAAGCACAGTTGTTGAGAGTAAGTCATAGCAGAACACGACATGCGGCTTCCAAGGGCTCAAGAAGTCAAATTGGGAAATCGGTTTATATGGGAGTTTTATCAGGTTCAAGTCAAGTACGGAGTATGTTGGAGACCATAGTGGAAGTCATTGAATAAACTTTCAGCCAAATCGGTTAAGAATTGGGCCCTTAAGAAGCCCAAGAAGTAAAATCGGGAGATCGGTTTATATGATCCAAAATTCAGCCAAATCATATAAGAATAGCACTCTCTAGAGGTTCATGAAATCGGTCTATAAACTGATATGGCTCCCATATAAACCGATCTCACGATTTGATTTCTTGAGCACTTACAAGCCGCAATTTTTGTCCGATTTTTCTGAAATTTTGCATTTAGTGTTCTGTTAGGACTTCGAACAACTCTGCCAAGTGCGGTCCGAATCGGTCTATAACCTGATATAGCTCCTATGTAAACCGGTCTCTCGATCATCATTATTCAGTTCGTAGAAGCATAAATTTTTGCTGGTTTGACAAAAGTTTGGCACATAGAATAAAAGTATGCCCTTAACTAAATTTATTTTGTATACATGTTTTGCAGAATCCTTGGTGGTGGGTTCCCAAGATTCGGACCGGCCGAACTTAGCACGCAATATTTTGTCAAAAATTTTTATATTCTTCTTCTTGAGTCTCTAGATGGCACAATTAACATCCGATTTGCCTGACACCTTGAACGTGGTATTTTTTTTTCGACTTCAAACAGTCATAACAAGATTCGGCCCGGCCGAACTTAACGCCTACACAACTGCTGTGGCACAGGAGAAGAGCTAGACCCGTTGATGTGCAAAGCGATCGACTTAGAATCACTTCCTGATTCGATTTAACAGTGTCCGTCAACCTGTCCATGTATTCTTCTAGTCAAGATACAGTTCGCATTTGTTGTCCGATTGTCATAAAGTTTTGCACAAGTCACTTCTTTGGTCCAAGGACGAACGCTATTGATTTTGAACAAAATCGGTTTAAATTTAGATATAGCTCCCATATGTATGATTCATCCGATGTAGTCTTTTAAGGCTGTATTAGCGACCATTTCGGTCCGATGTTTAAAAATTTTTGTGTAAGGTGTTTTATTTGATGTCCCAATATATGTGCAAAATTTCATCAAAATCGGATCATATTTAGATATAGCTCCCATATATAACTTTCATCCGATGTTTAAAGTTTGTATTAACCACGATTTTGGCGTGACCTTTAGAAAATTTTGCATGAGGTGTTTCTTTTGACGCCTTAATGTGTGCAAAATTTTATCAAAATCGGTTTTATCGGATTTAGATATAGCTCCCATATATTTTTTTCATCCGATGTTGCATTTTAAGGCTGTAGAAACCACAATTTTGTTTCTGATCCTTACAAGTAAGTCCAAGTAAGTGTGAAAATTTTCGTCAAAATTGGTTCAGATATATTGGTATAGATATAGCTCCCTATATGGGATCTTTCATCCGATATGACCTTTAAGGCTGTTGCCACAATTTAGACCCTATCTTAAGAAAATCTTACAGAATTTAATTTGATATTTCAATAGGCATGAAGATCAAAGTCTGACTAGATTTCGAGGTAGGCTCTTTGTATGAAAAATAGAACATAGACTCGGTGGTGTAGGGTAGGTATGCAGTCGGCTCAGCCCGAGTTTTGCCTATCCTTACTGGTTTTTATTTAATTTTAATGTTATTTTTTGATTTCTATTAAAAAAAAAAGATTAAATTTAGAAAATTTTCTCCATATTACTTCTCATTACACTATACTTAACAATTTGCCACTGGTCCTTCATGGAATGTTTATTGGCAAATTTGCATTTTCTTACTTTACAGATTTTGTTTAAATCCCTTATTTCAAATGTTCATTCCATATACAACTCGATGAACCACTTCAATTACAGCCAATGCACCCCCATTCTAATGAACAACGCCAATGTAAGGCATTGTAGGTGTCTAAAGCCCAGTAGCCAACAGTAAGTCAACAAGCTATCAACGACGTTTCAATTGAGATAAAAACCGCATTTCATTCTGCGAAAAAAAAGTATTCATAAAAAAACTCAAGTATTGAATATATACGATATTTTTTTTTTTCAATGATGAGTAATTTCAAATTAATTTCTGTTTTCATGCCTTCACAGCACAGTACAGCGCATGAAAGCAAACCAAGAGCGTGAAGTAATGCTAAAGTTTGCCAATAGCTGGTGAGACTTGAGTGTTTTGCAGTCACTGTATGTTTGTCTGTCTATCTGCCATGGCTGGTGTTTGATTAAACAAGTCAGACTTTCTAATTTCCTTATTAGTTATTAAACTTTTAGTAGTTTTATGGTCTAGTATCATACATAGAGGGGACTATTTTATGGCCACATAGTCCAGACGCTGTCAATCATTTGTGACTGTCAATCGTTTATGGTTTACAAAAATTTTTTTTATTACCATTTGATTTAATTTTAAAGAAAATAAAACAAGAAATAAAGAAAAACTCTTTTTGAAGATTTTCCAATAGGAGGTGCTATTTAGGTATTCAGATATTCAGAGAAATTCTATTTTTTGAGATAAATGATCGAATCGGAATAATGAAAAAAAAAAAAAAACGTCAGCCATATGGCCACCACGGCCAAGCTTACAGGCCATATCCAAATGCAAATTTGCCCATAAACATTTCATTAAGGAACAGGGGCAAACTTCTTACATATCACTGCTTGCTGTCCAATTCAAGTTTAGGTTTAATGACAAAGGACCTCCTTTTTGTAGTCGAGTCCGAACGGCGTGCCGCAAAGCGACACCTTTTTGGGGAGAAGTTTTTACATGGAAAAATACCTCACAAATGTCGCCAGCATTAGGAGGCAAAGTGTTTTCTGGGGTTCTCGCCAGGATTCGAACCCAGGCGTTCAGCGTCAGGGGTAGGGCGTGCCCCCTTATACATAGATTCTAATTTTTATATTAAATTCGTACTCTACTCTAAAGTACCTTTCATTTAAGTCCCATATTGTATAGATCGGGCTTTATGCCCGTTTGTGGGGGTTTTGGGAGGGGCATTCCCCCTAAGTGCTTGACCCCAAATTTAATATCTGATTGATATTTTGGGTGGATGGCGTAGTTTTTCTTTTTATATCAGATTCATGTTCTACTCCCAAAATACCTTCCATATCAGCCCATATTGTACTGATCAGTCTTTATTGCTGTTTGGGGAGTTTTGGGGTGGGCGTCCCTCCTAGGTACTTGACCATAAATTAAATTATTACAAATCAGATATTGTTTTTTTGCATTCTTATTATTTATGTGCCAACAAAAAAATAATACATAAATTCGTCCCCTTGTCTCATATAAATATATGTGGGTAAAGGTTAAATATAAGGTGTCCTACAAATGTTGGCCTAAGAACTCTAAACCTTTTTGGGGTTTTTCTCTTTTTGCTTAAAACATCGACCAGACTTGTGATTTTCCACACCCAGACCATGGACCTGAAGTTGTTCCAGAGTGTAACGAAATCGGTTCATCATCAGTAATCCATTCTTGACCAGCTTATCAGTAACCTTATTTCCTGTCATCCTCCGATGTCCTGGGCCCCCATATGGTCTAATAGCCCTTCCCTGCAATTCCTCACAATTTATGAACTCAAATAGCCAGCATCCAAAGCCTTTATCCCCATCTGACTAGATTCTAACTTTATTACTGCCTGAAGGGTAGCTGCTCCTGCGAAATCGTTCCCAGAGTATGCAAAATAACAAGGACCTTGTATGGATCCATGTTTCTTGAGAAATTAGTCAAGTCCCCTGACCTTGGAACTTTGTAGTACCAGACCAAACTATCTAATCTAATGATCAAGTTTTGGTAAAAATACGGCCTGGGCTTTGAAATTTTTGAACTCGAGAATATTTTCGATATTTTAATAAGAAATTGCCTATTTGGAAGTACATATAGCACCCGTTTAGGTTGACATATCTGGTTCAAATTTCACTTAAGAAGCATCTACAATATGTCTTCTTTACAAACAAAAGAAAAAGTCGAGGTATTTAAAGTTGTACATTTTGCCACGAACCCAAATCATGCATAAAAATGAAAATCGAACGAATACGAAGCAGATCTCGGTCAAAATGGCACACAAAAAAGTTTAAGTCAAATATCTCCGAAACCAGTGGAGATATTGTAGACCTCAAGAGGACTTTTTGGTAGGGATTTTCGAGTATTATCCATAAATGAAGATTTGACAGCCAGACCATAAATGAAGATTTGGCAGCCAGACCATAAATGAAGATTTGGCAGCCCAAACAATTTTACGAAATAACGTGGTGACCAACTAGTGTTTTTCCATTTTCTCCCACTGTGCGGAGAGCCATAGTGCGGTACCTCTTTGGGAAGAAGTTTTCACATTGCGTAGTACCTCACAAATTTCACTAGCATTAGAAGGGGATAACCACCGCTGAACATTTTTATACCCACCACCATAGGATGCGGGTATACTAATCTAGTCATTCCGCTTGTAACACCTCGAAATATTGATGTAGGATCCCATAAAGTTTATATATCCATGATCGTCTTGACATTCTGAGTCGAACTAGCCATGTCCGTCCGTCCGTCTGTCGAAATCACGATAGCAACGGAACGCGTAAAGCTAGTCGCTTGAAATTTAGCACAGATACTTAGTGTTGATGTAGGTCGTTGGGGATTGTAAATGAGCCATATCGGTTCAAATTTGGATATAGCTTCCATACAAACCGATCTACCGATTTGATTCCTGAGCCCCTGGGAGCCGCAATTTTTGTCCGATTTGGCTAAAATTTTGCATATAGTGTTCCGTTATGATTTTCAACAACTGTGCCAAGTACGTTTCAAATCGGTATATAACCTGATATAGCTTCCATATACACCGATCTCCCGATTTGATTCCTGAGCCCCTGGAAGCCGCAGTTTTTGTCCGATTTGGGTGAAATTTTGCACATGGTTTTCTGTTATGACTTTCAACAACTGTGCTAAGTTCGGCCCAAATCGGTGCATGACCTGAAGTACGGTCCAAATCGGTCAATAATCTGATACAGCTCCCATATAAACCGATCTCCCGATTTGACTTCTTAAAATCCTGGAAGCCGCAATTTTTGTCCGTTTTTGCTGAAATTTGAGATGCGGTGTTCTGTTACAAGTTCCAACAAATGTTTCAAGTACGGTCCAAATCGGCCTATAACCTGATATACCTACTATATGAACCGATCTCCCGATATGACTTCTCGAGTTTTTATAAGCCTAAAATTTTCTCCGATTTGTCTGAAATTTTGCACATAGTATTTTGTTATAACTTCTAACAGTTGTGCCAAGTACGGTCGAAGTCGGTCTATAACCTGATATAGCTCCCATATAAACCGATCTCCCGATTTAACTTCTTGGGCCCTTATAAGTTGCAAGTTTTTGCACATAGTGTTCTGCTATGACTTTTAACAACTATGCCAAGTACGGTCCAAATCGGTCTATAACCTGATATAGCCTCCATATATACCCATGTCCCGATTTGACATCTTTAGCCCCTGGGAGCCGCAATTTTTTCCCGATTTGTCTGAAAATAAAAAAGTCGCAATTTTTGTCCGATTTGGCTGAAATTTTACACATAGTGTTCTCTTATGACATCCAAACAACTGTGCCAAGTACGTCCCAAATCTGTCTATAACCTGATATAGCACCCATATAAACCGATCTCTCGATTTGACATCTTTAACCCTTGGAAGCCGCAATTTTTGCCAAATCTGGCTGAAATTTTGCATGTAGTGTTCCGTTATGACTTCCAGCCACTGTACCGAGTACGGTCCAAATCGGTCTATAACCTTATATAGCTCCCATATAAACCGATCTCCCGTTTTGACTTCTTGAGCCGCAATTTTTGCCCGATTTGGCTGAAATTTTGCATATAGTATTCTGCTATGACTTTTAACAACTGTGCCAAGTACAAATCGGTCTATAACCTTATATAGCTCCCATATAAACCGATCTCCCGATTTGATTCCTGAGCCCCTGGAAGCCTCAATTTTTGTCCGATTTGGGTGAAATTTTGCACATAGTGTTCTGTTATGACTTCCAACAACTATACCAAGTACGGTCCAAATCGGTATTTAACCTGACATAGCTCATATGTAAACCGATCGTCCGATTTGGCTTCTTGAACCCTTACAAGACGCAATTTTTGTCCGATTTGGCTGAAATTTTGCACATAGTGTTCTGTTATGACTTCAAACAACAGTGCCAAGTACGGTCCAAATTGGTCTATAATCTGATATAGCTCCCATATAGACCGATCTCACAATTTGGTTTCTTGAGCTTTAAGAAGTCGCAATTTTTGTCTGATTTTGCGGAAATTTTGCACATAGTGTTCTATTATGACTTCCAACAACTGTGCCAAGTATGGATCAAATCGGTCCATAACCTGATATAACTCCTTTACAAACCGATCTCTTGATTTGACATCTTGAGTGCCTGAAAGCCGCAATTTCTGTCCTATTTGGTTAACATTTTGCAAGTAGTCTTCTGTTATGACTTTCAACAACTGTGGTAAATGCGGTGCAAATCGGTATATAACCTGATATAGCTCCCATATGAACCGATCTCCCGATCTGACTTCTTGAGCCCCTGGAAGCCACTATTTTTGTCCGATTTGGCTGAAATTTTGTTTGTGGTGTTCTGTTATGTTTCAAGAATTGTGCCAAGTACGGTCCAAATCGGTGTATAACCTGATATAGCTCCTATATAAACCGATCTCCCGTTTTGACTTCTTGAGCCGCAATTTTTGTCCGATTTGGCTGAAATTTTGCATATAGTATTCTGCTATGACTTTTAACAACTGTGCCAAGTACGGTCCAAATCGGTCTATAACCTTATATAGCTCCCATATAAACCGATCTCCCGATTTGATTCCTGAGCCCCTGGAAGCCTCAATTTTTGTCCGATTTGGGTGAAATTTTGCACATAGTGTTCTGTTATGACTTCCAACAACTATACCAAGTACGGTCCAAATCGGTCTTTAACTTAATATAGCTCCCATATAAACCGATCTCCCTATTTGACTTCTTGAACCCTTACCAGTCGCAATTTTGGTCCGTTTTGGCGGAAATTCTACACATAGTGTTCGGACTATGACTTCCAGTCACTGTGCCAAGTACGCCCATAACCTGGTGCAGCTCCCATATAAACCGCTCTCGACGATCCGAAATATATAGGAACCTTGTTCGGTTCCTATATATTTCGGATTGTCGTAAAATTTTAAAACGATTTAACGATGTCCGTGTGTCTATCCGTCTGTCCTTCCGTCTGTTGTAATCACTCTAGAACCATCAAAAATTGAGATATTGAGGTGAAATTTGGCACAAATACATCTTGTTGATGCACGCTGGTTAACTTCTTGAACGGACCAAATCGGGCCATATTTGGATGTAGCTGCTATATAGACCGATTTTCCGATAAGGGGTCTAATGCCCATAAAAATATTTATTTTTCATTCGATTTTGCTGAAATTTGAAACAGTGAGTAGCTCAAGGCTTCCCGACAACTGAACTGAATATGGATTAGATCGGTCCATATTTAGATATAGCTACCATATAAACCGATCTCCCGATAAAGGGTCTGAAGCCCATAAAAGCTTTATTTTTTATCCGATTTCGCTGAAATTTGGAATAATGCACAGTTTTAAGCCTCCCAACACCCGACCCAAATATGGTACAGATCGGACTATATTTATATACATCTGTCATATAGACCGTTCTGCTGATAAAGGGTCTGAAAGCCATAAAAGCTTTATTTTTTACCCGATTTCGCTGAAATTTGCAACAGTGGGTAGGTAAAGACCTCCCAACATCTGGCCTCAATATGGTTCCGATCGGTCTAAGTTTAGATATAGCTGCCATATAGACCGATCTGTCGATAAGGGGACTGAAGCCCATAAAAGCTTTATTTATTACCCGATTTCGATGAAATTTGAAACAGTGAGTTTTTCTGAGCCCCACGATATCCGACCTTAATATGGTTCAGATCGGTGTATAATTGGATATGTCTGCCAAACATACCAATATTTTGTTCTACAAAATTGAATAGTGACATATATTGGGTTGCCCAAAAAGTAATTGTCGGTAATATAGTAGTAATATAGTCGGCGTTGACAAATTTTTTCAACGGCTTGTGACTCTGTAATTGCATTCTTTCTTCTGTCAGTTATCAGCTGTTACTTTTAGCTTGCTTTAGAAAAAAAGTGAGCGAAATTTTGTTTACATTTGTTTGTTTGGCGTCAATTTTAAATGGGTACCACCACATGTATTGAAAGAAATTCATTTAACAAACCGAATCAACGCTTGTGATATGCGCCTTAAGCGCAATTAATTCGATCCGTTTTTAAAACGAATCATAACTGGAGATGAAAAATGGATTGTTTACAACAACGTTAGTCGAAAACGATCATGGTCCAAGCATGGTGAACCAGCTCAAACCACTTCAAAGGCTGATATCCACCAAAAGAAGGTTATGCTGTCTGTTTGGTGGGATTGGAAGGGTGTGGTATATTTTGAGCTGCTTCCAAGGAACCAAACGATTAATTCGGATGTTTAATGTCAACAATTGGACAAATTGAATACAGCCATCAAAGAGAAGCGACCAGAATTGGTCAATCGTAAAGGTGTCATACAGGGTGGCTGATGAATATTGCTACAATGATGAATATTGCTACATTTTTTTTTCGGTGTATGGAATACATTTTTCTTTTATTCATGTTAAATTAAATTATTAAATTAATTATTAAATTATTATTAATTAAATTAATTAATTAATTAATTAAATTAATTATTAAATTATTATTATTAAATAGAAAAAAAGTTATTACATTTTTTTTTGGTAGCGGCTTTCATCAGCCACCCTGTATTCCACCAGGACAACGCTAGACCGCACACATCTTTGATCACTCGCCAAAAACTGAGTGAGCTTGGCTGGGAACTTTTGATGCATCCACCATATAGCCCTGACCTTGCACCATCAGACTACCATTTATTTCGATCTTTGCAGAACTCCTTAAATGGTAAAACTTTCGGCAATGATGAGGCTATAAAATCGCACTTGGTTCAGTTTTTTGCAGATAAAAGCCAGAAGTTCTATGAGCGTGGAATACTAAATTTGCCAGGAAGATGGCAAAAGGTTATCGAACAAAATGGCAATTATATATTTGATTAAAGTTCATTCTAAGTTTTATTAAAAATGCATTTACTTTCTTTTAAAAAATCCGCAATTACTTTTTAGGCAACCCAATATATAAGACCACTCATAGTCCGTGCCGAATTTGGTTGCTTAAGTTATCCAATTTTCACCGGATTGTGAAAAAATGGGATTTACAAATATACCCGAGGTGGGGGGTATCCAAACTTCGGCCCGCTCGAACTTAATGCCTTTTTTACTAGTTTTGTATAAATTTTTAGTAGCATCTATGGATGGGGGGTTCCCAAGATTCGGCTTGGCCGAACTTAGCACGCTTTCAATCGTTTTTTTTTTAAACATAGTTGGCCAGTAATGCATCATGTGTATCGAAGAATGAATTATTCAATTCTAGTTCTAGTTCTAGTTTATTTAATGCAATTAAAATAACTTGCATAAATTACAAGGAAAAAAATTGGAGCAACGAGGGTATCAGTGAAGAATGAGAACAACATGCGATTTGTTTTCTTTTTTATATATTATTTAATATTTATTAAATTTTTATTATTTGTTGTTTTTGCCGTTGTTATAATTTTTTCTTTTTTACAAAGTAAATGTAAACATTATGTTTCGTTTTAATTTTGGTTTTATATTTAAATCGGTTGTTTTTATCAATTTATAATTTATCATTTGTTGTTTCTTTGTGTGTTGTTTTTCTTCTTGTTTTGTTTTTGTTTTTGTTTTTTTGTATTATGAGCAATAATATTATAAATATTTATATAGTTTTAATAATAGTTATATAAGTAATGTATGTATATATGACAGTTTTTGTTGTTATTTGTGTTTTTTTGTTTAATTTTTGGTGAAGAGACTTGGGGCGTGTGGGGTGAGGGAGTTTTTTTTTTTTGTTTTAAGGGGGGGTAGGTGTTTAACAAAGCTAACTAGAGACTTAAACAATTATTTTAATTATTTCTTTACGATTATTATTGGCTTAAAAAACTGTAGTTTCTACAAGAGCTACAAAGAGGCTTAATTTTTGTTTTTGTTTTTGTGGCTGAAGACAGTGTTTTCATATATGTTTCGTTTGGTTTTTATATTTGTTTTCTTATCTTTTTTGGAATTTAAATTTAACTTTGATTTTGTTTGTCCTTGTGATTTTTTGTTTTTGTTTTTATGACTAATTAGCAAAATTTTGTCACATTTAAATAAATGAAAATGAATTGAAGTCATCTTTTCATTTATGGCTAATCGATTTTTTGTTTTATTTATAATAATTTTTTGTATTTTTAGTTATTCATACATTTTCAAACTTTTTATTTTTTTTTTTTTTTGTTTCTCATGTCTTTATACTTTTTTAGAGTTTGTTTCGTTTCCTTAGGGTTTCTCTGCTTTGTTAATTCCTACAAAGTTTTTAATTTATTTTTGTTTTTGTTTTTATTTTATTTCCATTCTTAGTTTTATTCTTTCCTTAGTTGTTATGTTTCTCTAGAGGAGTTTTCTTTACCTTAAACACAAATATTAAAGTATTTAAAATACATTTGTTTGAGTTTACAACTAAATTTTACTTAATTTAAATATGGTGGCAAAACAAAAAATTGGCAAATTAAAAAAATTACAGAACATGTGTTTGATTAAACTTCTTTAGAAAGAAAAGCTAAGCGGCAAAAAATCACTAAAATGTTGTTTCGAGTTTGCTAATCGCCAACTCACCAAACCAGCTGATTTCATAGAAAAAAAAACAACTGATTTTCATGTATTGGTGAACTCGTCGAATGACAAATCTTAGTGGCTTTGGCAGTAATAGTCAATACCCGAAAGGTAAGTTACTCGTTTGTAAGGTTTTTGTTAGTTTGTTTCATCAGCTGTTTTCCACAGTAGAAACAGCTGATTTTGACATGTCAAGCTTGGGAAAACTGTTCGTTCAAATGGCACATCATTAGTGAGTTTGGGTGTGAAACAATGATTTATGCCAAGGCGGATTAAAAAAGGTGGTTTTACCAAGGCTGCGGAGTCTAGCTCTGGACTCCAACCACGAGTCTAGGTCGGAGTATTAAGCCGGATTTGGAGTATTAAGCCGGAGTCGGAGCATTAAGTCGGTGTCGTAGTATTAAGCCGGAGTCGGAGTATTAAGTCGGTGTCTTAGTATTAAGACGGTGTCGGAGTATTAAGTCGGAGTTGGAGTATTAAGCCGAAGTCGGAGTATTAAACCGGTGTCGGAGTATTAAGGCGGAGTCGGAGTATTAAGCCGGAGTCGGATTATTAAGTCGGAGTCGGGGTATTAAGCCGGATTCGGAATATTAAGCCGGAGTCGGAGAGCGGTTCGGAATCGGGGCAAGCGTGCTCAACTCGGGGCCAAAGTCCGACTTCGGCTCAATAGTCCGACTCCGGCATCAAAACTCGACTTCGGTTCGTATTCGAAGCAAGCGTGCTCAACTCGGAATCAAAGCCCGACTCCGACCTCAAAAACTCGACTCCGGTCGACTCCGCAGCCCTGGGTCTCAAAGCCAGTCAAATTTAACATTATTATGATGTCAGATTTTTGTTGCAATTCTCTTTGTTGTTATCTTCTTTCTCGTCTATTCTCTGCTCCTGTATGCCAGGGATGGGAAAATCTACACTTTAGTACCTTTTTCTGTACTATTTCCAGCGGAAGAGTACTGTAGTAGCCCCGCGACTGAGTTAGTATCTTTTGATGCACACAAAATTTGTTAAGTATTCGAAAATGTCAACAGGATTACGATTGCATTGGTAGGGTCTTTCGAAAATAGTTGTCCTCTTCGTGAAAGGAAATCAGCCCAAGAAAAACCCTGGACCTGGATGATCAGGGAGATTCGCAATATTGGGAAAGAGACAAATCTCAGTGGCTTCGGCAGGAACAGTCAAACCCCGAAAGGTAAGTAACTCGTTTAAAAGTTTTTGTTCGTTTGTTTCATCAGCTGTTTTCCCCAGCAGAAACAGCTGATTTTGACATGTCAAGCTTGGCAAATTTTTTCGTTTAAGTTGCACATGAATGGTGAGATGGAGGCGGATTAAAAAAGGTGGTTTTACCAGGGCTGTGGAGTACTTGACTCCGACCTGGTCGGAGTCCAAGTCAAAGTATTAAGCAGGAGTCGGAGAGCGGTTCGGAGTCGAGGCAAGCGTGACCAACCCCGACTAAGGTTATTAATCCGACTCCGGCCTCAAAAACTCAACTTTGGTTCGTAGTCGAGGCAAGCGTGCTCAACTCGGAACCAAAGTCCGACTCCGGGTCAATAGTCTCACTCCGACCTCAAAAACTCGACTCCGGTCGGCTCCGCAGCCCTGGGTCTCACAGCCAGTCTGATTTGACGTTATTATGATGTCAGATTTTGTTTGAATTCTCTTTGTTGTTATCTTCTTTCTCTGCTCCTGTATGCCAGGGATGGGAAAGTCACTTTTTTAGTACTTTTTTAGTACTATTTCCACCCGAAGAGTACCGTAGTAGCCCCGCGACCGATTTAGTATCTTTTGATGTACAAAGAATTTTTAAGGTATTCGAAAGTTTTCGAGTTTCTTTTTACAGACAATTTGTTCTTAATTTAGAGAACGCATCACGCTAAAATAAGGATATTCGCTTGTTAGGCGATCGAATCATGTCCGCCCACTGTTGAATTTGCCGTATGCGGGTCGTTTGGGATTTTAATGGCCCTCTAAAAAGCTATGTGAGAGGAGAGGGCCCCTGACACTTGACACCCAATTTCTATATGAGAATCATATTCTACTCCCAAATACTTTTCATTTTGATCCCGTATTGTACCTATTGGAGGTCACCGTAGCGAAGAGGTAAACATGTCCGCCTAAGACGCTAAACGTCTGGTTTCGAATCCTGGCAGGAACTTCAAAAAAAATTTCAGCGGTGGTTATCCCCTCCTAATGCTGGCGACATTTGTGAAGTATTTTGCCATGTAAAAACTTCTCCCTAAAGAAGTGTCGCTCTGCGGCCTCTCTTCGGACTAGGCTACAAAAAGGAAATAACTTATCATTGAGCTTAAAATGGAATCGGACAGTTCTCATTGATTTGTGAGAAGTTTTCCCCAGCTCCTTAGTGGAATGTTCATGGGCAAATTTACATATATTGGTCGTTTTGTAGGGTTTTGGATTGGGGTTATTTGACTCAAAGTGTGATCTGATTTCTGTTTTTGGGTTACTATCATCAATGCACAAAAATTCGAATAGATAGAGGTTTACCAATAGCTGATGTATATCTCCCAAAAATGATGACCCTCGTCTTCGATTGGGGTTATAAAAGGTGATTTTTTAGCTATTATCATTTTGTCAACACTAGTTTAAACAGAAACGTGCGTGATGTTTCGTGTTTTGTTTCACTGTCAAACATCTTCAGTTTGGTCTATAATTTATTATCAAAATGCGAGCTCTGTTAAGAAATTTCATCGCGCGCTTCTTCTTCTTCAGATACGAAGCTCGTTTTTGACTCAATGTGTACGCAAATAAGCAAACTTGTCGATTTTGGAGTGAATATCAGCCAGAAGCATTGCAAAAGCTACCAATGCATCCAGAAAAAATCAGTTATGTGCGGTTTATGGGCTGGTTGCATCATTGGACCGTTCTTCATCAAAGATAATGCGTATCGTAACGTGAGTGGTGAGCGTTGCCTTAAGATGATATCCAACTTTTTTTTTTGCTCAAAATGCAAGAGCTTGACATGCATGACATGTGGTTTCAACAAGACGGTGCCATATGCCACACAGCACGCGTTACAATGGACTTATTGAGAGGAGATCGGTAAGGCAATATTTTTGTTGTTTTCCTTTAAACCCCGTTTACACTGCTCATTAAATTTAATGGATCGAGATTTAAAGGATCGATCACCTGTTTTCACTTTAAAAAATCAGCTGACGAGAGCCTTAAATCCGGATTTAATGAGTAGTGTAAACGGGATTTTAAAGTCATGAAGTCATGTTGAACACTTAATGGGGAGTAATACGAGTATGGAATGTGAATTTCGTGTTTGTTAATTCTCTTCAACAAGCTTTAAATTTTCATTAAGCAATATCACACAATTTGTCATACTTTTCAAAGTTATTTGCTATTCTTTGAATAGAAAGCATTGAACAAAATGGTCTATAGCCGAACAATATCCAGCAACGGAATTTCAATTTTCATTTCCTATTTAAAAATTTCACTTTAATAAAAATTTATGATAAATTAGATCGTAAAGCAAATTTTTTTCGGTTATGCTCAATATAAATTAAATTTATCGTTTGTTATCGAAAAATTAAATACTAGTTCGTAAAACCATTTTTTTGGTTATACTCCATATAAAGTAAAGTTATCGGTTGTTATCGATTATTTTTTATTATTATTGGTTATCGGAAGTTATCGGTTATAAATAGTTATCGAAAGTAATTGAGTTATCAGTTGTCATCGATAGTTATCGACTGCTTTCAAAAGTTATATAACGACCACATGTTCATTTACTGCAATATACGTGAGTAAAACATGCGTTATCGATTATTATCAAGAGTGAATTTATTTCTGGTATTTTGTTTTTCTTTATATCGATAGTTATCGATAGATAAAATACTAGTTCTTAAAAGCATTTTTTCGGCTATTCTCAATATAAAGTAGTTATCGACTGTCATCGATTACTTCTTATTATTATCGGTTATCGGGATATCGATTGTTATCAATAATATCGAAAGTCATTGAATTATCGGTTGTCATCGCTGGTTATCGAAAGTTATCAACTGCTATCGAAAGTTATCTTACGACTACTTGCTCATTTACTCCAATATATCGTGAGTAAAACATGAGTTATCGATTATTATCGAAAGTAAATTTATTTCTGCTGTTTTGCTTTTTCTTTATGCTCAATATAAATCCTTACTAAAATTATTGGCTATTATGTCAAGAGTTATAGAACTAGTACTGTTGTTAGAGTAAAACTGCAGTTGTCAAGTGCTCTCGAGTGTTATCGGCAGTTATCGAAAGTTATCTAACGAACGCTTTTCGTGTACTGCAATATATAAAGAGTAAAACATGCGTTATCCACTGTTATCGAAAGTAAAGTTATCTAACTTCTACGGTTTTCTGTATGAATTATATGTAGATGTTATGGAAAGTCATCAAACGTCTGTTGTTTTACTTTATGCTCAACATACATATATACATCAAAATGTATATTTGCTGTGTTTTATTTAAGTGCTATACAGGGCAAATCACCATTTATCGCGTATTATATGTTATCGCGTGACATCGATAACTATTATTTTACTGATATACTGAGCAAACCATTATTTATCGCTTAATCACTGTTATGCCATGACATGGATAACTATCCAGTACAACTTTACACTGGAACTGTATCCAATACGCCGAATTTGAATTTGATAGAACTAAAATAAAACACAGCATTTAAACACTATTATCAAGAGTTATCTAACTGTTATTAAAAGTTATCTAAAGTCTACTGTTTTACGATGTACATGTTATCGATTGTTACCAAGTCTAAGCTACTCCTACTCATGAGGAAACACATTCTTCCAGAGATAGATATGCGGATCGACGACGTCGTCTTACCCACTAGAAGGCACGTGAAATACCTAGGGGTACGACTCGACACCAAACGTTGACGTTTACAGCCCAGACGCAGTACGCGGCAACAAAAGCGGCTAAGATAATGGTCCAATTAAAGCAATAAATGGCGTATATCGGAGGACCTCTACCAGGCAGGCGCAAGCTAAAGATGGAGCACTGCAATAGTTTTCTTTTATATGGAAGCTAGATTTGGGGTAAATCCCAAAGACCAGATGCAGGGCTAAGGCGCTGCTTTCGGTACAAAGGACCGTAGTTTTCGTCATTGCCGGTATGGTGTCAATAGACCTACAGGCCCCGAAAATATATGACATCAAACTGAACTCCCAACAGGAAGATATACGACAAGACACCCACGCAGAGCATTTGGTAATCAAGGTGGAATAATGACACGCGAGGCAGATGGACCTTTAAGTTTATCCCCGATAACAACAATGGATCGATAGAAAGAAAGGTAACGTAAACTTCTATTTGACATAGGCAATAACTAGACATTCTGAGCCTGCGCGGAATGGGAAAATGCAGCTCACCATTCCGCATTTGCGAGGAAGAAGAGATGATGGATGATGCAGAGCACACAGTCTTCCGCTGTCAACGCTGGCGCGACCTAACCTAGAATCTAATAACGAAGATGTGCAACTGAGAGGATAGCTGGAGAGCTATGACAATTGCAGTCGAAGTGATACCCAGATCAAAGAAAATAGACTCTGACGCGACATCAATGATATAGCGAATGCTGTATGGAGGGGGCACCTGGACGCAATAATACCAAGATGTATAGCGTATGTTCCTCGAAGTAATGCAAAAGTGGTGCCGAGGTTGTTTGCATATCCCGAGAGATAAGGTGGGTGCTTAGCCGGTAGAGGCCGAGAATGACATACGGCGAGAGGCGACATTACATTGTAATGCAATTTCCCACCTTAAGCTGGGTATGCACATCTAGCGAAATTTTCGTTTACAGCCAAGTCATTTATGTCGCCACTGAAAAATAGTTGTGTAAAATACAAGATGGCGACAAAAATCGATTTACAATTTAGCCCTAACTTTGATCATTGTTGTCTAGTAAAGTACATATGTGCTGTAAATAATCGTTTTTACGTGAAGAAAATTTCATTTGAGCTGCGTACCTGCAAGCGAAATTTTCGTTAACGGTATCGCTAACGAAAATTTCGTTTAGGATATGTTAATGCATTTCTTATGGTAACGAAAATTTCGCCAGAGGTGCATACTGTGCCTTGTGCAAAAAAAAATAAAATAAGAGATACATATGGGTGTTTTATTTACCTATTAAGCGGATTTTCTTGCTTAGTTTGTGTGCTATACCCGATTAGCTAAGCGTCTATTCTTTTCGCCGTGTACTATCGCCGTTTATTTAAACAAATGGTGTCATCATTCAATTTGAATGACAAAACTAAAAGAGGAAGAACGCAACATGAACGCAAGACATTTATGTCGCCACTGAAAACTAGTTGTGTAGAAAACAAGATGGCGACAAAAATCGATTTATAACTATTTATTTGCATATAAATTTATTTCATGTAGCATGGAGCTATTAAACACACATTTTCACTGGTAGTTGCAAAAAAACTTCACCTATGCCTATTATGTCACCCTGTTACGCAAAGGAAATTTTATTTGAGCTGCGTACCTGCAAACGAAATTTTCGGTAACGGTACCAGTAACGAAAATTTCGTGTAGGATATGTCAATGTGTGTCTTATGGTAACGAAAATTCCTTCAGAGGTGCATACTGGTCCCGGTCACGGGATAACTATGAGCATCACACAGGCTGGAACTTTGAGCTCCAATCTGTGTGGTGTTCTTCGCTATCACGAGAAGTTTAGATGGAAGCTACCGAACGCGTCCGCAGGTTGCGGATAGTGGAATGCTCCATAAGAAGTAGCTGCAACGACAGTGGCAGAAAATCAGCGGTATCGCGGTGAGATTCTCAGCCAGAGGCCAGGCGGCATTGGCTCTTGCATAAATACTGAATAATGACTGATATGACAAGAAGAGTTATTGGCGCCTTAAAATAACCAATGGGCACCCTGCTCCCAAGCGTTAGGTCCTTTGGATCGGAACGACCTTGCAGACCTACAGGAGCTTGACGAGGACCGCCATCTCCACATGAAAATGTGGTTACAACTACAAGGACTTTGGTCGAAATTCCTCAATTCAAATTTTAACCAATTTTCATTTCGACGACTTTGCATGCATACTCCGTGTGGTATAGGCAGTGATGCCAACTTATTGCTTCTCGTACTAGATTTGGTACTTTTTAGGTCACCAAAAAAGCGAAAGCTACCACCTAAATAGTGCGAAACGTAAAAAGGCACTAAGTGGACGCTTTTTGCATTTCTAGTTAGTGTTTATTTACCATTTTTATAAGGTTGAATTTTCTCCGAACAAAGCGCAGCTAAATGACAACTCTTCGTAGAAAAGTCTTAAATGGCTGAATACATAACCAATGTCGCCAATATTTAGAAAGAGGAAAATGTCAACTCAACATGTTTTCTGAGTGTCAACCCAGTATTTGAATTCAGACGATCTGATGGGTCAACCAGATCAAAGTTGGACGGTCAAAAGAAAACATTCAATGGGGATGCCACATTTTTTTGCGCCGATTTGCTCACTTGTTGTGATTTTCTGGGTTTTTTGACTTATTCATACTTCGATATAGCAAATATTTTTCGCTGAAATTATACACCTGTTGGCAAAAATGTCCAAAATTTGAAGTTAATGTTTTTTTTTACACTTTTTTACACAAATTTTTACTCTTTTTTACGCTTTTTATAATTTTGGTTACGCTTTTTTTTTTGGTAAATTGTTGGCATCACTGGTTACAGGGTATCAAAAGGTCAGCTATGCTCTAGAGCTGGCAAAAAATCGATGGCACAATCGATATTTAATTTTTTGAGTGAATATCGATAGATGTTTTTTCGATGGATACTATCACAAAAGTTAAATTTTTTGCAAAAATAAGCAATCTTTCACTGAATGTATCCTTTAAGATACATTGCGCCTATAGAGGGCGCAATTTTCATCCGATTGGAATAACATTTTGTACAATGATTTCCCTTATGACTTCCAAATGACGTTATTAACCTTGGTTTTATTTGGTCTGTGCATTGATATTGCTTCTAAATCGATATCCTCATTTTTACCTCTCATATTCGTTTGAAATATAGGTGAAGGGAAATTAATGATATCGATATGATATCGAGTTATTAAAACTATCGAAAATATCGAATGTTGCGATTATCGATAGTTTGCCAGCTTTACTATGCACTACTTTAACCCGCCCTTACTTGTTTAAACTATCAAAGATTGTGTTCCTTGGAATTTCAATTCTTGTTTCGCTTATAAATTCTACAGCAATAAGCTAAAGTAAAAAACCAAAAATAAAACAAAAATAAATATTATTTTTACTCTTTAAAGTATACATGTTTTGTTTTTGTTTATTCAATATTAACCAATTTTAAGAATTGTTTCAACTTTAAATATTGAAAACTTTTTTCCTTTATTTACAAAACTTTCTTGGATTTTTGTCATACTGCTACTCTGCTGCTAAACAACAAGTTAGGCTTAATTATCGTTTTACAAGAAGCAATGCAAAGAAAAAATACGCTAGAAGAGCCCTTAACAAAATTCTAATCTTGTACATGGTATGACAGGCTAGAGAATATTGCAAATATAACACACAACTATACCTAATAATATATGCTCGTAAGGATAAATGTTAAAAAATATATATTTAAAAAAAATACATAGCTTAAGTGTAATACAACTAGTTCCTAATGTTTTTTTTTTAAGAAGTAGGGGGAAGAAGGCAAAGAAGCAAAATGTTTAATACAGTACAAGGTGATAGCGCTATATTAAAAAAAAAAAAACAAAGTTTTGAGATTTGGCAGTAGTTTTTTTGTGCTTTCATTGTTGAAATTCCATATCTTATAGATTTTTTGTTGTATAATGAATTAAGTATCATTATTGTTATTATTTTCTTTCTAAAGAAGTTTAACTCTACAGCGTCAAGAGAGAAAACGGTTATTGTTTTTAAACAAAAATTTTCAAAAAGAGACCTTAAATACCTTTGGAAAACAAAATCAAGTGCAGTTTTTCCAAAATAAAAAGTATCAAAGAGGGCAAAAGGAACAAAGTTTGGTCTGTTGGTTTTTAAAAAAGGCAGGCGGGATGGTCGTGAATGTGTATGTTGAGGTGATCATGTATGTGTTTATGTTCGTGTTCTGGTTCGTGGGAGAAGGTTATACAAAAAATACTGTGCTTTTTTTAAATAGAAAACTAGACTTCTCTACTCCTCTTTAAACAACAAGCCTTAGAACAAACCCTTCTTCTTTTTCTCCTTCTTGCCGTCGACATTATCCGTGCTGCTGTTCGCGCCCAGGCTGCGTCGTTTCAATTCTTCCAAAGTGATGTGATTAACCTCCTCCCAATCTTTGCGTTCACGCTCAAACTCACGACGCTTCTCCTCCAGTTCACGTATTTGCAGCTCCAAGGTCTTTTTGCGTTCCTCATGGCGGCGGGCCAATTCGATTTCGGAATCTTTGAGCTTCTGCATTTTCTCTTTGACCTTCATGTCAAAGACCTGTTCCATTTCTGCCTCCATTTTCTTCATTTTCAATTCATGCTCACGCTTCTCTTCCTCCATTTGGGTCAAAGGATTCTTGTTGGACAGACGGGCCTTGCCATCGACCAAACCCAGCTCGGAGAGTTTGCGACATCTGTAGTTCTCATAGTGCACATTGTTGGTGACATCTTTCAGATCTTGCAGATGGGTTCGTATGACCATATTGCGCAGAGCAATAAAATCGCAGTGCGATAGATTCTCAACCTCCACCAAACCCCAAGGGTAGCGGCGTCCCCTTACCTTCTTGCCATCGGCCAACTCAACTATGGTATTGGCTCCCACCACCGCAAAGGGTACGCGGGTGCGTAGATTCTGTGTGGTCTTGGTCTCCTCCGCTGCATCCTCCAGCGTGGAGGGGAAGTCATAGATCTTGATTTTGTGCTGGGCAATTTCATTGAGAATTTGCTTTTTGAAGAGATGCACCTCATCTGGGGTCAGTGTATCGGCCTTTGCTATAACAGGAACCAAATTAACCTTATCGGATAAACTCTGCATGCAAGCAATGTCCAAGGGCCTTAGGCCATGGCCAGTGGGACCAATGAAATAGAGACAACAATGCACACGATTGTCGGGTATCTGTTTGCGATATACCCGAGATTCGGCTGTCAGATATTCCTCATATTTAGAGTCCACATATTCCAGAATGGGCACCCAACAATTGGTGTTGTCCACGCTGTCGCCAAAGCCGGGAGTATCCACAACTGTAAGGGTGAGATTCACACCATTCTCCTTTAACAGAACTTTGGTAGCTTCAACGGCCACTGTCTTCTTTTTCCTCAGCGAGGGCCCAGGATACTGTTCCGCATTGTAGATGTCCGAGAGAAACATGGAATTGATGAGTGTCGACTTGCCCAGACCACTGGCGCCCACCACCATCAGGGTGAATTCGAAGCCACGCTTGACTGCTTTGCGGTACACTTGGTTCGGCAGGTTGGCGAAACCAACATAACCTGCAATTTCCATGGGCTTATTACGTACTGGCAATGGAGGCTTTTGTTTTGGCTGTGTTAGCTGTTGCTGCTGTTGCTTTTGGTTCTCTTGTTCTTTCTCCTGCAATTCCGTTGTCAATTTGTTGGAATCATTGTGGCCCAAATTCGAGGAGGACGAATCGACGCTGGAGCCGCCATTGGCCTGCTGCTGTAGCACAGCGGCTTTGGAGAGTACACTGGAGCCGGAACCAGCGCCGCCTATGACGGGCAGGCTGGAGGGTTGCTGTTTGTCACGCAGGGCCAGCTGGGCCAAAGTGCTGGGTAATGAGGAGATGGCTCCATTGACATTCGAACGGGGGCTGTTCTGCATGATGTTTGTTGTTTTAGTTAGCTGTCTTGTTGTTGTTGTTACTGCTGCTGCAATGGATGATTCTCCTTTTTGTCGTCGTCGTCTTCGACGTCGCCGTTGTCTTCGTTGTTGTCGTTGCTTTTGTTGCGCTGTCGTTTGCGGTTGCCTTTGCTTGCTTTTGTTATCTCTGACTCTTACAAAACACAACACTCACACAAACTCATATGCCTACAGAGAAACACCACCAACACACTACACACACATTCACAAGGTATGAGGGCTTTTCTTTTTTGGAGAATTTTCCGTTTTCCACTTTTCTTCTTATTTTATTGCTTGTAATTGCAAATAAATCGTTTTTTTCTTCTTCTTCTTCAACTGCTTTTTATGTTTTGTGATTTTCTTTCAATCCTTTTTGCAAGGATTTTGTTATTTCTTTTCAATTTATTTCAACATAAAACTTTGCAACTTCTTTACTTTTTTCTGCCATTCCACACCATGTCACACCTAATTTTTTTGCTGTTGATATCGCTCTGGAACTCTCCCTTGCTTGACTCTTTTGTTGCTTGCTCCTTGTTTCTTCCTTTCTTTATCCACCGCTGCTACTTTTGCTGCTGCTGTTAATTTTAAGGTGGTGTATCTTTAGGCTATGCTTTTTTCCACTTTTGTTTTGTATATTTTCGTTATTAATTTTTGTGCTTTCGTTTCGGTTTAAGCAAATTTCGTTTAATCTTCACTTTGTTTTTTATTTGTGAGTTGGTTCATCACTTTTTTACTGCGTTCTTCAATTGTTTAATTCCACGGTTGGTGTCTTTAGTCTGTTAATTTCAATAGCATTATGAAGAAAAGTCAATTTGCGCTGAAAATGTTTTAAACATTCGCTCCCTCTCCATAATACTCTCCATAATGCATGCTTCACTTCGTATGAGTAAGAGTGAGATGGCTAGATTATAGATTACTCATCATCAGTGTTGTCAATTTCGATGTTATGCCAGATAGGCATTGCAAAAACTCGACATGAAAAAAATGGTGAAGTAACCAACTAAGGGAAACGCCTAATTAGAATTTAGTTATTTTATTAAAAATCAATGACATTTCTTTTCACATTAACCTCTAATTTCCCCAAACGAGTATAAAACTCAATAAGACCAAACCAAAAAACTTCTACAGATCTTCAACCCAGACAATTGTATATGGTTATCAATATCTATAACAACAAGTATGAAATACCCCAACCTTTGCTAATAAACTATTTTTGCAAAGAAACCAAACATCTCAACATGACTTGCATAGATATATTGTATATAGATCAAGACTTTGAAGTTCCCACCTTGACTGGTTGGTGGCGTTTGTGAATATAGATAAATGAGAATTATATAAGAACATGCGGCAAACAGAATTCTGCTCTCAATGGCAAGCTGTTTGTGTCGTTTGCGTTTTCTTTATAGCCATTATTTCCTTTCCCATGAAGGAAACTTCTAGCTTCTAAATCTTTCATTATTTAATTTCTTTTCTTTTTGCTGTAAATTTGATTTTTTTAATTTTCCTACAGAGCTGCTTGCTTTGAAGAACAATATAATAATTACCGACACCTATAAAAGCTTGACATTTGCTTTACTTTAGTTATTTCAAAACTCTTTATGTCTTGTTGCCGTTTACATAGTTTGGCAATACATAAAACACATACAATTTTTATATAAGTAGACAACACTGTCCGATAGCTCATTTGCTTCATTTTTTTTACTTTCTTATCTCACTTTTCCTTTACAAAGTCACTCTCTCACTCTTTGCTCTTTATTGCTTTTGTTTTGCCATTTGGAATCCAAATGTCAGTATATGGCATTGCCAGATAGTTTGTTTCTGGGCAAAGCAAAGTTTAAAGGTTGCCTAAATACCCAAATACAAAATGGAGGGATTACAAATAAACTCGGAAAAAAGGCCAAATCATAGAATATAAGAAATAATTTATGAATAAAACAAAACAATAAGCTGTTGAATTGAAACTCATTAAAATTTCGTATAGAAATGAAATTTTGATTACATTTTCTTTAGAAATTAAATTATCCTATTTCCACAGAAATGAAAGTTTGACAAAATTTCCTACAGAAATGAAATTTTTACAAAATTTCCTATAGGAATGAAATTTTGACAAAATTTTCTATAGGAATGAAATTTTGACAAAATTTCCTAGGAATGAAATTTTGACAAAATTTCCTATAGAAATGAAATTTTTACAAATATTCCTATAGGAATGAAATTTTGACAAAAATAAATGAAATTTTGACAAAATTTTTTTATAGAAATGAAATTTTGACAAAAATTTTTATAGAAATGAAATTTTGACAAAAATTTTTATAGAAATGAAATTTTGACAAATTCTTTTATAGAAATGAAATTTTGACAAAATTTCCTATAGAAATGATATTTTGACAAAAAATTTTATAAAAATTAAATTTTGACAAAAATTTTTATAGAAATGAAATTTTGACAAAATTTCCCATAGAAATGAAATTTTGACAAAATTTCCCAGAAATGAAATTTTGACAAAATTTCCCAGAAATGAAATTTTGACAAAATTTCCCATAGAAATGAAATTTTGATAAAATTTTCCATAGAAAATTTTGACAAAATTTCCCATAGAAAAGAAATTTTGACGATATTTCCTATATAGAAATAAAAAATTTCCTACAAAAATGAAATTTTGAATTTTTTTCGACCGCCTCATCTCTCTCAGAGGTGATTTTCAATGGCCGGCACGCTCTCCAGATTTGGATCAGTGCGATTTCATTTTATGGGACTATTTGAAAATTCAGGGTTATGTCGATCGACCACGGGCTATAGCACACCTCAAGAGCTCCTCATCTATATCAGAGGCGACCTTCAATGGCCGGTACGCTCTTCAGATTTGAGACCGTGTAATTTTTTTTGATGAAAGTGGAGTGTGAACTTTCTTCCTAAATAAAACCACACCAGGCAGAAAGTGGCGGGACACTTTCATTTACCAAAAGTGGTGCAAAGACGCGTAGATTTCAGAAGGTAGAAATCTACTACAAATCCTAACGGGCAATATAGGAAATGATTGCCTTTGACCTAGAGAGGGGAGAGAAAAATAAAATAGAGGCCAAGTATTTTTTTGAAACGAGTAATTTTATTGTCACCTTCCTTTGATGTTGTGTGCTCGGCTGTCGTTGATGACAGAGCCCGAGTCGAGTATAGTTTAGAGACAACAAAGTAAAAAATAATGCCAAGTCACAATTTAGAATTTACAGAGATGCGAAGAGTTAGTTAGAGTTGGGGTCAATTCTTAATTTATTGAAATCACTGGTTTATGTCGATCGAACAAGGATAAAATTCGCGAAGCCATTGGCAACATATCGATTTAAATTTCAATAATCGACTTAATCCGTGTGCCCAACAGGGGTCGCCATTTATCGGGTAAATCACTCATTCATTTTCAAGACTTCATGAAAAAAATTGAGATATTGTAGTCTCAAATAGATAAAGAATTAAAACAATAACTAAAGTACTTTTGTTTTTATTGAACTTTCAAATAAGTAAGTTTTTTTGGCGCACCCTGTAGAATTTCACCGTACCAAGAAATGGTCATATTCGATTTTTTTCCAAAGGCTTGTACCAAAAATGCAAAGTTCTAGTTTTTTATTAAAACTTTTACTTTTACTTTTTAAGAACCACACTAATGTCTTTACTTGAATGCTTCGATTTGCCTCTATGCTCAACGAAAAACTACTTGGCCCACTAACCGTTAAGGTACCGTTTGTTTTGACGTTTAGCCGAATCACAGTCAAACAGAAACCGAAACAGAATGAAGCGCAACATTTCTTTTAACATTAATAGACAGCCTACTATCATGGTATCATTGGGGTTTTAGAGAAAAAGTGAAAATTATGGAAAACAGCAAAATTCCCACAATAACAAAAATTGAGGTAATAATGGACAAATAATAAGTTGAATTGCAAATGCAATGAACAATGGGGATACTTTAGTCTTAGGGAAAACTGCACTTTATAGGGCAAACCCCCCATTTTTCTTAATTTTTGCACCCGCCCTAATTTTGACCCCCGTTTTTGGGGTAAAGGCTCTTGGGACCCCCTAGGGGCCAAAAAACCCCCTTGGAGGGAAGTGGTCCAACCTAGGCAATATGGGTATAACATGCATGGTATTGCCAAGTAGATCATAAATATGTTTAAAAATTGGACCCGGGAAGAACCTAAGGGGCCTTGAGAATTTTTAACTCAGGTAACATACTTTCGACTCTCCGACACCGCCACCCACATCGGAGCTACAACGGCTTGCGAGGAAGGAAGGCAAAACATACAGGAAATGAGGTGCGATGCGAATTCTCATCACATTTCGTGAAGTAGTACCAACAGTAATAAGCGGGACCAAGCCTTGTCAGAATTCTTTGATAAATACTAACGATCTTATAACACTTAATATTGATTATACCGCTACCTTTGCTAATAGGATTAGGGAGGGGGGTTTTAGATGTGACAAAATGTTCGGAAAATTGATCGATGAGGCTCAAGTTTGAAGGGTCTTCTCCGAAATTGTACTCTTCGAGAAAGGAAATCAGACCCCAAAGAACGGGGAAGATTTGATGTTCCAATGCATCAAATCCGCAGATTTTAAAACAGAGCACGTGGTAAAAAGACGGAAGTTTATAGGGATGTGTAGTACACACGGCTCAAGGAATAGAATAAAATTTTCAGAGCGGGAAAACATGACTCCTGGAAACTTTTCTGCAAACAGGTCAATAGCCTTGTTGTTTTTATAGCCACATTTGCATGTGGAGGTGGCTATCCTCATCAAGCTCCTGTAGGTGAGCAAGCTTGTTCCGGTCCAAAGGACCGATCGCCGCGGAAACAAGGTAGCCATTGGTTATTTAAAGACGCCAATAACTCGCCTTTTCATATCAAAGGCACTCAGTATTTATGCTAGAGCCGGTGCCGCCCGGCCTCGCACTGAGACTGCGCTCGATACCGCTTATTGTTCGCGACTGCCGTTGCAGCAACTCCGTGCATTGGAGCATTCCACTATCACCAACCTGTGGACGCGGTAGCTCGCAGCTAAGCTTTTCGTGACTGCAATGAACCCCACACAGGTCAGACATCAATCTTATCATTAATGAAATTATGGTCAAGGAAGGCTTAAGGGGCTTCAAACCCGGGCCTGACGGAATATTTCCGGCGTAACTACAGCTTGCTTAGAACTTGCATATACTCGGAAATTCTAGCAGGAGGCAAGGGTGGTACTTATGCCCAAGCACTTCAAGGCAAGTTATGCCATACCAAAGGCTTCCTATAAGCTTTATGTCCTTTCTACTCAAAACCATGGAACGTATTGTGGATACTATGGTAAAGAGTAGGCAATCCAGTGAACTGCTCAAATACAAACAACATGGCTATGTCATGCTAAGGTTAGGTTAGGTTTAAGTGGAAGTCTGCCATCAGACTCATTTAGACGTTTTCGCCCATTGTGATACCTCTTCTAGTTCCTACCGTTGAACCATCCAGATCGCTTTAAAAAGCCCAACAACTTGCGAAAGTTCACATCCGCTAAATCAGTCAGGTTCTCAAAGAAATGAGAACCTAAAGTGGAACTCTTTCTGACTGCTGGTGCGGGACACATACACAGAAGGTGTTCTATATTCTCTTCTTTTTCGACGTCCTCACAGCTTCGGCAAAAGTCGTTGCTGGCAATCTTCAGTCTGTCAGCATGTTTTCCCATTAGACAGTGAGTTCTGTTCTTGCCAGTGACAGCAAAGCGGTAGACTTCTTCAAGTCTAGATTGGGCCACATAGTTTTAGAATGCTCACAGTCCCCTCTTTGTGGCCATCTATCATTCGTTGTCTTTCGGGTCTGGTCTTAAAATCTTCGCTTACATGTCGCTAGAGGCATATCCACGTTGAGGCATACCCAGTATCCAGTGTCCGTAGCCGTCACATGACCGAATAGAACGCTCTCTTAGCCTCACGGTAGTGGTCGCAGCTACAATGACTAGCCACAATGTCCACTGGAATTAGATGTAGCATTAAATTCAGTGCATCTGAAGGTGTCGTCCTCAGTGCGGCTGGGATGTACAAACAAGCCATCTTTTGGATCCTCTTGAGTATTGAACAGTAGGTGGAATTTTGAAGCGCCGTTCACCAGTCCACAACACCATATAGCATTATAGGTCGGACAACTGCATGTCAAGCAAAGGTCGGTGGAGATTTTTCTAACGATTCCAAATTTCATCTTCTTTACATTTCAGAGATATCTCTATCCGTTTTCACACGGCATAGTTTTTTTCGGTTCTACCCCAGTGTGGTGTGAAGCTTTTCCCGGCGTTGACGGCTTACCGACACCGGCA
Organism: Stomoxys calcitrans; assembly: GCF_963082655.1. Taxonomy (NCBI): domain Eukaryota; kingdom Metazoa; phylum Arthropoda; class Insecta; order Diptera; family Muscidae; genus Stomoxys; species Stomoxys calcitrans. The sequence goes on along the minus strand of NC_081556.1, from coordinate 40,211,438 downwards.
CCTAGGTGGGGATACAATACCGGACATGAACCAACTTGGGGTAGTGCTATGGAAAACAATTGGGAATTTTGTAAAGTGCACAGAACTCCTGACTTAGATTTTCTCCTTTTTCGAGGTTACTTTTTATACCCACCACCGAAGGATGGGGGTATATTCATTTTGTCATTCCGTTTGCAACACATCGAAATATCCATTTCCGACCCTATAAAGTATATATATTCTTGATCAGCGTAAAAATCTAAGACGATCTAGCCATGTCCGTCCGTCTGTCCGTCTGTCCGTCTGTCTGTTGAAATCACGCTACAGTCTTTAAAAATTGAGATATTGAGCTGAAATTTTGCACAGATTCTTTTTTTGTCCATAAGCAGGTTAAGTTCGAAGATGGGCTATATCGGACTATATCTTGATATAGCCCCCATATAGACCGATCCGCCGATTTAGGGTCTTAGGCCCATAAAAGCCACATTTATTATCCGATTTTGTTGAAATTTGGGACAGTGAGTTGTGTTAGGCCCTTCGACATCCTTTGTCACTTTGGCTTAGATCGGTCCAGATTTGGATATAGCTGCCATATAGACCGATCCTCCGATTTAGGGTCTAAGGCCCATAAAAGCCACATTTATGGTCCGATTTCGCTGAAATTTTAAACAGTGAGTTGTCTTAGGCCCTTTGACATGTTTCTTTAATTTGGTCCAGATCGGTTCAGATTTGGATATAGCTGCCATATAGACCGATCCTCCGGTTTAGGGTCTTAGGCCCACAAAAGCCACATTTATTATCCGATTTTGATGAAATTCGGGGCAGTGAATTGTGTAAGGCCTATCGACATCCTTCGTTAATTTGGCTCAGATCGGTCCAGATTTGGATATAGCTGCCATATAGATCGATCCTCCGATTTATGGTGTAAGGCCCATAATAGCCACATTCATTATCCGATTTTGCTGAAATTTGGGACAGTGAGATGTGTTAGGCCCTTTGACATATTTCTTCAATTTGGTCCAGATCGGTTCAAATTTGGATATAGCTGCCATATAGACCGATTTCTTGATTTATGGTTTTGGGCCCATAAAATGCTCATTTATTGCCCGATGTCCCCGAAATTTGGAACAGTGAGTTAAGTTAAGCTCCTTGACATAATTTTTCAATATCGCACAGATCGGTCCAGATTTGGATATAGCTGCCATATAGACCGATATCTAGGTTTTAGGTTTTATGGCCATAAAAGACGCATTTATTGTCCGATGTCGCTGAAATTTGAGACAGAGAGTTTGGTTAGGCTCTTCGACGTCCTTCCTCAATTTTGCCCAGATCGGTCCAGATTTGAATATAGCATATAGACCGATCTCTGGATTTAAGGTTTAGGGCCCATAAAAGAGGCATTTATTGTCCGATTTCGCCGAAATTTAGGACAGTGCTTAGTGTTAGGCTCTTCGACATGTTTATGCAACTTGGCCCAAATCGGTCCAGATTTGGATATAGCTGCCATGTAGACCGATATCTCGATTTAAAGTCTTGGCCCCATAAAAGGCGCATTTATAATCCGATTTCACTGAAATTTGACACAGTGACTTATGTTCGGCTTTTCGACATCCGTGTCGTATATAGTTCAGATCGGTATGAGGTATATGAGTATAAGGTATGAAATTTTCACCGAATTTTGATGAAAGGTGGTTTACATATATACCCGAGGTGGTGGGTATCCAAAGTTCGGCCCGGCCGAACTTAACGCCTTTTTACTTGTTAGTATTTAGCGCGCACAACAAGCCGATTACTGAGGTATATGTCCATAGTGGCATTGGGCGGTTTAATATCCACCCTCTTAATAGCATCCTCTTTTCATCCTCACGTAGTAGGGTCTCGAACTAAGCCCTTATCATATTTTGGATCAGTATTTTAAGGAGTTACAGCCATTTTAAGTTTTGCAATTCCCATTTGTTCAAAATTATGATTTTTTAAGAGCTATAGATATGTTTTTCAAAAACACAAAAAATTGGGCAAAATGCATGAAATCCTTATTTGAATCGAAAGTACGGTCCATATAATTTAATGTCTTAAGATTATTTCTTGCAAATGTTGACTGTGACTGCGCCTCAAATGGTCCATCCGCTTAGTCCAATTTTGGCATACTCTTTCCAAAATTTCGGCCGGTATCTCACTTATAAATGCTTTAATCTTGTCTTCCAGTGCGTGAATTGAAGCGGGCTTGTCTGCTTAGGCATAGCCCCACAAAAAGTAGTCTAATGGCATTGAATCACACGATCTAGGCGGCCAATTGACCGGTCCCAAACGTGAAATAAAATGTTCACGATCTAGGCAGCCAATTGACCGGTCCCAAACGTGAAATAAAATATTCACCGAACTCTCCTCCATTGTTACGCGTGCTGTGTGGCATGTGGCACCGTCTTGTTGAAACCACATGTCATGCAAGTCAAGCTCTTGCATTTTGGGCAAAAAAACAGTTGGATATCATCTCACGACAGCGCTTACCATTCACAGTTACGTTACGATTCGCATAATCTTTGAAGAAGTACGGTCCAATGATGCCACCAGCCCATAAAACGCGCCTAACTATGACTTTTTCTGGATGCATTGGTAGCTCTTGCAAAGCTTCTGGCTGATTTTCACTCCAAAATCGACAATTTTGCTTATTTACGTACCCATTGAACCAAAAATGAGCTTTGTCGCTCAATGGAAGAAGCGCGCGATGAACTTTTTAACATAGCACGCATTTTGATTATAAAATTCAATAATTTGTTCGTTTGCAAGACGATTCATGATTAAATTATAGACCAAACGAAAACTTGCGTGAGCTGTTTAAACCAGTCTTGCCAAAAGATAATAGCTAAAAAAAATCACCCTTTAATTTAAGCTGCCCAAAACCAGCGGTGAAACTGATTCTACCCATGTGGGGGCTCTCCTTTAGTTTCAAAGTATAAAAGTTCATAACAATTTGTCAATACAAAATTTGTTCATATCTTCGAAGAGAAATCCATCAAGAAATGGGCATCATTACAAATCGAAAGTTAAAAGCGAACAACATATATTTTCCGTTATTACAAGCGAGCACACAGTAGGCCACATAAGAGCTTAGGTGCACTTCGAAGAATATGAAGCCAAAAATTACTTCCTTCGAACTAAACTTGCATTCATTTAAGGAGTTACAGCCATTTTAAGTTTTGCAATTCTGATGAATTTATTCAGAGGAACATAAGATCAAAAAAGTAAAAACATGCTAAATTCGGTCGGGCCGAATTTTGGGTTCCCCCCACCATGGATTCCGCTGAAAAATTTCAGCCAAATCAGGTAAAAATTAAGGCCTCTAAGAGCTCAAGAAGAGCTCAAATCCAGGGATCGGTTTATATGGTAACTATATCAGTTTAAAAACCGATTCGGATCATACTTGGCCTGGACGCATAGTGCATAGTGACGTTTTAATGACCCGTAACATACATGCGTGCCAAGTGTCCGAATCGGTCTAGTATCCGAGTGTCCGAATCGGTCTGATACAGCTCCCATATAAACCTATCTTCCGACTTTACTTTTTGATTGCAGTTTTAAACAATAACTTCCACTATGGTCTCCAACATCCAAACCAAGTATGGCTCCAACTACTCCATAACCTGACATAGCGTTTGTATCCATTATCAAAATATCATAATTCGCTATTAAAATCTTTACTCTAAAATAAAAGCATTGCAAAAATTTTCCCACTACTTTTTCTTATTACCAGATAAAGGCTTTTTGTCAATACAATAGTCTCAATTTGGACAGAATTAATTAACATGCAATTTCTTCTGTGAACATCTGTTAACATATTCCCACACATTAGAATACAGGACGCAGGACAACACCTTCAAATATCCACAGAACTCACACTCACTTCAATTAAAACTTACATCAATCCCAAGTACAAAGTCATCAATGCAACCCCTAAACCCAGTGAAACTTAAACCACAATCCTGAATTGCAAGCAAGCAAGCAAGCAAGGTTCAAAGGTAGGTACATCCAGACCAACGACAATCCTTGGCCAGTCATTGCTGTGGTGGAAAGTACAGTTGCCAAATATCACCTTCATAAAATAGCAATTCAGTGCATTGAAATCCTTCAAACATTCCGACGCGCTGCAAAGGAAGAATTCAAAAATTTGAATTGTGAGAAAAACTTTTTCTCACGATCGCCACCACCAGAATCACCTTAGCACTGACGCTGTAAAGGTATGCATGTGTAAGCCTGCCTGCCTCCCTCTTTAGTGTTTGACTATTTGTCCTGACTGTCATGTTGCTTAAAATGAATTATTTGAATGTTGATTAAACGACGAGTAGTAAAAAAAATCCACGTGCAAAAGGGGGAAGTCAAGGTATGGTAGAGTTCCTTCATTGTCAGGACAAAAAACAACCACCACCGCCGCCACATTGGCTCTAACCATTTCAGCGAACAAAAAAAGCACCATGGACATACAAGGGAGTAGAGTTGCCAACAGAAAACAGAAGAATTTTCTATAAGTAAAGTCATTGAGACTGTGATTAAAAGTAGTATAGGGGACTATAGGTTCAAATCAAGCAAGAAAGCCTTGAGCGATCTCTCTTACAGTGTGGATTGACATTAAAGGCATCTTGGATTTGTTTGTCCGATAGAATAACTGATACTTTTTAAAAAATTATTAAATCTTACTTTGAATGTTGACTGGCATGGTTCATGGGCCAAAAAATACCATTCTGCCATATAAAAGGATCATCCAATCTAACTTCGGGGGCATTTGCATAAATCTCTCAAATCCTGTAAATTTCTCAAAAATAGAAAATTTTTCCACGAACATTCCTTTAAGGCGAGCGGAGACTTCTTTCTCACCATAAGCCCGACCACCCCCAACGATCGTGAGTTCCTCTTTACGAGGGGAATAAAAATCCGTTCACTGCCCGCAGTACCAGTACGGGAGGAGCCTGAGTAGGTATCGATATTGATAGACACCCTTTTCTCCATTATGTCCGAGGAAGACCACCCAAGTCCGTCATGGTCCAAAGTCTGCACTTCGGACAGGACCAACGTAGACCATTCACACAGCCAACAAGTTATATAGTTCAATGAAGTAGCTAATCCCGATCGTATTTAAGGAGTTACAGTCATTTTAAGTTTTGCGGTGCGGTAAGAGATAGCGTTCGCGTGTGTAGGACATATGGGGAAGATGATGAGAAGTTGGAAAATTTCCTACGTCATTGCACGGCTATTGGGCCACAATACCATAGTTGAACCAAATTAGGGACGAGGAAAGGAGAAATATTAGAAATCTGACTTTGATTTTTTTCTTGAAGTTACTTTTAGTATTTATAGCGCACAACAAGTCGATCACTGGCTTAGGTGTATGTTCTTAGTACATGAAGCCTTTAAATATCCGCACTCTATTTTCAACCTAACCTTCCCCTCATTTATGCTTGCGACATTTGCAAGTCCGAGTCACTCATATATAATTTGTGCTAAGAGATGCCCTTTTTGGGCATCTATATGGAAATCCCTTATAGAGCAAACATTTTGGTGGACTTAAGAACTTTTGAAAGAAGTAAAATCGTCGAGCACCCTTTAAGGAACAGTGGAAAGATTTTTTTCTATCAATGAGTGCTACCTGGTTAAGTTGATGGGGCCACAGTGCCATACTTGAACCAACTTAGGGTCAAAGAATGAAGAAATATTAGAAATTTGGTGAGTTTTACGGAATTCCCGACTTAGATTTTTTCTCGAGGTTACTTTTAGTATTTGGCCTTTGGCATTTTTTGTACACAGCTATCGAACTCGGCTATAATATGGAGATCCCTTGTAGAGCAAACATTTTGGTACTTAATTTGGGACTTAAAAACTTTTGAAAGAAGTAAAATTGTCGAACATCCCCATAGTGTTCTGTTATGACTTCCATCAATTGTGCCAAGTGCGGTCCGAATAGGTCCATAAACTGATATGGTTACCATAAAATTTTACACGTAGTGTTCTGTTATGACTTCCAACAACTGTGCCAAGTACGGTCCAAAATAGAAGTCCAAATAGAAGTGAAAATCGAGAATGCCGAGAGTCAAGAGAAAAACCTTCCTTCCAAATTTCGGTAGAATCGTTTAACAAATGATGAACAACGGATGAGCATATATATGAGAGCTATATCCAAATCTGAACAGATTTTTCGAATTTCAATAGGCTTCGTTTTTACACAAAAAAAGTCTATACCAAATTTTAAGATAATCGGATGCACAAATTAACATGGAGAGACGGACATAGCAAAATAGAATCCGAAAGTGGTTCTGAGTCAATCGGTATACCTATCAATGAGTCTTTCTCTCTTCCTTTTGGGTGTTACAAACAAATGCACTAAGTTTTAATACCCTGTACCACAGTGAAGGTTTAGGGTATAAATAGTAAACACACCTACCAATGGTAGAGACTGTACAAAATGACAACTTTGATATTTTTTCTCATAGACAATTTTTTATTTAGTGGTCATCATCACGGCAACCCTGTTAAGTAGATACTTCTCTTATCTCTCACTCTCTTACTCACACACACACACACACACACCCATTGATTGCTTTTCACCTTTTGTTATACGGAAGGAACTTAAGGAAGTTGCTTCCCCAAGTATAGAGCACCACATACAAAGAACAATTAAAATAATGATGGCAACAAGCCCTAGCGAAGGAGAGAGAAAAGGAGAGCACACTCAAAAAGTAAGCAAGCAAAGACGCCCCTATTTATTACAAACGAAGCGATCGCCCCTTATGGAAACTATGGGAATTTATTTCCTTCAAACTGGCCGCGAGTGTGTGTGGTGGCATTTCATTTCAGGGAAAACAAAAGGATCTTCATAAGGAAAAAAAGTTTTTGAACACGTGAGAGCCTGGGAACTTTTTTCCTTTGCCTAAATGGATGGCTGCACCCTTATTGTCCCCTTCACAATTTCTATGGAAAAAGTCATAATGATTATGATAATGCCTAATGTAGCCAGCCATCAGACTGCCTGCCATGGCAGGCGTAGACAAGGTAAGTTATCATACACATGATCCTTATTGCACTATTCCTGGGAGTAGGGGACAGAAGGAGGGGGCAGCATTTTATCGCTAAGGAGTTTTTTATCATCATGTTTTATTTCAAAATATGTTTTCCATTTACATAAAAATCTATAAAAAGCTTCATTTGATATTTTGAGGAGGATTTTTTTTTCCAGTAGGGTGAGTGAGGATTCAAATGTGTGAACATATTTGGAAAGGGAATTCATTTGGCGTTGATAGGGTTAGGGGATATGAGTTGTTATATTTATTTGTTTTTAACATGTGATAAAATTAGATTTTTAATGTTTTTTAAACTCTACGCCGCAACTGTAGTACAGGGTATTATTTTTATAATTTTGATGGCTGAGGTAGCCCTTGATTTGCGTGCCGTAGTGCGACTCCTCTTTGAAGAGAAGTTTATACATGGCACTCAAAAATAGCCAACATTAGGAGGGGATAACCATCGGTGAAAAATTTGTCTGATGTTCTTGCCAGGATTCGAACCCAGGCGTTCAGCGTCATAGGCGGACATGCTAACCTCTGCGCTACGGTTGCCGTATTTCGGGATCGATCTGAACACACCTTCGTTGTGTCAGAGGACCATCCTGGGATTCAGTCCCCATTCTAGTTATTTCTCATATTGAGAAAATTTCCTACAGTAATGAAATTTTGACAAAATTTCCTATAGTAATGAAATTTTGACAAAATTTCCTATAGTAATGAAATTTTGACAAAATTTCCTAAAGCAATGAAATTTTGAAAAAATTTCCTATAGCAATGACATTTTGACATCTATAGAAATGAAATTTGGACTAAATTTTAGGAAATTTTGACAAAATTAAAAGAAATATTGACAGAATTATAGGAAATTTTGTCAAAATTTCTTATAAAATTGAAAAAAAAAAATTGTTTTTATTTTTTTGTTAGGTTGTTTGTCTGTTCCGTTTGGACCCAAAAACGGCTGAATCAATTTTCATGAAATTTTTACAGATGGTAGAGTTTGAGACTCCGGTGGAAAAAGCGGAACCTCCCCCATACCACATTTTCACAAACGCCAGATCTCGGAGATGGGTGCACCGATTTAAATTTGGCATGCTATTTAATGGTACCCCGAAAACACGAAATTAGTATACAATTTCGGGGTCAAATAACCTGGGGGGACGCCCCATCCCAAAACCCACTCTCCTCCCAACCCCCCAACAGAATATATTTACCGATTGAGACAATATGGATATGAAATGAATCTAAATCTGATATAAAAATATGTAAGAATCTGATATAAAAATATATAAAAATTAAGCGCCTCCCCACCCCCCCAAAACCCCTCAACAGGACATATTTACCGATTGGGACAATATGGGTATCAAATGGAAGGTATTTGGAAGTTGAGTACACATCTGTTACATGAATTTGGTCCAAGGTGTCTACGGGGCATCCCTAACCTTAAAAACCCCCAAAATGTCACAAAATGTGTATCAAAGGAAAGTTCTTTGGGAGTTGACTACGGACACTAATAAAAGAAAAAAAACTCAGGAAGGACCTGCGGATCTTTAAAAATGTGTAAACACACCCCAAAGTGAACCGATTACCTTGACATTTTCAAAGATTCTGGTCTGGAAGAAAACATAGGCGATACCAACTTTTCGATATCGGAAGGGGAGCGCACCTCCTCCTTACCCCAAAAGTACTACCCAAAAATAAAAATGGTCCGATCGGGACAATATGGGACTCAAATGAAAGGTATTCTGGAGTAGAATACGAATTTCATATTAAAAATTGGGTACAAGTAACTGAGGGGTCCGCCCGAAAGCCCCCAAAAAAAGGTATTGGTATCATTGAATCATGACAATATAGTACATGGTATGGTATGGTACGAATATGGTCAGGAAGAAGGAATAGGATTTATAATTTTTTGATATCGGAAGGAGGCGAAGCCTCCCCCGTTACCCCAACAACACCACCTAAAATTAAAAGTGGACCGATCGGAACAATATGGTTATGAAATGAAAGTTATTGAAGAATAAAATACCAAGGACCCAGGAAGTCACCTAACTTCAAAACTCCTTTAAGTGGACAAATTCAACGTTCATATCAATATGGGGCTCAAATGAAAGATATTTGGGAGTAGATTACGAATCAGGTCAAAGTATAGGGGCTCACCGCTATACTTTGTTTAGGTTGGTCTGGAAGAAAACAATTGATAGAATTTTGACAAATTGATAGAATTGAAATTCTGACAAAGTTTAACCAAAAATTTCTTTATATTTTAATAGGCTTCTATTTTCTATGAGAAAATCGAATACTTAGAAAACCCCAATTCCAAATTCTTTAGCCACGTAATGTTTTTATGTAATTGATGGATCATCAATTCAATGTCACATTTTTTCACCTCCAACACTACGGAAACCGACCGTTACAAAATCTGGGATGTCATAATGAATTCATTCAGGCCTCACTCACACACAATCTATTGCCAATCTGATGCGTCCTTTTCAGCATATTTGAGTTGAAACAATAAAGAAAAACTAACCGACAGTACATTCTTGCCCAGTTTTGGCACACTTCTGATATCAAAAAATATTGAAAAAATACAAAAACAACAGAAATAGGATTAAAATTTAAAAACCTACCAAAGGCAAAGGTGTTCTCGTTCGAACGTTCAGTCAATTTCTTAAAGAAAGTCAGGGAGGGATAGAAGAAAGACAATAACGACCACAGGCATAGAAACAAAAGGCAATATACACAAGAAGCGTCCCCTAAAATCAGTAACGGACATTACAGGCCAGCAACATTATAAAGCGGCTGCAAAAAATCCCCGTGATCCCGAAGATGTTATAACAACAAAAACAACTAGTGGAGTATTTCATATAAAAAAGAAAGGCATGTGCCAAACGCCACGAATGGAGTCTGCGATAATGGGCACTGTTAGATTGTACTCAATGAAGGCCTATCATTCTTTCTTCCGCTTTGTGTGGATGGCACGCATACGCTTTGGCTAGAGCAGCTGCTTGCTTCTCTATCAGATGATCATGATGTAATTATGAATTGGTTTTGTTTCTATGTCTTGTGAAAATCCAGGGGGATTTTCTTAAAGATATTCAATGTTTTCACTCTTTTTTCCCCCTTTTGGTTCGTCGTTTGTTTTGTTGATTAGGATGGTTGAAAAGATTAACGAAAGGATTAGGCCAAGGGTTGGTTGTAAAGGGTGCGGGCACACACAGGTCTTCTTCTTTGACATACCAAAGTGATAATGAGTTTTAAAAGAAACCTCAGATGCTTACAAAGATTTGGATAACTGCCTTTGATGGTGTGAACGTGCTAATCATCATAAATCAAACACTTGTTTCGATCAAGTTATGGAAACTGAAACTGAATTTCTAGAAAAGAAATTTTGATGAAATTTCATACAAAAAAGAAAATTCAAAGAAAACTTCTCAGAGAAATAAAATGTTGACAAAATTTCCTATAGAAATGAAATTTTGACAAAATTTCCTATAGAAATGAAATTTTGACAAAATTTCCTATAGAAATGAAATTTTGACAAATTTCCTATACAAATGAAATTTTGACAAGATTTCCTATAGAAATAAAATTTTGACAAAATTTCCTATAGAAATGAAATTTTGACAAAATTTCCTATAGAAATGAAATTTTGACAAAATTTCCTATAGAAATGAAATTTTGACAAAATTTCCCATAGAAATGAAATTTTGACAAAATTTCCTATAGAAATTAAATTTTGACAAAATTTCCCATAGGAATGAAATTTTGACAAAATTTCCCATAGGAATGAAATTTTGACAAAATTTCCTATAGAAATGAAATTTTGACAAAATTTCCTATAGAAATGAAATTTTGACAAAATTTCCTATAGAAATGAAATTTTGACAAAATTTCCTATAGAAATGAAATTTTGACAAAATTTCCTATAGAAATGAAATTTTGACAAAATTTCCTATAGAAATGAAATTTTGACAAAATTTCCTATAGAAATGAAATTTTGACAAAATTTCCTATAGAAATGAAATTTTGACAAAATTTCCTATAGAAATGAAATTTTGACAAAATTTCCTATAGAAATGAAATTTTGACAAAATTTCCTATAGAAATGAAATTTTGACAAAATTTCCTATAGAAATGAAATTTTGACAAAATTTCCTATAGAAATGAAATTTTGACAAAATTTCTTATAGAAATGAAATTTTGACAAAATTTCCTATAGAAATGAAATTTTGACAAAATTTCCTATAGAAATGAAATTTTGACAAAATTTCCCATAGGAATGAAATTTTGACAAAATTTCCTATAGAAATGAAATTTTTGACAAAATTTCCTATAGAAATGAAATTTTGACAAAATTTCCTATAGAAATGAAATTTTGACAAAATTTCCTATAGAAATGAAATTTTGACAAAATTTCCTATAGAAATGAAATTTTGACAAAATTTCCTATAGAAATGAAATTTTGACAAAATTTCCCATAGAAATGAAATTTTGACAAAATTTTCTATAGAAATGAAATTTTGACAAAATTTCCCATAGGAATGAAATTTTGACAAAATTTCCTATAGAAATGAAATTTTTGGCAAAATTTCCTATAGAAATGAAATTTTGACAAAATTTCCTATAGAAATGAAATTTTGACAAAAATTCCTATAGAAATGAAATTTTGACAAAATTTCCTATAGAAATGAAATTTTGACAAAATTTCCTATAGAAATGAAATTTTGACAAAATTTCCTATAGAATTGAAATTTTGACAAAATTTCCCATAGGAATGAAATTTTGACAAAATTTCCTATAGAAATGAAATTTTGACAAAATTTCCTATAGAAATGAAATTTTGACAAAATTTCCTATAAAAATGAAATTTTGACAAGTTATGGAATTTTAACAAAATTTCCTATAAAAATGAAATTTTCTGTTAGGGTATTGTTGACCTGGTTTAAAATTCTTGTAATTTTGTTGTATTGTATCGGCTATAGGTCCATTAAAACACAAATATTTAAGGTTTTTTTCTTTTATTTTTCTCCAATATTTCGGTAGACTCCGTCTACCATTTTCAAGGCTAGTTGTATTTAAATAAAAAAACAGAAAAACACAAATTTTAGTAAAAACGAATCACACAATAAAAACAGAAAAACAATAATTTTTAAGAAACTTTAATTCCTATTACATTTAATGAGTTGTTACACGAACTATTGTCTGTTGGCAACTAAATGTTCTCTTCTGCTGTGCTTGTTGACTGTGTGGCGGTATACCTTCGCGCAGCTTTCTATATCTTTCTTGAAATTCATTCTCTCGTCAGGCGGTAAGTCGATGATATGCAACATCTCGAGAGTGAATCTTCGTCTGTAATTGTTCTCTTGAGCTAAGATGTCCACATCGTTGAGGTTTGGCTTATGACCAGTCAATGCACAGTGGGCTGCTAGTGCAGTTTTCTGCTCGATTGGTCTATTATTGGCTTTTTGGTCAGATTTATGTGCAGATAACCTAGTTTTCAATTTCGTCATGGTAGTGCCAATATATGCCATCGGGCATATATTGGACTTGTCGCCGTTACATCTAATTTTATATACCACGTTTGATTTTTCCTCATTTTTAATTTTACATTTTGTCTTGCTGAATAATTCATTCACAGTTTTGCCTGTTTTTAATGCGAGATGGTATTTGTCCTTGTCGTATAGATTTGATTTGCCAAATCTTTCGGAGAATCCTTGTATGTATGTTAGCGATTTATAAATTTTTCCTTTTGTAGGCTGCTCTCCGTCTATGATTTTTCCAAGACGTTCCTTGGCCTTGCCTAATAGTGAATTAATTGTCCAATTAGGGAAGTCGTTGGCTCTAAGAATTGCCTTTATTTTCCTCTCATTGTCAGGATGAAAGTCTGGATCACTAATGCTAAATACTCTTCTTATAAAATTCGTTGCTGTGTTTGTTATTACTCTCTTGTGGTGTTTAGAGTAAAAATTGATTAATCTTCCGGAAGCCGTCGATTTTTGATACCAATCTATTTTTAGCTGGTTGCCATGTCTATAAACTACCGAGTCCAAATAAGGTAGTTTGCCATCATATTCTTCTTCCTTCGTAAATTGGATGTAGTTGTTGAAGGAGTTCAGAGTCTTCAGCGTCTCTGCCACGTCTGATTTCTTCAAAATCGCGAAAATGTCGTCTACATATTTTGTCAATATCTTAGGTTTTCTTATTTTGTCAAATGTGTTATTGAGAAGTTCCTCCATTACGATGTCAGCAATAATGGGTGAAGCGGGTGATCCCATTGGCATTCCTCTAAGCTGTTCATACAACTTGTCATCGTATTTAAAATATCTGCTGTCCTTAATGCAGAATGTTAGAATTTCCTTGAAAATTTCCCTTGGAATATTGGTATATTTTTCAATCTCGTCCCATTTATTCTCAATTGTCTGGAGTGCTAAATTTATTGGAATACTTGGGAACAAGGACACCACGTCAAAAGATACTAAAACTTCGTCATTTTCTATGGTCATGTTCTTTATCTTAGCTTTAAAGTCCACTGCGTCTTTCACATTATATTTGGAATCCTTGGTGATATTTTTCAAAATATTCACTATGTACCTACATAGATGATAGGACGGCGCGTTTATTGATGAACATATTGGTCTCAACGGTGTACCTTCTTTATGGATCTTTGGGAGTCCATATATTCGAGGGGCCAATGCGGTCTTGCTGGTCAATTTATTCTTCTCCTGGATGCTGATAAGATTCAAGTTGTGAAGTTTATCCACCAATTTGTTGTTCCTTGTCTGTAGCCTAGATGTTGGGTCAATCTTTAAGCGCCTATACATACACATATCGTGTATTATTGCCTTCATTTTTTGCTCGTAGTCATCTTTGTACAAAGCCACTGTCTTTCCTCCCTTGTCTGCCGTTAAAATTAATAAATCCTCATTCTCCTTTAAATATTTTCTCGTTTGAGACACTGTGTCCACCACATATTTGTCTCTCATGCTCATCTTTGACTTTCGTAAGTGATCGTCTATCAATGTTGTAAGCTTGGTTCTTCCCATCTCCTGTTCCTCTCTATTCTCTATAGTTTGTACACACTCCTCTCCCTCTGCAATGACTTGCAAGAGTGGAAAGTTCTTGTTGGTGTGTGGGAGAGCGTGTTTCGGACCTAAAGAGAGAATCCATTGTACGTTCGTTGGTATCTCTCGCTCTGTTTTATTCACAAACCACACGTCGTTGCGTCTAATGTTGAGGGCCTTGTCTTGTCGTTGTGTGAGTGCCTGTAGTTTCTTTATGTGTGTTGTCTTGCTCTTGCTAACATTGCCCTTGTAGAGAGTAAGCTCACTGTCGAGGTATTGTAGGAAATCATCTTGAGTCAGTAGTTCTCCTAGCTTAGTCTTTGTATTCTCTACTTTCTCTTTAAAAGAGTGGATTTGCTTGTGTTTGTATTGTATTATCCACTCTTTTAAAGAGAAAGTAGAGAATACAAAGACTAAGCTAGGAGAACTACTGACTCAAGATGATTTCCTACAATACCTCGACAGTGAGCTTACTCTCTACAAGGGCAATGTTAGCAAGAGCAAGACAACACACATAAAGAAACTACAGGCACTCACACAACGACAAGACAAGGCCCTCAACATTAGACGCAACGACGTGTGGTTTGTGAATAAAACAGAGCGAGAGATACCAACGAACGTACAATGGATTCTCTCTTTAGGTCCGAAACACGCTCTCCCACACACCAACAAGAACTTTCCACTCTTGCAAGTCATTGCAGAGGGAGAGGAGTGTGTACAAACTATAGAGAATAGAGAGGAACAGGAGATGGGAAGAACCAAGCTTACAACATTGATAGACGATCACTTACGAAAGTCAAAGATGAGCATGAGAGACAAATATGTGGTGGACACAGTGTCTCAAACGAGAAAATATTTAAAGGAGAATGAGGATTTATTAATTTTAACGGCAGACAAGGGAGGAAAGACAGTGGCTTTGTACAAAGATGACTACGAGCAAAAAATGAAGGCAATAATACACGATATGTGTATGTATAGGCGCTTAAAGATTGACCCAACATCTAGGCTACAGACAAGGAACAACAAATTGGTGGATAAACTTCACAACTTGAATCTTATCAGCATCCAGGAGAAGAATAAATTGACCAGCAAGACCGCATTGGCCCCTCGAATATATGGACTCCCAAAGATCCATAAAGAAGGTACACCGTTGAGACCAATATGTTCATCAATAAACGCGCCGTCCTATCATCTATGTAGGTACATAGTGAATATTTTGAAAAATATCACCAAGGATTCCAAATATAATGTGAAAGACGCAGTGGACTTTAAAGCTAAGATAAAGAACATGACCATAGAAAATGACGAAGTTTTAGTATCTTTTGACGTGGTGTCCTTGTTCCCAAGTATTCCAATAAATTTAGCACTCCAGACAATTGAGAATAAATGGGACGAGATTGAAAAATATACCAATATTCCAAGGGAAATTTTCAAGGAAATTCTAACATTCTGCATTAAGGACAGCAGATATTTTAAATACGATGACAAGTTGTATGAACAGCTTAGAGGAATGCCAATGGGATCACCCGCTTCACCCATTATTGCTGACATCGTAATGGAGGAACTTCTCAATAACACATTTGACAAAATAAGAAAACCTAAGATATTGACAAAATATGTAGACGACATTTTCGCGATTTTGAAGAAATCAGACGTGGCAGAGACGCTGAAGACTCTGAACTCCTTCAACAACTACATCCAATTTACGAAGGAAGAAGAATATGATGGCAAACTACCTTATTTGGACTCGGTAGTTTATAGACATGGCAACCAGCTAAAAATAGATTGGTATCAAAAATCGACGGCTTCCGGAAGATTAATCAATTTTTACTCTAAACACCACAAGAGAGTAATAACAAACACAGCAACGAATTTTATAAGAAGAGTATTTAGCATTAGTGATCCAGACTTTCATCCTGACAATGAGAGGAAAATAAAGGCAATTCTTAGAGCCAACGACTTCCCTAATTGGACAATTAATTCACTATTAGGCAAGGCCAAGGAACGTCTTGGAAAAATCATAGACGGAGAGCAGCCTACAAAAGGAAAAATTTATAAATCGCTAACATACATACAAGGATTCTCCGAAAGATTTGGCAAATCAAATCTATACGACAAGGACAAATACCATCTCGCATTAAAAACAGGCAAAACTGTGAATGAATTATTCAGCAAGACAAAATGTAAAATTAAAAATGAGGAAAAATCAAACGTGGTATATAAAATTAGATGTAACGGCGACAAGTCCAATATATGCCCGATGGCATATATTGGCACTACCATGACGAAATTGAAAACTAGGTTATCTGCACATAAATCTGACCAAAAAGCCAATAATAGACCAATCGAGCAGAAAACTGCACTAGCAGCCCACTGTGCATTGACTGGTCATAAGCCAAACCTCAACGATGTGGACATCTTAGCTCAAGAGAACAATTACAGACGAAGATTCACTCTCGAGATGTTGCATATCATCGACTTACCGCCTGACGAGAGAATGAATTTCAAGAAAGATATAGAAAGCTGCGCGAAGGTATACCGCCACACAGTCAACAAGCACAGCAGAAGAGAACATTTAGTTGCCAACAGACAATAGTTCGTGTAACAACTCATTAAATGTAATAGGAATTAAAGTTTCTTAAAAATTATTGTTTTTCTGTTTTTATTGTGTGATTCGTTTTTACTAAAATTTGTGTTTTTCTGTTTTTTTTATTTAAATACAACTAGCCTTGAAAATGGTAGACGGAGTCTACCGAAATATTGGAGAAAAATAAAAGAAAAAAAACCTTAAATATTTGTGTTTTAATGGACCTATAGCCGATACAATACAACAAAATTACAAAAATGAAATTTTGACAAAATTTCCTATAGAAAGGAAATTTTGACAAAATTTCTTATAGAAAGGAAATTTTGACAAAATTTCTTATAGAAATGAAATTTTGACAAAATTTCCTATAGAAATGAAATTTTGACAAAATTTCCCATAGGAATGAAATTTTAACAAAATTTCCTATAGAAATGAAATTTTGACAAAATTTCCTATAGAAATGAAATTTTGACAAAATTTCCTATAGAAATGAAATTTTGACAAAATTTCCTATAGAAATGAAATTTTGACAAAATTTCCTATAGAAATGAAATTTTGACAAAATTTCCTATAGAAATGAAATTTTGACAAAATTTCCCATAGAAATTAAATTTTGACAAAATTTTCTATAGAAATGAAATTTTGACAAAATTTCCCATAGGAATGAAATTTTGACAAAATTTCCTATAGAAATGAAATTTTTGGCAAAATTTCCTATAGAAATGAAATTTTGACAAAATTTCCTATAGAAATGAAATTTTGACAAAAATTCCTATAGAAATGAAATTTTGACAAAATTTCCTATAGAAATGAAATTTTGACAAAATTTCCTATAGAATTGAAATTTTTACAAAATTTCCCATAGGAATGAAATTTTGACAAAATTTCCTATAGAAATGAAATTTTGACAAAATTTCCTATAGAAATGAAATTTTGACAAAATTTCCTATAGAAATGAAATTTTGACAAAATTCCTATAGAAATGAAATTTTGACAAAATTTCCTATAAAAATGAAATTTTGACAAGTTATGGAATTTTAACAAAATTTCCTATAAAAATGAAATTTTGACAAAATTTCTTATAGAAAGGAAATTTTGACTAAATTTTCTATAGAAAGGAAATTTTGACAACATTTCTTATAGAAAGGAAATTTTGACAAAATTTCCTATAGAAAGGAAATTTTGACAAAATTTGCTATAGAAATAAAATAAAATGTAGAAATAAAATTTTGACAAAATTTAAAATAAAAATGAATTAAAAACAAAATTATCAAATATTTTCCTTGGAAGAAAATATGCTGACAAGCAAAAGGTAAAATCTTCACATTCGTTAAACCCATAAATAATATTTTTTTTTGTAATTTTAAGCTTTACATCGTCCTTACCTCGTGCGATTGTTTCCCATTCCCACCATCTTCATTTCGACCATATGCCTAGTCCTTACATTAATGAGGCATTCGAAACAGAAGTCATCTGACAGACCAACATTTCAATTTAATTTTGAAACGCACGATTTTCACATTAATATGTGTTTTTTATATTCGTAAAAAGTGTTACCCCCACTTAAAGCAGAACAAAACGAGATAAGGCTAGTATGGGATAAAGCAAGAATATACAGACGAATATAATTTTTTGGGGTGATAGAATTATGGGGGGAAATAAAGTTTGACAAAATTTCATATAGAAAGGAAATTTAAAAAAAAATTTCTATAGAAAGGAAATTTAAAAAAAAAATCCTATAAAAAGGAAATTTTGAGAAATTTTCCTATAGAAAACAAAATTTGAAAAAAATTTCCAAAAAAAAAGAAATTTTAAGAAAATTTGCTATAAAAAGGAAATTTTAAGAAAATTTGTGAAGGAAAGGAATTTTTGGGAAAATTTCCTATAAAAAGAAATTTTGAGTAAATTTCCCATAGAAAGGAAATTTGGACAAAATTTCCTATAAAAAGGAAATCTCCAGAAAATATGCTATAAAAAGGAAATTTCCAGAGAAATTTCCTCAAAACGTAATTTTGAAAAAAATCCCAAGAATAGAAAGTTTGAGAAAATTTGCTATTGAAAAGAAATTTTGAAAAATTTCGATAGAGTTGAAAGTTTGACAAAATTTCGTATAGAAAGAAAATTTTGAGATAATTTCCTATAGAAATAAAATTTCCTACAGAAAAGAAATTTTCAAAAAATTTCCTATAGAAGTTCAAATGGAACATTTTGGAGAGGGCAAGAAAGCCAACTGTTGCCCTATACACCTGCAAGAGAGCCATTGGCAAAAGTTGGGGTTTTAGACCGGATATCATCCATTGGGTGTATATTGCAGTGGTCAGACCTATAATGCTATATGGTGTTGTGGTCTGGTGGACGGCGCTTCAAAAGTCCACCTACAGCTCAATATTTAACCGGATCCAAAGGATGGCTTGTTAGTGCATCACAGCCGCACTGAGGACGACACAATCTGATGCACTGAATTTCATGGAGATTGTGGCTAGACAAATTGCTACGACCACTGCTGTGAGGTTACGGAGTTCTTATTGGTCGTCTGGCGGCTACGGACACTGTGTTATCCTTGATACAATATCCGATGTTCCAGGCAGTGTGAATTACACCCTACCTGAGCTGCTTTTTGATAAAAAGTACTGTACCACTATTCCTGATAGAACCGATTGGAACTAGGATATCCCTGGTAACAGAAGGTACATAGACTTCTATACGGATGGCTCCAAACTAAACGACCAGGTGGGCTTTGGAGTGTACTCTAAAGATCTAGAACTGGTCGTATCGAAAAGGTTACCCGACCACTGTAGTGTGTATCAAGCGGAGATCCTTGCAACTATGGAAATGGTGGAATGTAATGTAATATCATAACGGTTTGGCAGGAATATCTTCTCAGACAGCCATTAAATCCCTGGAGAACGTATTTCTGAACACAAAAACCGCCTTCGACTGTCTCAGGGAATTGTACAGCGGATCAGCTTGTGAGATTAGAAACTACAATACACATTCCAGGAATACTGGAATCTGTGGGTTAGCCTCAAGCGACATGTAAGCTAAGTTTTCGGGATTAGGACCAGGTCCGAAGGACAACGAATGATAGATGGTCACGAAGTGGGGGCTGTGAGCATTTCAAAACTATGTGGCCTAATCTAGACTTTAAGAGGTCTACCGCTTTGTTGTCACTGGCTAAAACAGACGTCTCAGTCATTATGTCCGTCATGACAGGTCACTGTCTAATTGGAAGACATACCGACAGGCTGTAGGTTGCCAGTAAAGACTTTTGCAGAAGCTGTGAGGACATCGAAGAAGAAGAGACCATAGAACACCTTCTATGTATGTGTCCCGCACTAGCAGTCAGAAGGAGTTCCACTTTAGGTTCTCATTTCTTTGAGAACCTGTCTGGTTTAGTTATTGGACTTTTAAAAGCGATCTGGATGGTTCAAGGGTAGGAACTAGAAGGCATCTTCCGTTCCACTTAAGCCTGACCTAACCTAACTTTCCTATAGAAAGGAAATTTCGAGAAAATTTCCTATAGAAGGGAAATTTTAAGATAATATCCTGTAGAAAAGAAATTTTTAAAAAATATCCTGTAGAAAGGAAATTTTTAAAAAATATCCTGTAGAAAGGAAATTTTAAAAAATTTCTGATAGTTGGAAAATTTTAAGAAAATTTCTTATAGTAGGGAAATTTTTAGAAAATTTCCTATAGAAGGGAAATTTGAATAAAAAAAATCCTGTGGAGAGGAAATTTAAGAAAGATTTCTATAGAAAGGAAATTTTGAAAAAATTTCTTATAGAAAGGACATTTTGAGAAAATTTCGTACAGAAAGGAAACTTTGAGAAAATTTCCCACAGAAAGGACATTTTGAGAAAATTTCCTACAGAAAGGTATCTTTGAGAAAATTCCCTATAAAAAGGAAATTTTGAACACAATTGTTTTAGAAAGGAAATTTAAAGAGCATTTGGTATAAAATGGAAATTTTGACGAAATTTGCTACAGAAACGAAATTTTTGACAAAATTTCCTACAGAAGTGAAAGATTGTGAAAATTTCCTATAGAAAGGAAATTTTGAGAAAATTTCCTACAGAAATAAATTTTGAGAAAAATTTCCTGTAGAAGGGAAATTTTGACAAGCCTTCCCATAGCAAACGAATTTTGACAAAATTTCCCATACAAAAGGAGTTTTGACAAATTTTCGTTGAGAAATTATATTTATACAAAATTTCATTTAGAATGAAAATTTAGCTAGAATTCCCATAGTAAAGAAATTTTTGCAAAATTTAGTTTTTAATTTCCCTCAAACCAATCTTGCAACACTTTATTTCTTATGCATTTTTTATCCCTTCTGATGTGTTAGTTTTAGTGTTTTTGATTAATATGCCGCTCATCTTACTCGCTAGTAGTCGCTCGTTAAGAACTTCCCTTACCTATGGGGAGAATTGGTGCATTTTATGTCTTCTTATATTTTTGTCAGGATAAGGCATACCTCATGTTTTTTGGTTTGGGTAGGATGCTTAAAAAGATGGACATCACCACAATGCTTGGCGTGTCGTAGTGTTTATGGTCGCTAATGTCGTGTCCTGACATGCCCCCTTAACAAATTGTGGCGCATGTGTCGAAGGCTTGGGAAATATTTTTGAGAGTTTTTTCCTCCAATTGAAGTGTGTGATATTCCGCTAAGAATAGTCTTGTTCCACCTCATCCCCTTACAATATTCCATATTCCTCTAGGGAGTTTTTTTCGGCATATTCATCATTTTATGATGTATGTAATAGGTTTCTTGTTTATTTATAATTTTTTGGTGTGGAATATTTGTTTTATTTCAAATGAAGGGAATCCTTGTCCCCATCCTAGAAAATCGTGTTTTGTTGGCTGATTTGTGGGTGTTTTCTGAGGCTGTTTGAGGGGGAGTAAAGAATTTCAAGCAGGCGGGAGAGGTGCAAAAGGTGATCATGGGAACTTAAGAAGATTCTAATTGAAATGTCAACGGCATGCATCGTAGTGGATCATAATTGAAAAGGGATTTTTGTTTTTCGAAAGAAAACATCGTGAGAAATTTTAAAAATTTTGATAAGGAAAACATGCCTCAAAATAAGGACAATTGAAAGGACTGTCCAAAGGAAGCGCGACGCCTATAGTGAACTTCCCTCTGAGTTGGCTATTTGGGATGGTGGATTCCTACTATGACGAATGTGTTGACTCGGTGTGGGCTGGCGTTGTTGGTTGCAGGACTGCCAAGGTCCTGCGGCCAAGGTTCCCCGGAACGAGGACGTCGATTTTTCTCGAGCTGCGGAAGCATGATCTTTGACTGTTGGTTGTAATCTTGACCGGTCACTGTGATATCAGGTCGCTGCCATGGCGATGAACTCGGTACGATGAGGATTTCTGCAGGGCATCTGCTGTGCCAATGCCCCGCGATGACGGGGCGAGGGCGCGGGATTATCGGTGAACACCTCTTCTCTTCACTGAGCTCCCTACAGTTTTTTAACCCTCGGGTCATTTTAGATTTCTGCAGTGGTCTGGGATGGCTGACGGGAGGCCCTCTAGTCGGTGAGACTTCATCCCTTCGAAATTGTGTCAAAATTTAATTTCTATAGGAAATTTTGTCAAAATTTCATTTCTATAGGAAATTTTGTCAAAATTTCATTTCTATAGGAAATTTTGTCAAAATTTCATTTCTATAGAAAATTTTGTTAAGATTTCATTTTTAAAGGAAATTTTGTCAAAATTTAATTTTTGTAGGAAATTTTGTCAAAATTTCATTTCTATAGGAAATTTTGTCAAAATTTCATTTCTATAGGAAATTTTGTCAAAATTTCATTTCTATAGGAAATTTTGTCAAAATTTCATTTCTATAGGAAATTTTGTCAAAATTTCATTTCTATAGGAAATTTTGTCAAAATTTCATTTCTATAGGAAATTTTGTCAAAATTTCATTTCTATAGGAAATTTCGTTAAGATTTCATTTTTAAAGGAAATTTTGTCAAAATTTAATTTTTGTAGGAAATTTTGTCAAAATTTCATTTTTGTACGAAATTTTGTCAAAATTTCATTTCTATAGGAAATTTTATCACAATTTCATTTCTATAGGAAATTTTGTCAAAATTTCATTTCTATAGGAAATTTTGTCAAAATTTCATTTCTATAGGAAATTTTGTCAAAATTTCATTTCTATAGGAAATTTTGTCAAAATTTCATTTCTATAGGAAATTTTGTCAAAATATCATTTCTATAGGAAATTTTGTCAAAATTTCATTTCTATAGGAAATTTTGTCAAAATTTCATTTCTATAGGAAATTTTGTCAAAATTTCATTTCTATAGGAAATTTTGTCAAAATTTCATTTCTATAGGAAATTTTGTCAAAATTTCATTTCTATAGGAAATTTCATTTCTATAGGAAATTTTGTCAAAATTTCATTTCTATAGGAAATTTTGTCAAAATTTCATTTCTATAGGAAATTTTGTCAAAATTTCATTTCTATAGGAAATTTTGTCAAAATTTCATTTCTATAGGAAATTTTGTCAAAATTTCATTTCTATAGGAAATTTTGTCAAAATTTCATTTCTATAGGAAATTTTGTCAAAATTTCATTTCTATAGGAAATTTTGTCAAAATTTCATTTCTATAGGAAATTTTGTCAAAATTTCATTTCTATAGGAAATTTTGTCAAAATTTCATTTCTATAGGAAATTTTGTCAAAATTTCATTTCTATAGGAAATTTTGTCAAAATTTCATTTCTATAGGAAATTTTGTCAAAATTTCATTTCTATAGGAAATTTTGTCAAAATTTCATTTCTATAGGAAATTTTGTCAAAATTTCATTTCTATAGGAAATTTTGTCAAAATTTCATTTTTGTACGAAATTTTGTCAAAATTTCATTTCTATAGAAAATTTTGTCAAAATTTCATTCCGATAGGAATTTTTTTTTTAAATTTCATTTCTATAGGAAATTTTGTCAAAATTTCATTTCTATAGGAAATTTTGTCAAAATTTCATTTCTACAGAAAATTATGTAAAAATTTCATTTCTAAAGAAAATTATGTAAAAATTTCATTTCTAAAGAAAATTTTGTCAAAATTTCATTTCATAGGATTTTTTTAAATTTATTTACTTTGAGTCATAGCTCTAATATTTGTACACCCATGATCATTTGTTATATTTCCTCATTAATCATAATCTTAACATACACGCAGTTCCTATTTCCTTTTTGAAAAACCCTATCTCAAACAAGCGCCACTTTTGAGTGTCTTCTGATTTTTCCTTTAACAGTATCACTCATTTCCAATGGATCTCTCTCAAACACACTCTCTTGCTCTCCCTCTTAAAAGCACTCAAACAAGGTTGCCAACTTTTGCAGATAACCTCAAAATACAGACTTCTTAATAAAAACCACAAAATCTCTTTTCCTAACGAGTTTGTAATAGAAATTTTTAAAATTTCTTTCTTTAAGAAAAGCAGCTGCTTTCAAAGTTGAATTTTTTGCCAAGCATATCTTAAAGGCAAAACAATTTTAATCCCTCTCACATTTCGTAAGGTAATAAAAATTTCTGGCACACTGGCACACATGCCATAAAAATAGACGCGTGTTGCAAAATTCCTTAAGGATCATCATCTATCAGTCCTGGGCTGACTTTCAGGTAAAAATAAAACTTTCTTATACAGTATGGCCCAAGCAACAACCACCACCCCCTGTTTGGTGGTCGTAGAAAGAAAATCACGACACGAACTTTCTTTCAAGGTGATCGAGAAGATCAACCCCCAATTTATTAGCCACGGGCCAAATCACAATTTTGGCCATCGACAGGCAATGGTCGGCGATTGTGACAAAGAAACAGCTGCTGTTTTCATTAAACTTTAAGATTTCCCTTTCTTCTCTAGGAAAAAAGCCGGCTGTGCCAAAATTTCTTATAACCCACCACATTATTCCCTCCCCTTTTTGAGATGAGGATGAGCATAAGGATTTTGCTTATTTTTTCTTAAGCATGATAAATCTTTTAATTGTCATGCCCTTGGAATTCGGCCTGGGCGATGCTAATGAATTAGTTTTTCATACAATGTCATCATGGGACATGGCCTAGTATCCAAGAACATTTTAAGGCAGCAGCTGATGAAAATCGAAAAAGTATTAAAAGATTTTTTTGAAGAAAATTAGAAGCAAAAATTAAAATTTATTTTAGAACTAAGTTTAAATTCAATCCTGCCGTTCAGCAGGACACAATAAAGGACTCAAATAATTTCTCTTTTGAGTCTTAACGTCGGGGGACCGACCCTCTCTTGCCAAACATCAAACTGTTATATAGGGCGACGGGAAAATATATTGTAACCAAATGAAAGGACGAGTCCGAGGGCAATCCCCCTTCCCCCACCTTACCCAAAAAAGGAGTGTAAAATAATATATGAAGGTCGCCCCACTCCAAAATTATACACCAAATAGACATGTACGCCGAACGGGACAGCATGGGTATCAAACGAAAATTATATGAGAGTAGAATGCGAAAATTAATAAAAATGTGGGTAATTTCCCGGAGAGATTGTCCACCCCAAAATTATGTCCCAAATGGACATGTATATGGGATTCTAATGAAAGTTATTTGACCATGTCAAAAAGGGGAGATGGATTTTATTTAGGTGAAATTTTGTATGCCACCTTATGGTAACCCTAAAATACAAAATTGATATACAACTATGGGGTCAAATAAGGGTGGGGAACGCCCCACCCAAACGGACATGTTTACCGATTGGGACAATATGGGTATCAAATGAAAGGTATTTAAGTGTAGAGTTCGAACTTGGTAAAAAAATTCAACCGCCCCATCCCTGAAAACCGCCCAAAAACCACATGTTCACCGATTGGGGCAATATGGACATCAAATTAAAGGTAATTCGAAGAAGTATACGAAAATTATGCAAAAATTTTGGGTCCAATCCCAGGACGGCCGCCCACCACAAAAATCACCTTCAAACGAACATGAAGGGCGATCGGGACAATATGGGATTCAAACGAAAAGCATTTGGTAGTAGAATACTAAAATTATATCAAAGTTTGGGGACTATTCCCAGGCGGGTTACCCCACCCCAAAGTTATGCACCAAATGGACATGTACAACGAACGGAACAAGATGGGAGACTAAAAAAAAGTTAGTTGAGGGTAGAATACAAACATTACACACAAATTTGGATCAATTCCCGGGGAGTAGCCCCATCCTAAAAAATTATACCGCAAATGGACATGGACACCAAACGCGACAATATGGGATTCTAGTGAAAATTATTTTAGAGTTAAATACGCATATATATTTTTTAATTTGGACTATGTCAAAAGGGGCCCCAAACACGAAGCACTCAGTCAAAAGTGTGATGTTGTTAAAGCAATTTTGAAAAAATCTTAATTTTGAATAAAATTTTGATAAATCATCATTTTTAAGCAAAATTTTGCCAAAATTGGCAGGCAGGCAGGTTAAGTTCGAAAATGGGTTGTATCAGGATGATGTCCGATACAGTCCTGGGCTAATATGATTTGATTGTAATGAAATTTGGAACAGTGATTTTTATTACACCTTTCGACATCCGTGCCGAATATGATTCAGATTTTCGGTCTTTGGCCCATAGTTTTATTACCCAACCCGATCTAGCCATGTTCGACTGTCCGTCTGTCAATCTGTCTGTGATAATCACGCTACAGTCTTTAAAAATTAAGATATCCAGATGAAACATCGCACAGATAATTTTCTTACCACAGGCAGGTTAAGTCCGAAGATGTTGTCCGATATAGTCCTGGGCAGATATGATTTGATTTTGATGAAATTTGGAACAGAGATTTTTGTTAGATCTTCGACATCCATACCGAATATGATGCAATTTTTGGTCTTGGGCCCAATATTTTATTACCCAACTTGGCTGAAATTTGGCACAGTAAGTTGTGCTAGGGTCCCTGGACATCCGTGTCGAGTATGGTGAAGATCGAACAATTTTGGATAAACCGATCTCCCTATTAAGGGTCTTGACCTATAGGATACGCATTTGTTAACCGATTTTGCTGAAATTTAGTACAATGAGCTGTGGTAGGCCCTTTAATATCCGTGTCGACTACGCTCCAAATTGAAAGATATTTGGATAAAGCTACCATATAGACTGCCGAATTAAGGTATTCCACCATAAAAAGATGTTTTTATGACCCGATTTCAACAAAATGCGTTGCATTATACCCCTATAGTAACAAGCAGCGTCTTTCAGGCGGTCTACGAGATCCTGAAGGCACTGGAGACTACGTGATGCGGAAGCGGCGCCCCGATTAGACAGTCACGATATTCATACGTAGACAGTCAGGTGCTCTGAAGGCTCCGGTCTCGGGCAAAGATTTTCTTCGAACCATGGCAAAGGGTGGTCAGACTGGGTCCCAGACCATCAAGGTGTGGCGGAGAAGGAAGCGGCAGACGAGCTGGCCAGGAATGGATTGCAGATCTTGCTATGGACTCAGTGAGACTTCCACTGTGTGGAGCTTTTTGGTAGGGTGGACGCTTTCTAAGATGACTGAGCAAACAAGGCGTGGGCTGGTGCTGTAGGTTGTAGGAGGTCAAAGGACCTGAGGCCGAGTACTTCGCTAAACGGGACATCGCTTATTTTGGGGCTGAGAAAGCATTACTTAGCTCTACTAACAGGAGTCCTGATTGATCATTGCAACGTCAAATCTTTGACTTAGTGCTGGTCGCAGGAAAAGTCAGACTTCTACCGGATGTGCGATGACGAGGAGGAGTGGAAAACGGTCGAGTAACTGTTGTGTCACTGCTCCGCAACTAAGAGGAGAAAACTTTATTACCAGTCACATATTCCTGGGGTAATAAAGGTCGGTTTATTTCTTGTATTACAAAGTTTTGTCTTTGTATCTCGATGTCTGGCAAGGTTCGCTTATTTTTATGTCTTTCCTTCAGTTCGTGTGCCAATCAAGCGCCAAATTTTTGAGTCCCCTAAGCAAAACAAATATTTTCAGCATGTTCATTCCTTTCTATCTTCGCTATAGTTTATGAAAAAAATACTTTTAAACGTCCCACCATTTTCTTTATCTTTACCTTTTGCGTTGCATGTAACAACCATTTGAAATATAATCTCATAGAGCTGTTTTGTCTACACACAGATTAGTTTTCCATGGCAGTGGTTTTTTTAGCTTTTTAAGAAAAGCTTGACAACTCTTACAATACCATCAGACCTTCTTTTCAAAGCTTGAAGAGCTGGCACTCATTTTTATACCCTCCCCCATAGGATGGGGGTATACTAATTTCGTCATTCGTGTTTGTAACACCTCGAAATATTCATCTGAGACCTCATAAAGTATATATGTTCTTGATCGTCGTGTAATTGTAAGTCGATCTAGCCATGTCCGTCCGTCTGTCGAGAGCACGCTAACTTTCGAAGGAGTAAAGCTAGCCGCTTGACATTTTGCGCAAATACTTTTTATTAGTGTAGGTCGGTTGCGATTGTAAATAGGCCAAATCTGTCCATGTTTTGATATAGCTGCCATATAAACCGATCTTGGGTCTTGACTCCTTGAGCCTCTAGAGGGCGCAATTCCGATTTGACTTAAATTTTGCACGCATTGTTTTGGCATCACTTCCAACAACTGTGCTAAGTATGATTCAAATCGGTCCATGTTTTGATATAGCTGCCATATAAACCGATCTTGGTTCTAGATTTCTTGAGCCTCAAGAGGGCGCAATTCTCGTCCGATTTAACTGAAAATTTTCACGTGGTTTTTTGGTATCACTTTCAAAAACTGCGCTAAGTACGGTTCAAATTGGTCCATGTTTTGATATACCTGTCATATAAACCGATCTTGGGTCTTGACTTCGTGAGCCTCTAGAGGGCGCAATTTGGGATCACTTCCAACAATTGTACTAAGTATGATTCAAATCGGTTCATAATCTGGTATAGCTGTCATATAAACCGATCTTGGGTCTTGACTTCTTGACCCTCTAGAGGACGCAATTCTCGTCCGATTTGACATAAATTTTGCGCGTAGTGTTTTGGTATCACTTCCAACAACTATGCTAAGTATGATTCAAATCGGTCCATGTTTTGATATAGCTGCCTTATAAACCGATCTTGGGTCTTGACTTCTTGAGCCTCTAGAGGGCGCAATTCTCGACCGATTTGACTTAAATTTTGCACGTAGTATTTTGGTATTACTTCCAACAACTAAACCGATCTTGGATCTTGACTTGGAGGCCACCGTAGCGCAGAGGTTAGCATGTCCGCCTATGATGCTGAACGCCTGGGATCGAATTCTGGCGAGACCATCAGAAAAAATTTTCAGCGGTGGTTTCCCCCTCCTAATCCTGGCAACATTTGTGAGGTACTTTGCCATGTAAAACTTCTTTCCAAAGAGGTGTCACACTGCGGTACGCCTTTCGTACTCGGCTATAAAAAGGAGGCCCCTAATCATTGAGCTTAAACTTGAATCGGACTGCATTCATTGATATGTGAGAAGTTTGTCCCTGTTCCTTGGTGAAATGTTCATGGGTAAAATTTGGATTTTTTTGATCTTGACTTCTTGAGCCAATAGGGCGCACAATTCTCATCCGATTTGGCTGAAATTTTGCATGAGGTGAGGTGATATGACTTCCAATAACTGTGCTAAGTATGGCGCTTTGGCAGAAATTTTGTACAACGGCTTCTCTCATCACATTCAACATACGTGTCTAATATGGTCTGAATCGATCAATAGCTTGATACAGCTCCCATATAAACCTATCTCCCGATTTTGAGCCCCTACAAGACGCAATTCTTATCCGAATAAACTGAAATATTACACAATGACTTCTACGAAGTCATAGTCCGAATTGGACTATAACTTGATATAGCTCCTCCTCCGTCCATATTCATTATTCTTTATTTGCCTAAAAAGAGATACCGCGCATAGAACTCGACAAATGCGATCCATGATGGAGGGTAGATAAGATTCGGCCCGGCCGAACTTAGCACGCTCGTGTTTGTTTTTGTTTGTTTTTTTTTTTTTTGTTATAAACTCTACATGATTTATTTAAATATCCATTGTCCAGATTTATGATGAAACATGAAAAATGTAAAATTCCCATGCATAAATAAAGGCGGCAATAGATGATGTCTGAGGGTGTTTGTGTCTAAATGTCATAAAAGTGACGAGACCATATATATGATGTTAACTAACTTGCATAGGGGTCAATTTAGAAAACAGACGAATCCCCACACCATCAACAAATCTAATGAAACCAGGAACTAAATTTTTAATTCCGTTGGGGAACACCATCATCACCATTGTCATATCAGCAGTATGTTCAGCCAGTTTCAGTATAACAAGCCGAACAAACGTTTCTCACTCGCTTCTAGCATAAGACAAATCTTAAGAGATATTACCAAAAACAAAATCTTATAAAACTAAGTTTAGGAGACAACGAGTGAAAACTAAGAGCTGGCATTAAACATTTACTCAAGATCAAAAACCTTCTGCAAAAGAGAAAGATGCCAAGAGAACCATGGCATAAACCATGAGTTACTTACTTCTCAAGGTAGTTTAGTGTAAATTGATATCTTTGAGCAACCTTTGAAGAAGCACAGGTAAAAAACAACAACATCACTTACCTTGGGCTGAACGTGGGAAACTCTCTTTCTTGTGTGTGTGTGTATGGGTGTGTTTGTTTTACGGCTGTCATGCTCTCCCTCGCTCAGTGCTTGTGTTGGCAGCATTGACTGCCATATGTTTGGTTTGCCTTAAGGATATTAAGAGCATTTTTTGTTGTTGGTGTTTGTTGATGGCTTTTGCCTTCGTTCAGTTGTAACTTAATGTGTGTGCGCATACGTTTAAGGATCAGTATCCTTCAGGAGTTCACTTCGAACGCATTGCGCGAAGTCTTCGGATTTTTTCATATAACTAAAAAAGAAAAAATCGAAGCAAATAAAGAGCAGACAATAACAATAATTTCTTCAAAAAAAGATAACATTAACAAATAGTGCAATTAACAAAACTAAAACTTTAAAAAAACCAAAGTTATAAAACAAACCAAGAAGTTGTGTTTAAAGCCAAATAAGCAATTGGATTTAATATTTATGGATTTATTTAAGTGCTAAATTTGTGTACATCCCCCTCCACTTGGATTATATACATTTTATTTGCCCCACAAAACAATTGGATTATATTTTTTTACACCAAACCCAAAACTTCAACAATTCTTACACCATGGATTACAAAAACGATATACATTCCGATGATGATTTTGATAGTTATAGCGATAACTATCAACAATCGAATTCTTCATCGCAAAATCAATTCAATACCTCTACAGGACGTTTGGCAAACCCCAATGGTTTATCCAAGGCAGAATTGAGAAAGGTGAGTTTATAAGAAAAATGAATATAAAAAATTATGAAATATAAAAAAAATATAATACAAAAAAAATCCAATATAAGAAAAATTTAATTAAAAAATAAAAATATTAAAACTAATAAAAGTATAAAAAAATTGCAAAAATATAAGATACATAATAATTCAAACAAAGAAAAAAATAGAATAGATGAGGAAAGAGAATGAAAAATTTAAATCTTAAAAAATAAAAACAAAAATTTAATATTTAATATAAGAAAAATTTAATTAAAAAAAATTAAAAAAAAAGTAAAATAAAAATGAATTACAAAAGAATAAAATATAAAGTAATTGAAATAAAAAAAATAAATTTAAATGTAAAAATAAAAAAATAAATTTCAATATAAAATATAAGAAAATTGATGTAAAAAAAAAAATAAAATATTTTTTTACATTAATCTTTTTTAATATTTTTTTTTGTATTAAAAATTATAAAAAAAAAACAAAATAAAAAAAATACTTAATATAAAATATTTAAAAAATTAGCATAAATTTAAAATTATATATACCAAAATATATAATACCGAAAAAATGAGACTAATTACTTAAAAAATAATTATAAAAATAAAATTAATAATAAATAAATAAGAAATAACATTTGACTTAAAAAATACAAATGAAAAAATAACAATTTAAAAGTGATATAAAAACGTTATTTAGTAAAAAAGTACAAAAACAAAAAAAAAATAAAATAAAAATATTTTTTTATAGAAAACAAAAAAAAATTATCAAAAATTAGTTAGGTTCAGTTGGGGGCCACTGTGGCTCATAGGCTAGCATATTTCCCTATAAATCTGAACTTTTTGGTGAGATTCTTGACCATTTTCATTTTTAAGCAGTGGTTATACTCTATCTGGCGACTTAGGTTAGATTTAAGTGGCAGTCTGCCATCAGATTCATTTAGACGTTTTCGTCCATTGTGATACCTCAGGAACAGGAGAAGTAAGATGCCTTAGACGTTTTCGTCCATTGTAATACCTCAGGAACACGACTTATAGTTCCTAGCATTGAACCGTTCAGATAGCGTTAAAAAGCCCAACAACTTGCAAATATCCGCTGCCGCTAATTCAGACAAAAGTCCTCAAAGAAATGAAAACTTCAGTTTAAATTCCTTCTGCTTGTCAATGTGGTACACTCACATAGCAGATGTCCTATAGTCTTCGACGGTTTGAAATAAGACCCCAATGCAATGGAGCCCCAAACGGAACATGAAAAAAGGCCCCAAATTTGTATACATGAAACACAAACAACAATAATTGGAACTTTAATTCGCTTTTTGGGGCCAAACTGTTCTTTTCTATTAGGTTAGGTTGAAAAGAGTGTGCAGATATTAATCCGCTCCATGCCACTATGGACATACACCCTTAACTTTCGATAGAGCTCAGAGGATCTTCTCCTCGATTTTTAGTCACCTTTCTTGGAGATAACTGGCCTAAATGAGGGCTTCGATTCAGCATTATCAATTGTAGTACAGACGCTGACAGTTCGATTTCTTGCGCAGTCCTTTGACCCTACCTTCTACCTTTGGCAAATCTCTTCTTTTCCAATAGATCAGAAGTTCTTTAGCAAAATTTCTGCAGGTCTTCTGGATTTCTCTGGTCCACCATGACCACTTGTAGATCCGATGGTAATGAAAAATTAATCGTTTTCTGAAGTCATTTATCATTAGGAAGAGATTGAAGCCATCATCACCATCTGTGCACAACCGGACTTCAGAGTTACTATGATCTAGGACAAATGCCTGTAGTTCAGACGCTGATGACATACTGGTAGATTTCTGGCCCAATTGTTTTCGAATGCTATCTTATTCCCACAGTAGTGGCCTTGCTATTACAATAGAATGCGAATCCTGTGTGGTCTTTTTATAGCACTTTCAGCCTTTGGTCCTATACTATTCTAATACAATCCGATAGGATTCTTCTGAGTATAATTTCTACCTTGGCATCCTTTAATTTTCTAACAGCATCCCATAGACCTCAGAAAATTTTCACTTGATCTTTTGCCATTTTTATGTAGACAACCGACGTTGAGGACTGCTCCCGACTAGGATACCCACTTGTGGTTTAGCTGATGAAAAACTCGTTGATTTATGGTCTTGAGAAGCATGCGTTTCTTTAATAGGGTGTGCTTTCTTCAGAGTTCATATTCTGCCTTTCCTCTCGTTTTCTCATGAATCAACGCTCAAAGGATCTCCCCTTTAATCTCTAAAACTTTTCTATGGACTGGTCTTATTTAGTCATTCGCTCACCCATGACCACTTAAAGTTCAGACGCTAATGATAGATTGATCGATTTTTTGACTCGTTGGTAAAGAAATCAAGTTACCAAAAATCCGGAAAAAATACAATTCTCAAAAAACCAAAACGCGGTTTTCAAAAACCGAGCTGATCACTGGTCATTCTAAGATTTTCCGGGATTTTTTCAGTTTGTTCTGTTGGAATCTGGGTCTATTCATAGCTGTTTCGCCCTATTGGAATTTCTCATAGAGTATTCTCTTTGTTTAACTGTTTTATTTTTCTGTCGGAGAAGCATGGTGCGAAATATATTATAAACAAAAAAATCTATGAAAATTAAATCTTATAAAAAATTTACCCTCTAACAAAATTCTTTAGTTTAAGTCAAAAATCCTTTTATGTTCTCAATTTTCCTTTTAAAGTCGCATAATGTTATTAATAATAACAACTTGTTGTTTCCCTTTCTTTTCAGACCAATAAACCTATTATGGAAAAAAGAAGACGTGCTCGCATTAATCATTGCTTAAACGAATTGAAATCACTGATTCTGGAGGCAATGAAAAAAGACGTAAGTATTTATTTCTAATACAACTAGATCGGAAAATCAATTTTTCCTATCAAAGGCTCTCATTATTTGACTCGAAAGCGGTTAAAATCAAAGCCTTTATCATTATGATGATCGAACAAAAATACACCTAAGCATTATGAGAAAATTTTCTCACAAAAAACCTGTTTTAAAAATCCTACTGTGTTTTGGGAATACTGCCTGCTGAGCTGCAAAGGGATTTGAGATTTGCACACCCTACAACCCAACTAACATTCATAAAAGGGAATTCTCATTAACTCAACTCAATTCAGCTCTCTGGCAGTAAGAAAAAAAAAATAACAGAATCTGAGAACTGCCTCTAAAGTTTGCCCATTACTCTACCACGCTAAGACTTATTCGTGGAGCTTAGCAAAAAACCTGCGTGGGAACATTTCCAAAATAAATCTCGGCCAAAAAAAAAGAGCAAACAATGAAAAAGTGTTGAAGCAATCTTCCATTTCTACACTATACTACTCCTTTGGCTCAGAAAAAGGGAATCTTTTAAGAAAATAACCAAAAAAAAAAACGATCATCTCATGCTGCTGACTTCGCCGCCGCCACTGCTTAGCTTCCCCAACAATTTATCTTATGCTCTTGATCGCTTCAACATAAAGTGAATGAAATTTTCACATTCCTTGAGTCTTCTTCTGATTTCTGGAGTTTGATTTTATGTTCCCACCTTCGTAGAAGGTGGTGGTGTTGCTGCAGCAGCGGGAGCTTGCAAAATAAAGGCTTTTTAGAGTGAAGAAGACGATTTTTTCGCCTTCCTTTTGGGCCCTATTCTTTGTGGCTACATCATAAACATCTACTTGTCCAGTTGTTTAACGGCGGCATTATCAACGGCCCAGAGAATGCATCGTTTTTATTTGCCTTAAAAAATGGCCAGACAGATTTGTTGTTATTTTTTGCTTTGAGTTTTTTGTTTGTGAATTTTTTCTTTTTATTTCTTTTTACCTTGTTTTGGTTTGTAAAGCATTGGCAGCCAGGCAAATTGCAATCAATTAGAAGCTGCATGCTTTGCTACGTTTCTGCTGATGCCTGTCTATTCGGCTGTCTGCGTCTGCATTTCAAGTGTGTGCAACAACATTATCAACGCTTTGCTTCAGTTTTTTGTTTCTCATGCACAAGAAAATGTGCGAAATTTTTAAAATTTTTAAAAAAAAAACGAAACCTAAACAATTTAATGAACGCATAAAAACGATTGGGCGGCGTCTTTAAAAGCCCTTTTGGAAGCCTGGGAAAAACGAACAATATCCCATGTTATGCGTACCATACCATGAGTCAGCTAAGAGTTGCCAACACTCCTCCCTTTGCCTTAAACTTTACATTAATGTATTTTCTCTTTTCCTTATTTGCAGCCAGCACGCCATACAAAACTGGAGAAGGCCGACATCCTTGAGATGACCGTTAAGCATTTGCAATCGGTGCAGCGTCAACAACTCAATATGGCTTTGCAAACTGATCCCACCGTTATTCATAAATTCAAAACTGGTTTCTCGGAGTGTGCCGAAGAAGTCAATCGCTACATTAGCCAACTGGATGGTGTTGATGATGCTGTACGCCAAAGACTTAACAGTCATTTAAGATCATGTGCCACTGGTCTGGATCAAATTGGCTCCATGACCAATTTCAATAATGGCTATCAACGCAATGGTGGTCCGGCCAATCTTTTTGCCTCCAATAGTTTGCCTTTGGCCGTTAACGGCAATGGCCCTTTGTTTCCAACCTTGACCCAGGATTTAAATAGCGCTGCAGGCATACAAATGGGTGGAGTGCAATTGATACCATCGCGTTTGCCCTCTGGAGAGTTTGCTTTAATTATGCCCAACACTGCTAGTGCTACACAAACCAGTTCTTTGTTGAACGGCAATTCGAATAGTGGCTTTCCAGCGTGGCCTACTCAAGCAGCTGGCAATACCAACCACAATTCATCGCCTCAAATCAATGATTTTGCGGCCAACTTTAAGCGTCTCAGTGCTTTCTCTAAGCCTCAGAATACCCTGATTACCCCACCCAAAGTGAATCCCAGCAATATGTATCCTCAAACTACTCTGACCAACACTAGCTATCAGCCTTTGAGCCAACAGCAGCAGCAGGCCTTCCACAATGCCACCAGCCCTCCACTAAGTCCCATTTCCTCGGTGTCTAGTC
This sequence comes from Stomoxys calcitrans, assembly GCF_963082655.1. Classification (NCBI taxonomy): domain Eukaryota; kingdom Metazoa; phylum Arthropoda; class Insecta; order Diptera; family Muscidae; genus Stomoxys; species Stomoxys calcitrans. The sequence continues at coordinate 40,175,411 of NC_081556.1, read as the reverse complement.
ATAATGAAGATTCCATCATACACAATAGTTCTGATTTCACCCTATCGCGTTCGGCCTCACCGCGTCCCGATAAGCATCACAATACCTTCTTGGGCGTTTTGACCACCACACCGCCTTCATCAGCGGAAAATTCTTTTGTTCTTACCTCTGGCAATTTGCAACAGCAACAGGTATCCTCAACCAGCAGCTCCGATCTGAATAGCAGCTCTAGCTCTTCTCTGAAGCGTTCCTTCTCAGAAGCTGCTGATTCTAGCATTTGTTCGGAGGACGAACAATCAGCTAAGAAATATCACAAAGAGCCAGCAGCACAGGTGGAAGCCGAAGATCAGGACAGCATGTGGCGACCATGGTGAAAAGTGGTTAAGTTTAAACAAAATCTATTGTTAACAACTTATTAAGTTTTCTTTTTTTCCAAAACAAAAAAAAACTTTAAAATTTTTATAAAACCTTGGAAAGAAATTGATTAATTTTGCCCCTCCCTTCCCTATTTTATATATAAATTATTTTTTTTATTAAAATTGTAATTATTTTCTAATTGATACATTTTTTATTTAAGTTTCCAAATATTTTTTCTGTGATTTGTATATAATTTTGTAAAAATTTATTTACTTGTGTGCGTGTTTAGTTGAGTTTTCTTTTTAATTCGTTTTAATTTGAAACAATGAAGTTTTTATTATTATAATTTTTTGTTAATTTTAAGTATTTAACCAATTCATTTAATGTTGAACAATCATTTGTGTTTGCTCATTGATGTCATAAGTAGTTTTAAGAAGGCGTTTAAGTTTTTCCAACTTTCGATAAAATTTTATTTGCGCAAAATAAGAAAATATGGTTGCAATTTTTCATGAACTTTGTAACTAAAATAAACAAAATATTTAAAACTAAAAACAAATTCAAGTTTTTGAGATGCTTTAACTCATAAAAAAAGAAAGGTAAGGTATGGCATCAGAATGGACATATAGTAAAATCTATGCCGGTAGTTATTGAACATGTTCTTAGTGTTCAAAATAAAACAATCTTTGAACTCCATTCCTTTGGGAAAAGGTAAATTTGTACATTTCCCATAGCAAAGTATTATTTCAGTATAATTTTTTCTAGGGAAGGTTGGCCTTAGCACCATTTCCCTTATGAAATGGCATTTAAGAACCCATTTCCTCAGTAAATAATAGTTCTCATATCATTTCCTTCCTTAGAAAAAGTTTTAGACCACTTTCCCTTAGAAAAACGTAGTTTTAGTGCCTTGTTCTTCTGTGAAAGGAAATTTCAGTAATCTTTCCCTCGCGAAAGGGTAGTTTTAGTAACCTTTCCTAAGGGAAAGGTAGTTTTAGTAACCTTTCCTAAGGGAAAGGGTAGTTTAAGTAACCTTTCAAAAGGGAAAGGGTGGTTTTAGCAATCTTACCCAAGGGAAACGATAGTTTTAGTACCGTTTCCCAAGGGAAAGGATAAATTTAGTAACCTTCTCAAGGGAAAGGATAGTTTGAATAACCTTTCGCAAAGGAAAGGGAAAGGATAGTTTGAATAACCTTTCTCAAAGGATAGGGAAGCTTTAGTAATCTCTCTCAGGGGAAAGGGTAGTTTTAGTAACCTCTCCCAGGGAAAAGGGTAGTTTTAGTAACCTTACCCAAGGGGAAGGGGAGTTTTAGTAACCTTTCCCTCGGAAAAGGATAGTTTTAATAACCTTTCCCTCGGCAAAAGGTAGTTTTAATAAACCTTTCCTTCGGGAAAGTATAGTTTTAATAACATTTCCCTCGGGAAAGGGTGGTTTTAGTAAGCCTTCCCTCGGGAAAGTGTAGTTTTAATAATCTTTCTCGCGAGAGAGGGTTGTTTTAGTAACTTTTCGCAAGTAAAGGGGTAGTTTTAGTAACCTTTCCCGAGGAAAAGGGTAGTTTTAGTAACCTTTCACTCGGGAAAGGGTAGTTTAACTAACCTTTCCCATGGAAAAGGGTATTTTTAATAACCTTTCTCAAGGAAAAGGGTAGTTTTAGTAACCTTTCCCAAGGAAAAGGGTAGTTTTAGTAACATTTCCCTCGGTTAAGGGTAGTTTTAGTAACCTTTCCCTCGGGAAAGGACAGTTTTAATAACGTTTCCCTCGGGAAAGGGTATTTTTAGTAACTTTCTCTCGGGAGAGGTTTGGAAAGGGAAGCTTTAGTAATCTTTCTCAGGGCAAAGGGTAGTTTTAATTACCTATTCACTGTAGAGGGTTGTAATAGTAACCTTTCCCAAGGGAAGGGGTAGTTTTAGTAACCTTTCCCTCGGGAAAGGGTAGTTTTAGTAACCTTTTACAAGGGAAAATGTTGTTTTAGTAACCTTTCCCATGGAAAAGGGTAGTTTTAATAACCTTTCGCAAGGAAAAGGGCAGTTTGAGTAACCTTTCCCTCAGGAAGGGGTAGTGTTAGTAACCTTTCCCTCGGGAAAGGATAGTTTTAATAACTTTTCCTTCGGGAAAGGTAGTAGTTTCCCTCGGGAAAGGTAGTTTTAATAACCTTTCTCTCGGGAGAGGGTTGTTTTAGTAACATTTCCCAAGGGAAGGGGTAGTTTTATTAACCTTTCGCGAGGAAGAGGGTAGTTTTAGTAACCTTTTCCTCGGGAAAGGGTAGTTTTAGTAACCTTTCCCAAGGAAAGTGGCTGTTTTAGTAACCTTTCCCTCGGAAAAGGGTAGTTTTAATAACCTTTCCCTCGCCAAAAGGATAGTTCTAAAACCCTTTTCCTCGGGAAAGTGTAGTTTTCATAAATTTCTCTCGGGAGAGGGTTGTTTTAGTAACTTTTCCCAAGGGAAGTTAGTTTTAGTAAGCTTTCCCATGGAAAAGGGTAGTTATAGTAACCTTTACCATGGAAAAAGGTAGTTTTAGTAACCTTTCCCAAGGAAACGGGTAGTTTTAGTAACCTTTCCCACGGAAAAGGGTAGTTTTAGTAACTTTTCCCAAGGAAAAGGGTAGTTTTAGTTACCTTTTCCGAGGGAAAGGTTATTAATTTTCGTAAAAAAGTTAGTTTTAAAAACTTTTACCTCGGGAAAGGGTAATTAAGTAACCTTTCCCTATGGAAAAGGTAGTTTTAGTAACCTTTCGTAAGGGAAAGGGTAGTTTAAGTAACCTTCCCCTCGGGAAAATGTAGTTATAGTAACCTTTCACTCGGGAAAGGGTAGTTTAAGTAACCTTCCCAAGGAGAAGCGTAGTTCTAGTAATCTTTCCCACATTAGAGTGTAGTTTTAGTAATCTTTCCCAAAGGAAAGGGCGATTTTAGTGATCTTTCCCAAAGGAAAGGGTAGTTTGAGTGATCTTTCCCCAAGGAAAGGGTAGTTTTAGTGATCTTTCCCAAAAGTAATGTTAGCTCTAGTAACCTCTCCCTCAGAAAAGGGTCACTTTAGTAACCTTTTCCTCGGAAAGTGGTAGGTTTGTAAGCTTTCCCTCGGAAAAGGGTACTTTTAGTAACCTTTCCTTAGGGAATTGTTAGCTCTAGTATTCTTGTCCTCGGGAAAGAGGTTAGTTTTAGTAAACTTCCCCCGGAAAAGTGTCGATTCAGTAACTTTTCCCTCGGGAAAGGGTAGTTTTAGTAAACTTTTCTTTGACAAAGTGCAATTTTAATAAACTAGCCCTTGGAAAAGGGTAGTTTTAGTAACCCTTCCCTCTGGAAAATGCATTTTTAATATCATTCACCTAGGGAAACTAGACTTTTAGTCACATTTCTTCGAGAAACTACAGTTTTTGTGGCCTTTTTTTCGAGAAACTGTAGTTTAGGTTCCATTTTCCCGAGAAATTTCAATGTCTTTTGAGAGATGTCAGCCTATATTGAAGAACTCCTTGGGGCTTCAACGTCTTATCCCTTCATAAATGCACATACGACTGGTGACTTCACGGGTAATTCCCGGTTCAACGTTTCACGCTTCGCAGAAGAGAAAATGTCTGGCGAACTGTCGGTTTGAGCATCGTCAATTACTGTAAAGCTTTCGATCGGCTGTGCCATAGTCATGACTTCTAGTCGTCACCTAGGAAAGAATGCCATAAATCGTATTGTGCATTGAAGTCCCATAGTACCGAGGGATGCAATAATGGTTCGGAATTTTCTCTCCGCAACACGGTTAGCGTTCCATTCTAATCGCACTGGACATGTATGATGTCAGTTTCACTTTCAAATGCAGTTCCATAAGTCGTTCCAGGAAATTGAAACGGATTCCTTGCTATTTTGTAAATAATTGTTAAATGAAAAGTATTTTTTTTTACTTCTGTTAGTTAGGCATTGGAGCAGATTTCCTAGATGACAGAAAAAATACATCTGATGCTGAATTAAGGAGTCCCTAAAATGTTTTTTAAATTGCAAATTTGCCCATGATCATTGGATTGTGGAACAGTTTGGACATTGATCCATTCAAGTTGAAGCTCAATAATGATAAGGGACCACCTTTTTAATACCAAGTCTGAAAGGCCTGTAACTACTTGGTAGAGATATTTGACACTGTTGAATATATCATAAATGTCGCTTGCATTAGTGAGGGATAACGAACGCTGAAATGTCTTCCCATGTTTTCGCTAGGTTTAGAACGAAGGCTTTTTTGCCTTAAGCCTTGCCTATGGGAACACAAACTCATAGCAATACTTGTTGACGCTTGCTAGCCTCATCACCTTGGTCGATAAATTATTGATCCTCATGTCATTTGAGTTAAAAGGTAAATGACATATAGCCTCTAAGGCTACTTTGATTAACAACCAAATAACCCAGTGACGTATACGTATATTATAATATACGTATATGGGGCATCATTGGTTTTTATCTATCCACAAGTATTGGAGCTTTAATTTTTATCTTGTTTTATGATCTATATGATGTGCAAATAAAACTAAACGGAAATAAATGCTACACCCTCGAACATTCACAAAACCAGCCTTAACATTGATAGTGAAAATCGCTGAGTAAACAGCAGCGGATATTTGTCAAGCAATTAAGGAAATAACCTTCAAATGGCATTTTTTCCATAGTGCCTGATTAAAAAAAATCAGCACAGCACAAGGGTACCAAATTGCTGATAATAATGAACATAAATCGCTCATTGTAACAACGCCTATAAAAGCCAAAATAGGGCAAGCATTTAGTAACAGTATTAGCATAGAAATTGCGAAAATTTGATTGTTTTCTAGTAAAGATTCAATAAATTCTATAAGCGCAGTGTTATATTCAGGCGTTTAAATTTCTTTCTAAAAAAACGAAACTTTTAACGGTTAAAAAATGTTATCCTCCAAGTATTTGACATTTATGTGCAGTCTAGGACTCTGCCTTACTCTGATTAGCTGTAGCGAAGAAGACCAGGACAATTATCGACCTTCTCCCAAGTTTATGGCGCCCAAGAAATTCAAACATCTGGATGATGATGCCACACTTAACAAACTAGACGACTCTTTGGCCAAAATCTCCACCATCTACATGCAGGCCTTATTTTCGGGAACGCATACCCCGAATTTGGAGATGAATATGCGAAAATTGGAAATTGAATTATTTGATCTATTGGATGTCTTGTATAAGGAAGAACGCATCAAAGAATATATGAAATATGAATCGGAGGTCACACGGCAAATGATTTTGTACAACATGCTTAAGAAATTATTTGGTTATGCTGAGAATGAAGAAAATGAAAAGGCTACATGATCTACTTCCTATTGCAAAGGAGGAATTGAATCTGTAACAATCTGTGATGGTTTTATATTTCTGATAGTCCTGATATTTCGGAGAGACTGAAAAAGTCTGGGTATATCTTGCGCGACTGGAATCGGAGGCTTTATATTTAATAGTTTTAAGTAATAGCCTATAATAAATCTAACACATTTGAGCTCAAGTGTTTAACTTTGAATTGGAACTTGCATCTGATTAGTCTAATATTCATAGAAGCCACAGTGACATATGGGTTAGACTATTTTGTTCTGCCTTAGTCATCCATTCACTAATGCTATCAACACAGCGGTAACTTATCATGTTGTTCAATAGGTTGCAAGAGGGAAAAATTTTAATTCACCGTCTGGTTTTCATTTAGGTTAGGTTGAAAAGAGGGTGAGGTTATAAATCCGTCCCATGCTACTATGGGCATACACCAAAACCAGTAATCGGCTTGTTGTTAATAACAAGTAACTTTGAAAAAGAAAATCTAAGTCAGGAATTCCGTGCTACTTACAAAATCTCTAATTGTTTTCCATACCTAGCCCCTATGTTGGTTCATGTCTGGTATTGTGTCCCCACCTAAGTACCGATGTCTGTTAGCCGCGAAATCCGGGCAATGACATGGGAAATGCTCTAACATCTCATCATCTTCCCCACATGCCCTACACATGCTATCACTTGCCGCACCGATTTTACATAAGTGAGCTCGTAGTCCTATGCCTCACCGATTTTACATAAGTGAGCCCGTCTTCCTGTATTCTGATATGATACCAAAAGCTATACTGACATCCTCCTTACTTCCTTTCAGAAACAGCCTCAAAATCTGGATTTCCCCATAGAATTTTCGTCGTTCTACCTACCGTTTCGCTGTTCCACAGAGTTATAAGCGCGTTCGTCGCCCAAGTCGTTAAATCGGACTGCGTCGACCCGAAAGGCTTCGGGTTAACTAATTTTATTGAAGGTAGTCCTCTGACCTTCACAACCAATTCGTCTGCGTTTTCATTCCACCTTACTTCGTTATGGCCCGGCATCCAAATGATGCAGGTCGTGCCATCCTCAGAGAAGGCGTTAATCTCCTTCTTACACTCCAACACTATTCGTGACCTTACCATCCTGGTTGTCGTTGCCACACCACTTCACGCATTCCGTGATCGCCAGAGTCTCCAGCTGCAGGATCGTATTATGGTGAGGCAGTCTAAAACAGATCTCAGTCCCTGGGTTCTCAATGTAGACCCCCAGAGCCACTCTGTCCTCTAGCTTTGATCCATCTGTGTAGAATGATCTTCCAGATGCCAATACCAGAGTTCCGTCAATCCACAAGTGTCGTCTCAGGTATCCAATCGGAAACCTCTTCCATTCCTTTCAGGTTTCCTATTGTTGCCTCAATTATCCCCTATCCATTCTGCCATCGCCTTAAGTCTCATAGGCGCAGTGGCTGCGTCACACTTTATCTATGGGACGGATATCTAAAATTGACTCCAGTTCCCTAGTGGACGTGGTCCTAATCGCTTCGCCTATGGCAAGACAACATGTTGCACTTTTTCTCCATCGCAGTCTACCAAACTACTGAAGCGTAAGTAAGTTTCGTGGACTATCATCGGGTTCAGGCCCCATTTGGAGCTACATAGTTGTTGTTGTTATAGCAGTGTGTTATACACTGAGGCGGCAGCCCTTGCCGATGAAGAACTCCATCGAGTCAATCCGGTACCGGCTGCCATGGGATTGGTCTATAGTGCCCTACATCTGTTAGCTTTCTCGGTGCGCTCCTAAATGTGACACTTCCAATTTAGTTTCCTGTCCAAGATTACACCTAAGTATTCGACCTTGTCAGATATCAAAATCGTTCTATTGAGGAAACGTGGGGCCCTAAATTTTCGAAGCCCACCTTCGTCTTCCTCGTGAACAGGCAGATTTCAGTCATCTCTGGGTTAACATTAAAATCCCTTTTCGGCCCTTTTGCATAGCTGGTTTGGATCCTTACCCTAAGAAGTATTATAACAACGTCTCAATAGCAGACGGGTTTAAATCCAACTTCAGTCAGCATCCGTAATAAGTCATTTATGGTGATGAGCCATAGGAGTGGTGATAAAATGCCCCCCTGTGGCTTGCCTTGTGCCACTTTCTCCCTTATATTAATGTCATGGAACCCACAATTAATTCATCTGTTCCTTAGCATATGGTTTATCTAATCTCTAAGAACCCGGTCCGCCCGGTACTGGACTAAGGATTGGATCAGTGAGTCGGCCCGCACATTGTTGAAAGGCCCCTCGATCCTAAGCATACCGCCAATGTGTACATCTTGGCATCGAAGGATTCTTCTATTTTATGCACAACTTCGAGCATCCTGCACTTTCGCCCGATTGCGCTCCTGGTGCATACTTCACTGCCTCCTCCGTCGTGCCCGGATTGCTTTCTCGTTCTTTTTATGAGTTTAGCGAAGCCCTCGCTCACCTCTGCCGTCATCCCGCTGTTCTAATCTCTCGATTTGGCTGCGATGACTGTTTCATTGACACTGCCGTTGTCTGAATCTGAGTTGGAAACACCACCTTTACTTAAAGGCTGGGGATGCACTGTGCATCCCGCTGGTTTATCCATCTCTTCCTCATCAATTAGTATGACGACTGGTTGTGCACTGGAAGCATTATAAGTCACCCACACCTATAGGAGGACGGACAATATGCTACGGTCTGATGCCATCACCGCAGCCGCTGGGTCTTTGGATTTCATTTTGAGTCTACTCCTGAAAGGTTTTAAAATTTTTCGTAATAGGTACCTAGTCCGAGATACGGATCATTTTTTTCGAGGAGCGAAATGAAAACAAGCCCGCTTCTTTTTCTCGACATTTAAATTTCATAGAAATTTAGATTTCGTGGAAAATTTTGTCAAAATTTGATTTTAAGGGATTTATATCGATCATTGTTTTCATTTTGACGACATTGAATTACGCCCCACGCGAGTCCTTTCCCGCAGCGTAAGCCCACACTCACTCAAGTATTCACTCGCCAATTGCCAAACATAGGAATAATATAGGGAGCCTTTCCATTACACCCCCACGCTAGTGCTTTCCCGGAGCGTAAACCCACACTCACTCAAGTATTCATTTGCCAAGGTCCAAACATTGATGCTCTGTGTTTGCGCATGCATGACAGTGTTGAAGGACACAAATGTATACCGGAACCTAGGCCAACACAATTTCAGGAGCCAGGAACCAGTTAAGGGCGCCATACTGTCCATACATGCCATGAGTTTCGAAAGTGGCAGGTCCATGACACAGACCTCTTCCTGAAAGATCGTGCACTCGTCCGCAATCTAACTGACATGCAGTTGTTGAGTGTTCCGTTCCTGAATTCATCCTGGAGCCGTCAGTGGAGACCGAGGTCTCATCCAACTCAAACACAGCATCCGCATACCAATCATCCCTTTCGGAAAAGCGAATCCGGATAGATAGAGACGACACCAAAAGGTCAAATTAATCCAAAGGAAGTTCAAGCAACAATTATGTATCTTGATCATACGCTTTCAATATTTTTCAGCCAAAACCCAAACCACTCTTTTCCTATAATAATCTTCATCAAAAGTATCGCCCCTTCCCTTAAATGTCGGAGAAAAGGACCTGCTAAACGGAACTAATTATAATTCCATATCCTTTTTCATTTACTCCACTCAAGAGGGGAGAAAAAAACTCTCATCGTCGTGTGTCAGACACTCGCTAGATAGCGTGGGTAATTTTTCGATTCCCTCTTCATACAAAAAAGGGTCACACACACAACAAAAAACACTTGTCCCTATAACTGTGAATCTGTGTGTGTGTGCACAAACTCACCAACCTGATTTATCCCTTTTCTTAAATCTTGAACGAAAAAAAAATTCAACTCTCAACACACAAAACTCTGCAGGTTCTCACATACGCCTACTCCTCCGTTGTAGGTTGTTATTGTTATTGTATGCACTTTTGTAGATGATGTTGTTATTGTAGTTGCTTTTCTTGTTTCTTTGTTGGACGATGCAAAATGATTATCATGTGAGTTGTTGCTGTATATTTTAAATTTCTCACACATTTGAAATATGAGAACTGAGAAAAACTCCCAAGGTAAGTAATGGAGAAAATTAATAAATCAACGATATTGCCAGATCCAATGGTTAAGAAAGAAATTATTGATAGATGTGAATAGTGGGTGACATTACTTTTCGCAAAGAAAGACACCTCAATGTTAATAATCTGGAGATTTTCATAACCACCACTAGTCATTATGTTTGTAACTCCTCAAAATATTGTATGTAACATTTTGTAAGTTTTAGTGCCCAAATGGACGAATTTAAAAAAACAAGTAAGAGCGTGCTAAGTTCGGCCGGGCCGAGTCTTATATACCCTCCACCATGGAGAGCATTTGTGGAGTTGTTTGCGGGATATTTCTTTTTAGGCAGACAAAGAACAATAAAAAAGAACTGCTTTGCTATTGGAGCTATATCAAGTTATAGTCCGATTCGGACCATAAATGAATTCAATGTTGAACATTCTAAAAGTCATTGGGTCCATTGGGCCTTGTAGGGGCTCAAGAAGCAAAATTGGGGGATCGATTTATATGGGAGCTGTATCAAGCTATAGATCGATTCAAACCACATTGGACACGTATGTTGAAGGTCATGGGAGAAGCCGTTGTAAAAAATGTCTGCCAAATCGAATGAGAATTGCGCCCTCTAGAGGCTCAAGAAGTCAAGATCCCAGATGGGTTTATATGGAAGCTATTCAGGTTATGTACCGATTTATTGTTACAGTTATTGGAAGTCATAACAAAACATCTCATGCAAAATTTCAGCCAAATCGGATGAGAATTGCGTCCTCTAGCGGCTCAAGAAGTCAAGATCCAAGATCAGCTATACCAGGTTATGAACCGATTTGAACCATATTTAGCACAATTTTTGGAAGTGATACCAAAACACCACCTGCAAAATTTCAGTCAAATCGAACGAGAAGTCCAAACCCACGATCGGTTTATATGGCAGCAATATCAAAAAATGAACCGATTTGGACCATTTACAATTCCAACCGACCTACACTAATAAAAAGTATTTGTGCAAAATTTCAAGCACCTAGCTTTACTCCTTCGAAAGTTAGCGTGCTTTCGACAAACAGACGGACGGACGGGCAGACGACGGATAGGCGGACGGGTGGACGGGCGGACATGGCTAGATCGACTAAAAATGTTATGACGATCAAGAATATATATGCTTTATGGGGTCTTAGATGCATATTTCAAGGTGTTACAAACAGAATGACGACATTAGTATACCCCCATCCTATGGTGAAGGGTATAAAAAAACTCTAGTCGCCCTATATATACTGCCAAGATGAACCTGTATCTCAAATTTAAGAACTGTAGCTCAGTTTGTAAAGAAAGTACCATTTTGTACGTTTTAGTACCAATATGTACGAATATAAAAAAATCTTCTAATCGCCCGGTACATACTGTCAAGATGTACCTGTCTCACAAGATTCAGAGCTTTAGCTGAATCTAGTAAGATAGTCCTAACTAGCACCAAATACAGCACCTATGTACGTTTTCTTACACTCCTGGTACAATTTGTGCATTTCGTATTTGATACAACTTATTGTATTTTTTTCAAGATTACAATTATTTTTACTAAATTATTTAATTTTACCCGCCTCCTTTCACTGTAATAGTAAATAATCTATTTCGTACTATTTAGTACTTTTAAGTACCAAAATGTACGATTTGTAAAAAAATCACTTAGTCAGCTAACATATATTTCCTAGTTGATCCTATATATTACATTTCAGAGCTCTAGTTCAATCCGTAAAAAAGTACGAGATGGTACCAAATACGACACTAAACGTACGTTTCTTCCATTTCCTGTACTATTTTTCATATTTTTCTACCCCCTTTATTTTGCAACAACAATCAGTTAAGTCATATTTCGCAGTTTTAGCTCTAACCCTTGGAAGTTCTAGTTGTAACCCTTCGAAGTTCTAGTTTTAGCCCTATGAAAAATTCACCTATTTCGTACTTTTTTGGTTCTTTTAGTACCTAAGTGTCCAAAAACTCATTTGGCTCCCAATTAAAGTTGCCATAGTGTACTTAAGAACCAAAATTCAAAGGTCTAGCGCAATTAAAAAAAGGTTCCAAAAAGTACCAACTGCCGTACTAAACCTACTATTTCACCCTCTTTTGGTACGATTTTGGGAAATTTTTGTAATCAAATCTTAGTTTTTCGAGACGCTCTTTAATTTGAATCCACAACCATAATTCTAGTTCGCGCTGGGTAAAAAGTCACAATTTCGTATTATTTGGTACTTTTTAGTACCTAAAGGTACGAATATCACAAAATCCCGTCTTATCGCTTGGGCTGGGCGTTGATCAATCAATCAGTCTGTCACGGAACTTTTATATATATATATAGATATATGATTGATCGTCTTGAAATTCTCCGCTTGACATGTTGTACATAGACATCTTACTGATGTAGGTAGTTTGGGATTGCAAGTGGGTCATATCTGTTCAGATTTGGATATCCCATCCCATTTGCCGTGACGGCAATGGGAGCTATATCCAATATTTGACTTCCAAAAACCGTGCAAAGTACAGTCCAAATCGGAATCGACCTCCGACCTCCCGATTTGACATCTGAAGACCCTGGAAACCGCCATTTTTATCCTAATTTGGAAAGTATTGTCCAAATCGGTCTATTCCCTAATATAGCTCCTATATATACCAATCTCCGATTAGTCTTCTACGGCTCCTATAAGCTTCAATTTTTGGCTGATTTGGCAGACATTTTGTACCTAAAGTTCACATGTGTCCTGCAGCTATTTACGTTCATTTGTGTACATTTTGTATAAGAATCCATGGTGGTGGTTCCCAAGATTCATCCCGGCCAAACTCAGCTCATTTTTACTTGTTTTGATTTTTTTAACTGGCATCTCTGCAAATAATTTCGATTATTAAAATCATGTTGTGGACCACATACATAAGTATGTATGTAGGTTTTATTTCATTTATCCTTTCATATTTTTCCTTCCTTTCATTTCTCCTGCTACACCATATCGAGAAAAAAATCACACGATCACGGTCATGATCATCAACGAACCTCATTAGGAACATTTATCGTCTGCATACATTCTTCGTGCATACATACATAGGTATGAGAACAGATATGACCATCTTTTATTATATTTGGTACGTTTTGAATACCGTTTCACTTGTTTCGTCTGATGTTGGCATTTTCGGAAATTCCCACAGATCCTTGCATGGAAGGCATGACGATCGAACGATAATGCCTTAGTCGTTATTGTTGTTCTTGACTCTTGGCAGACGAAATCTGAAATCTTTTGTTTGCTTTGGCGTTTCAACTCGCATGTCCGTCTGTTTCGGTGTTATTGCTCTTTGGCTCCTTGCAACGAAGAGTTCGAAATGTTTATTAACCTTTGGCTTTGGTCTGGCGATGCTGCTGCTGCTGTCACTCTCACTTGCTCTCTGCTGCCTAACAACAAGTGGAACTGTGAGCTACGAGTATGTTATGCAGGTCCTTAAGGTTGATTGAACTGAGTAGTTGTTCCTTTGAGTTGTGTTATATTGTTGTTGTTATTTCCTTGTAGTGATTTGTTTGTGTTATTTGTTGTATTGTGGTGTCTACTCTTTGAGTATGGGTTATTTGTTATGGTTTCTCGCTCATTCAAAAATTTCCAATGTCATTTCGAATATGCGTGAGAGTGCAATTCTCTGCATCATGAGAACTGTGAGATTTTCCCAGGATACTTAAGCATATTTTTTCAAATACAAATTACAATTTTATAGCTTTCTTTTTTATGAACAAGTATGCCATACTTAACATCACTACAAAGTAATAACAATGGTTTGAGAATATTCATGATGGAGCATAAACTGTGACCAAAAATTCAAAAAAGGAGATGGTTACTCGTATAACTTTTTGTAAAATTGCATGAACGCAAAAGGCTTTGTATTACTTAAACAAGTAAACGCGTAAGGGCCAAAATCTTAGGTACCCACTACAATGTATTCTTCTTAAAATTTATACAAAATAAATTTACAATAGTTGAAGGCCTACATACACAACTTCTGTCAAACCGGCAAAAATTAAAGCTTGTAGGAACCGAACAAGAATGACTGCGAGAGACTGCTTTACATGGGAGCTATATCAGGTTATTGACCGAATTGGACCTTACTAGGCACAGTTGTTGAAAGTCATAACATTTTGCACCGCATGCAAAATTTCTGCCAACTCGGAAAAATTGCGGCTTGTAAGGACTCAAGAAGTCAAATAGGGAAATCGGCTTATATAGGGGCTATATCAGGTTATAGACTGATTTGGACCGTACTAGGCAGAGTTGTTGGAAGTCATAACAAATCACTACATGCTCAATTTTAGCCAATTCGGAAAAAACTGTCGCTTGTAAGATCGAAAGATCGGTTTATATGGGAGCTGTATCAGGTTATAGACCGATTCGGACCGTACTCGGCACAGTTGTTGGGAGTCGTAACCGAACACCGCATAAAAAGTTTAAGCCAAATCGGACAAGAATTTTTTAAGGACTCAAGAAATCGAATCGATTTATATAGGGGCTATATCGAGTTATAGGCCGATTTGGACCGTACTTGTCACAGTTGTTGGAGGTCATAACAGAACACCGCATGAAAAATTTCAGCTAATTCGGACAAAACTTGCGGCTTGTAAGGGCTCAAGAAGTCAAACCGAGAGATTGGTTTATATGGGAACTATATCATATTATAGACTGATTTGGACCGTACAGTGTACAGTTGTTGGAGGTCATAACAGAACACCGCATGCAAAATTTCTGCCAAATCGGACAAAAATTGCGGCTTCCAGGGGATCATGAAGTCAAATCGGGAGATCGGTTTATATGGGAGCTATATCCAAATCTGAACTGATTCGGTCCATTTGCAATCCCCAACTACCTACATCAAAAGCCTGACACGGAGAAGCTTAGCGTCTACAGGTTGCGGATAGTGGAATGCTCCATACGGAGTAGCTACAACGGCAGTCTCAATGAGAGGTCAGGTGGCACCGGCTCTTGCACAAACACTGAGTGACTATGATGCTCGATATGACAAGACGAGTTATTGGCGCCTTTAAATAACCAATGGCCACTCTGTTCCCACGGTGATCCACGGCCTTTGGACCCGAACGAGCTTGTTCACCTACGGAAGCTTGACGAGGATCAGCACTTCCACATGAAAATGTGGTTACAACAACAACAACAACAACCTATATCAATATTAAGTATCTGGGTAAAATTTCAAGCGAATAGCTTTACGCGTTCGACCGCTATACATTGCTAGATCGACTCAGAACGTTGAGACGATTAAGAATATATGTACTTTATGGGGTCTTAGACGAATATTTCGAGGTGTAACAAACGGAATGACTAGATTAGTATGGGGGTATACTAAGGTGGTGGGTATACAAATCTATATATGAACACAAAACAAACCGGGTTTTATACCCACCACCTTCAAATAGGGGGTATATTCATTTAGTCATTCCAATTGTAACACACCGATATATCCATTTCCGACCCTACAAAGTATATTGGGTTGCCCAAAAAGTAATTGCGGATTTTTCTCATAGTCGGCGTTGACAAATTTTTTCGCAGCTTGTGACTCTGTAATTGCATTCTTTCTTCTGTCAGTTATCAGCTGTTACTTTTAGCTTGCTTTAGAAAATTTCATTCTAAGTTTTATTAAAAATGCATTTACTTTCTTTTAAAAAATCCGCAAATTACTTTTTGGGCAACCCCATATTTATATTTCGGATCGTTGTAAAATTCTAAGACGTTAAATCGTCTTAGAGATGTCCGTGTGTCCTTCAGTTTTAATCACGCTACAGTCTTTAAAAAATGAGATATTGAGTTGAAATTTTATACAGACTCGTATTTCTTCTATACGCAGGTTAAGTTCTTGAATAGGCCTCATTGGACTACATTTGGATATAGCTGCCATATAGACCGATCTGGCGATTTAGGTTCTAAAGTCTATAACAGGCGCTTTTTTTTACCCAATTTCGTTAAAATTTGGCATAGTGAGTTTAATTAGGCCCGCCGATGTCCGAACCAAAAATGGTCCAGATCGGAACATATTTGGATGTAGCTTCCATATAGTCCGATTTGGGTTTTAGGCCTATAACAGGCGCATTTAGACTCCCAACATCTGTCCCGTATATGGCCCATATCGGGCTATATTTAGATATAGCTGCCATATAGACCGATCTGGCGATTTAGGCAAAAAGCGTCTATACGGCAGCTATGTCTAAATATAGTCTGATCTGAAGCATACAACAACTCACTGTTTCAAATTTCAGCGAAATAGGGTAATAAATGCAGCTTTTATGGGCTTCAGACCCTTAATCGGCAGATCGGTGCATTCTCTGTGCCAAATTTCAGCTCAATTTCTCAAATTTTTTTAAGGCTGCAGAGTCATTACAACAGACGGACGGACAGACACACGGTCATGGTTAAATCGCTTGCATTAAAAGCGTGCTAATTTCCGCCGGGTCGAATCTTGGGTGCCCATCAACTGAGTCTGTATTTGAATTATTTTGGTCTCAAGTAGTGATTCGGAATATCGGTGCTTAGAGGGGGCCTATATCACCATTTTCACCGATTTGGATGATATTGTAATGGGGATCGGTTTAAATGGAGGCTATATCTGTTTATTGAATGATCCGGTAGTCATAACACAAGTCTTTGTTCCAAATTTCAACCAAAACGGACGAAAATTAAGGCTTCTAAGGGCTCAAGAAGTCTGGGATCCCGTTCAAGAATGGGGGCTATATCTGTTTGAAGACCGATTTGGATCATACTTGGCATGGATGTTGGAAGCTATAGCTCAAGCCTTTATTTCAAATTTCAGCCAAATCAGTTGAAAATTGAGGCTTATATGGGCTCAAAAAGTCAAATCTGGGGATCGGTTTATATGGGGGCTATATCCGAATCTGAACCGATATGGCCCATTTGCAATTCCTAACGACCTACGTGAACTACAAGTATCTGTGCAAAAATTCAAGCTGCATGCACTACGCGGTCGAGCGCTATTGTGATTTCGACAGACGGACGGACGGACATGGCTAGATCGACTCAGAATGCTGAGACGATGCAGAATATATACTTTATGGGATCGCAGATCAATATTTCGAGGTGTTATAGGTGTGTTCGAGGTGCTATGGTGGTGGGTATAAAAAGAACACTTAACACAGACATGTAGGTCGACCGAAACAATAAGTGAAAGGTCTTGAGAGTAGAGTGTTAATAAAGGGTGATTTTTTTAAGAGCTATAGGAAAGTTTTCCAAAAAAAAAAACACATAAAATTCAGAAAAATGCATTAAAAATCTTTATTTGAATCGATAGTACGGTCCATATAATTTAATCTTTGAACATTATTTCAGGCAAATGCTGACCGTGACTGCACCTCAAATGGTCCATCCGCTTAGTCCAATTTTGGCATACTCTTTCCAACATTTCAGCCGGTATCTCACGAATAAATACTTCAATGTTGTCTTACAATGCGTCAATTGAAGCAGGCTTGTCTGTATAGACATCAGCTTTGACATAGCTCCACAAAAAATAGTCTAAAGGCGCAGAAAATAGTCGAAAATCGCACAATCTAGGCGGCCAATTGAGCGGTCCCGAACGTGAATAAATGTTCACCGAACTCGCCTCTCAATAAGTCCACTGTTACGCGCTCACCATTCACAGTTACGTTACGATTCACATCACCTTTGAAGAAGTACGGTCCAATGATGCCACCAGCCCATAAACCGGTCCAAACTATGACTTTTTCTGGATGCTTTGGTAGCTCTTGCAATGCTTCTGGCTGATCGTCACTCCGAAATCGACAATTCTGCGTATTTACCTATCCATTGAGCCAAAAATGTGCTTCGTCGCTGAACACAATTTTTCGACAAAAAAAAGTGGATCTTCGGCCAACTTTCCAAGAGCCCATTCACCAAAAATTCTGCGATGCGGTAAGCCGTTCGGCTTCACTTCTTGCACCAGCTGTATTTTGAAAGGCTACACACCTAACTCCTTCCGCAAAATTTACCACTTTGTTGAGTGGCAGAGGCACAATAGCCGGCGACGAATCGATAATTGATGGTCATCATTAACACTAGCCGATACAGCTGCGGCATTTTCTTCAGTTCGCACTCTACGTAAGCGTGTTGGTGGTTTAATGTCCAACAATGTAAATTTGGTGCGAAATTTAGTCACAATAACCTGAATATCCGCTTCAGTGGGTCGATTAAACTGACCATAAAATGGAAGAAGCGCGCGATGAACTTTTTTAACATTTTGATAAAAAAAAATCAATAATTTGCAAGCGTTGTTCGTTTGTAAGACGATTTATGGCTAAATTATAGACCAAACTGAAGATGTTTAACAGTGAAACAAAACACGAAACGTGCGTAGCTGTTTAAACCACTGTTGCCAAAAAGATAATAGCTAAAAAAATCACCTTTTATACAAGTGTCTGAACGCTCATGGAAAATGGCCGACATAAAGTAGGACTTAAATGAAAGGACTTTGGGATTATAAATCGAATCTGATATCAGAATTTGGAGACAAGTATCTGTGGAGCGCCTTAAATCACCTGTAACGGCCAATCAGACCGTTCGGGACAAATAAAGTAATGGAGATCCGAGAAAAATATAACACAAGTAGAGTGTAACATAAAATGATACTGATAAAGTCGCCTAGTTGTCAACCCTCGATTCTATTGGGTTGCCCAAAAAGTAATTGCGGATTTTTCATATAGTCAGCGTTGACAAATTTTTTTCACAGCTTGTGACTCTGTAATTGCATTCTTTCTTCTGTCAGTTATCTGCTGTTACTTTTAGCTTGCTTTAGAAAAAAAGTGTAAAAAACGTATATTTGATTAAAGTTCATACTAAGTTTTATTAAAAATGCATTTACTTTCTTTTAAAAAATCCGCAATTACTTTTTGGGCAACCCAATAGTTAACTTGTGTTATCACTTAAGGTTTGTGGGTCCTAAGGATGTCCCTGGAGACGACTGAACTTTGACAAAACCACGTAACAGTCTAACCCAAAAAATTGCAGTGCCTTCAAAAACCTTGTAATTGTTTGACTTCATGCCGATTTTTTCTCTTTTAAACATTTTTTTACAAATATTTCTTTCTGCATCGAGTAATAAATGTAATTTTTGAAAAAAAAATCACTTTAATAAATTCCGAAAATTTCACAGGGGCTCTCCTAAAGAGTTTAAGTAAACTCAAAACAAGTGCATACACAAAAAACAGCCATGCCGAGCAAAACAATGGAAAGATCTCCCGCAGAATTCATTTCTATTACTCGCCCTTTGTCACACAAATGCATAAAATCTTTTGTTCCGATTTTGGAACTCTAGCAAACAATACAAAAAATGCAAAATTAATTGTATTAAAGTGTTCGAAATAGAAGAAAATCACATTCAAATTGAAAAAGCCGAAATTCCAATACAAAACTCACATTGTGGGTCCTACCAATTGTTGTTCACATGATGTCATGATGTACCTGTTCCAATTTGCTTTGATTTAAATTCCTATTTTTTCACTCCTGCAGATTTCCCATGAAATTTCCAAAGATTGACTCCTCAGCCTTAGTATTGCCATGGCAAAAGGATATGTTTGTGTGAGAACGTCTCCTTTTGGATGTTTGTGTGTGTAGTCTTATTGTAATGTAAAAACATTCAAGGAAGCAGGTTTGTCTTTTGAGAAAGGAAAAAAGGATCACTGTAAGATATTGTTATTGAATCCCACGCTATTTGCCTTATTTCCATGAGATACATTTCAATGGAGATATTTAACATTTTAATTTTCCTTTGCATTTGTTTTTGTACAGCCGAATTTCAAGTAGCCAAGAAGTTATGCAAACACACACAAACACAAATACAAGGACATTTTCTAGTTTTCTTGGGAAATGATACAAATCTCCGATCTCTTTATAAGGCCATTGTGATTTCTTGGAATTCAAACCCATATCAAGGTCGAAAGATTTTCTCGAAAATCCTTTTTAAGTCCTTGTCCCAAATGGGAGGAAAAAGTAAATTTTCAATTTTAAACTAAATTTTGGTAAAGTGAGGAGATTTTGTATGCCAAGTAAAGGTGCCGCGCCCCCCCTCCATCTCAACCGTGGACACTAAATTGCCCCACCAAGGAAACTGCCTTGGGTTACAAGAGTTTTCCACGAAAATTTTAAATTTTAGGCAAAATTTTGGTACAGTGAGGAGATTTTGTATGCCAGGTAAAGGTGCCGCGCCTATCTAGGCCCCTCCTCCATCTCAGCCGTGGACACTGATTTGCCCACCAAGGAAACTGCCTTGGGTTACAAGAGCTTGCCACGAAAGGACCGCCTTTGTCCTTTTTTTCGTCATGAGAGAGGCATACCCCAGAGTGCCTTCTCAGCACGCTTCTGGTCGGTGCCGGGATTGAAAAGAGCCCCGGACCCTGGTTCTGTTCGGTTTGCCAAAACCACCTCCATCATCGGTCGGTGTCGGTGAGGTGTAACCTGTGCATGAAGTGGGTACATTTTCGATCTTGCTCTGGCCTTACGTCACTAGGGGAATATGGTCACACTGAATATGTTGCATGGTACTGTGCGAAGCGTCGGCGTCGTCGCCTTCTGCGTCCTCGTCGTTAGACTATGGGACACCGCGACCTCTCCCGTGCGGCAATATAGGCAACGGCAGCATCCCAGCCCCAATATTGCCAGGCCAGTGCCGGGAAGTGTATAATTTTTGCAATTAAATTGCAGCAGTCACCGAGGCAAGATCGATGAGATAGTGGATTTTATGAGTCGGAAGAACATATTGGTTGCAGCGATCCAGCAGATAAAGCTTACCAACACCTGCAGCTTTCACAGTTGTCACGGATATAATGTGCTACTTAAAGATCGCTCAAGGAATGGAGGTGGGGGATTGGCCTTCGTGATACACCATCCCGTGCAGTCAAGACCCATCTCGCTTGGGCCTGGCGCTAGTGACCCCTACATGGAGTACATGGGGAGAGCAGTCAGGTCCGGTACTGCCGAGATAGAGCTTTACAACGTGTACATACCGCCGGTCTGTGTCCCCAATAACGGCCAGGCTTAAAAGCCCCACATAAGTGGGATACTATCTGCCATAATCATCTGGTTCTAGAGGACTTTAATGCTCATCACATTTCATGGCATTCTCCCCTAGGTAACAACCAGCAGGGCATAGCTTTGGGAGAGTAGATTGAAGGCTCCACATTTTGCACGGTTGTTGTTGTAGCAGTGTGTTGTACACTGAGGCGGCAGCCCTTGCCGATGAAGGAATCCATCGGGTCAATCCGGTACATACGACCGGCTGTCATGGGATTGACGTTTTGCACGGTGAATGAGGATGCCCCCACTAGGATTACGAGGAGATGTAGCAGCTTGACAGACATTTCCATTGCATTCCCTGATCTCGGCAAGCCGTCATTTCTATGGGATCAGACAACCTCCCCATAATTCTCACCATCGACCGACCACCCGAATGCAAAACCTCTGAGCGCCGGGTGTTTATCAATCAAAAGAAGGCCGATTCAGAGAGTACAACAATCGCTGCTTCAGTCAACTGACACCTCCCTCAAATGTGCTAATTGTCAAGAGGAAATTCTGAGACATCATTAACGCAGCAGCCGCTCGCTTTATACCACCCGGGCGAATACCCCAAGTGCGGCCCAATTTCCCGCCGCAGGCAGTGGTACTCGCGGACGAACGTGATGAGATTCGTTGCACAGACCCCAGTAACCCCTGAATCAGGGAACTGAATCTGGAATTTAACGAGGTAGTCAACGAACATAAGCGGGATTTGTGGCTGAAACACCTAGAGTAATGTAACTAAGTACCAGTTTAGGCAAGCTGTGGTATAGGGTTAAGTAACTCTCGAACCCTGATAGACGGAACGACAGTACATCAGTCATTTTTGGCGACGTAACTGTGACTGATGCGAAGAGATGTGCCAGGTTGTTCAACCGTAAGGAATCTCTACACTGATGCTGAAGAATCTGGATCAACCTGAAGTCGAGTACCTTACGACTGTCCTAAACCTGTCTTTGAACACTCTTATAGTACCCGATGTCTGGCGACGTAATTGTGACCGATCCGAAGAGATGCGCCAGGTTGTTCAACCGTCACTTTACGAATGTTGTGTATCTCGAGAGTGACAAGGCTAGGAGGAGAGCTCATTTTCCGTATCCGTGGTCTTCGAGTTGAAGAACATCCATCACAATTTACCTTGGACGATGTTACGAATGCGATGCGATGCGATGATCGCATACAAGATACTCTCGAGCGTACTGTGTGGAAGATTAAAACCAATCAATGTGATAATTGGGCCCTATCAATGCGGTTTTAGACCTGGTAAATCCACCCTAGACCAGATATTCACACTGCGCCAAATCCTGGAAAAGACCCGAAAAGGACAAATCAACACCTACCACCTCTTTTTTGACTACAAAGCCGCCTTCGATACTCTTTTACGTTCAAAGGTATTTCAAGCCATGTCTGAGTTTGGTATCCCTGCAAAATTAATAAGACTCTGCAGGATGACACTTGCTGATATGCGTTCATCAGTAAGAATAGGAAAGAATCTCTCCGAACCATTTAATACCAAACGAGGTTTCAGACAAGGAGACAGCCTATCGTGTGATCTCTTTAATATCCTGCTGGAGAAGATTATACGAGATGCAGAAGTGAATAGATATGGCACACTAATCACAAGAGAGCACATGCTACTTGCCTATGCCGACGATATCGATATCATAGGTCGATCACCGGAAGTAGTAACTGCAGCCTTTGAAAGAATCGAAAGAGGGTCAGTGAAAATGGGTCTGGCAGTGAATGGAGATAAGACGAAATGAATGGTCTCCACTCCCAAAAAGCCTTGTACAACCGAGCAGATAAAGAACATGGAGAAAGTTGGGAATCACAACTTTGAGGTAGTCAGTAACTTTATCTACCTCGGCACCGCCGTAACCGAAACGAATGACACCAGTTTTGAGATAAAGCGAAGAATAATACTGGCAAACAGATGCTACTTTGGACTAAGTAAGCAGTTTAGAAACAAGGCCATCTCTCGACAGACGAAGACTACACTTTACAAGACACTGATACTACCCGTGCTGTTATATGGTTCTGAAGCATGGGTACTTGTGAAAGCAGATGAGGCAGTGCTTGGAGTATTTGAGAGAAAGATTCTTCGTAAAATATATGGACCAGTTTGCGTTAACGGAGAATATAGGCGACGTATGAACCATGAGCTGTATGACGACGATAGCATAGTTACACGCATCAAAATACAACGGCTGCGGTGGCTAGGTCATGTTGTCAGAATGGATGAAGAAGCTCCAGCAAAGAAGTCTTTTGAAGGCAAACCAAAAGCCCGATGGAAAGATCATGTTGTGGGAGACACCTCGAAACTTGGTGTCAGAGATTTTAGAATGAGCGCAGAAGATCGAGGCGCTTGGAACGCTATTCTACGTTCGGCTAATGGAAGAAATATTCTGTCATACCTAATTAAAGTAAGTAAAGTAAGAAGTTACGAATGTCATATGTGGCGCCAAATTATCCAAGGGGTTGGGCCCCAACAGAATCTCTACACTGATGTTGAAGAATCTAGGTTTACCTGGAGTTGAGTACCTTAGTACTGTCCTCAACCTGTCTTTGAACACTCTTATATTGTAGTTCTCGTTGTCTGGGAAATGGGCAGAGCGATCCCGATACTGAAGCCTAGAAAGGACTCGAGTTTGGGGCAGTCGTACAGACCGATCTCCCTACTCTCTCCAGTAACTAAGACGCTTGAGGGACTACTCCTCCGGAGCCTCGTTGGAGAATTTCTATTCGCCGAGCCGCACTGCATGCCATCACAGCACACATTTGCGTTGGCTTCAATTAGCCCAGACCATGTGATAGGACGATCCTCCACTGGACCTATCGAAGACATTCGACACGGTCAACCATGTCAAACCAATTGAGGACATCGCCAACACGTCCCTCCAACCAGGCCTGAAATGCTGGGTCGCGAATTATCTGTGTGGTCGCCAGTCATTTGTTGAATTTTGGGATAAGAAATCGAAACACCGTAGAGTGAAACAGGGAGTTCCCCAAGGCGGGGTGATATCTCCGGCGCTGTTTAACCTCTATCTATCCTCCATTTCACCACCTCCAGACGACATAGAGATCGTATCATATGAGGACGATGATACGATTATGGTTTGAACGTAGTTTAAACGTCTACCTCCACGAACTTGCATCTGATTTTGCTGCAAGAAAACTGAAGATATCTGCCACCAAATCTTCATCCACATTGTTCACTACATACGCGTATGAGGTGCTTAAGAAGCTGAATGTGATGTTCGACGGAGTGAAAATTCCAACCATCAAGTGTCCCAAAACACTTGGTGTCACATTTGACACCTGTTTCAAATTCTACTCACATGCCACAGCAACCCCTCGAACTGCGACGGGTTGTCTCCTCAGTTGTCATGTGAATCACCTTCATTAGGAGACAAAGATCCTACCCTTGCGAGAACATAATTACATGCTGTCTAAGCAATATCTTCTGGGCTGTTATCGCAGAGACCATCGTAATCATCATCTTGTGGATAGGTATTCACCTCCCAGAAGCCTTATGGTAGATCTACATGATCTAGAGCGTAAGGATCAGCACTACAAGAGAGAACCTCTAGATCAAGAGGGCCTAGACAACATTCATGCAGACACGGTAGCAGATGCGGTGAATAGCTATCGGGTGAATGTGATCCTTGGAGAACGATTGCCTTCCATTGCACCTGAAGAAATTGACCTCCCCCGGCAAACCAGAGTAGTTTTGGCTCAATTATGTTTCGGCAGATGCAGCCGCCTCAATTCCTATAGAGCAAAGATTGAAGCCAACGTGCAGGATGTATGTCCCGATTGTGACCCAGGGACCACACGTCACCTAATGCCTAACCAGACACACTCGTCTCAGACCCAGATCCCTCTGGACGCACCCATCTTAGTCGGAGAGTTTCCGTATCTGGATACTTAACAGACGAAAGAACACAACATACTCCTACAACAACGACAGGACCAGAGGTGCCAAAATCCTACAGAAGTCAAGAAGGCGGCAGAAGAAACGATCCGCAGGAAGCAAAAGGAAGTGAAGAGACAGGCCTACGAAACAAGATGTTCAGAGCCAAGAATGAAGTCCGCTTTGATACAATTGGTATTTTCATCATAGAGAATGGCGTGAGACTATAGAAAGAGCATTATTCCAGCTACTGATAGATGCGGCGACAAGGATACCTAGAATAAGGTCAACATAACTACAATCCGACTAAAGAACCTACAAGTCTGCAGGAGCCGATGGGTTACTAGCGAACTTTTGAAAACCTTAGGCTACTCGCTGATAAGATATATGCATCAGATCGCCGATGCATCTTGGTAAAAAGTATGCCTATTCGACGGTTAAAAACTGTTCATACATGCCCCGTAAGCAAAAAAACAGACAAGATTATATATGCCAACTATAAAATAGTTAATTACTCTCCTCCTAATATCCAATAGTGGAGGCAAAAATGGTACTCCAGAACCATACCAAATACTTCCTGTGTCATTCATTCATCATTCATTGTAGTTTTAATTTCTTTTGTCTTTAATCCTTTAGAACATTTCCGTTTTCTTTACCCCTAAATCAAAATTTAAAATAAAATCTGAATTTTTTAAAAATACAACAACCTGCCACCATTTGGTGCCAAGGCAAAGGTCACTTTAATAATTCCTTTCGCTTTCATATCCTTTAAATGACTTTCCCTTAGGCTCTGATAGGGGTTTCTACTCAAATCTTATGGCACCATATGACTTTCCATAACCAATTTTTTTAATTTTCAAACAAAAGTGAATTTCATATCCTGGAGATTGAAGAAGGCAAACTGATTATTCAATCATTAAAACATGGGAACATATTGCGTGAAACTTGCATGCATTCTAACAAGGAACAACGAACATGATTTGGTGTAAAACGCAGCTAATTGAAAACATCCCACATCCTTTATCCTTTCTAAGGGGTTGTAGATTTTCTCAAGTGGAAAAAGAAAAGTGTTTAAATTTCCACACAAGTGGTGACTCCCTCAAATTTGTTTTGTTAAGGTTAAGAGCTCTCCTCTTATAGTTTGACAAATGTAAATACAAGGAATTTGTAATAGGAAATTTTTAGGAAGCAATATTACTTCCGGCTTTGTGACAGGTAGATTGAGGAATGATGTATTGTAATAAGAATGGAAACTTTGGTTAAAAGAATGGAAACTGTGGTCTGTATATAAGTGCAGTAACTTACAATTGAGGGATCTGATTTAATGGGGGTACATTTATTTGTAGGCATATTTGGACGATAAGTATACTTCATACATGAGTGCAGTCCGATTAAAGTTTTAAGCTCAATGATAGAGACCTTTTTTATACCGAATCCGAACAATAATGTAACCAGCATTAGTATGAGGAGTACCACCACCGAAAATGTTTCTTATGTTCACGCCAGGATTTGAACCCAGGCGTTCGGCGCCATAGGCGGACATGCAAACCTCTGCGCCACGGTTGCCACTGAAGACTTATACTAAATACTAAATTTCCCTTGAACATGCCATTAGGGACCGGAGATACTTCTCTCATATCAATGACTGCAGTCCGATTAAAGTTTAAGCTCAATGATAAGGGATCTCCTTTTTTATGCCGAGTGCGAACGGAGTGGTAGAGAATTTTTAACATGGCCGGATACCTTACAAATGTAACCAGCATTAGTAAGGGGATAACCACCACAGAAAATTTTTCTGATGTTCACACCGGGACTTGAGAACAAGCGCTCGGCGTCATAAGCGGACATGCTAAACTCAGTGCTCGGTGGCCTCCGAATACTAGGCCCAGTTTATATAGAGCCTATGTCAATATATGGAACAATCTGAACGACATTTGGACATCTGAAAACAGGGGGACATAAATGTGCTTCAGCCAAGTCGTTTGGCAATTGAGTCTTGTAAGGGCTCAAAAAGTCATATCAGGGTATCGCTTTATATGAAGGCTATAGGCGTCGCAAAGTGGAATAGATTCGACAAAAACTTGTAAAAAGTTTTGCGTTTAGAACTCAGGGTATTATAACTTAGTGCATTTTTTTTGTAGCACCCAGAAGAAAGGGCGTTGGACCATTGATAAGTATACCGATCGACTCAGAATCACTTTCTGATTCTGTCACAGATTGGTGAGGTTTATGGGCTGGTGGCATCATTGGACCGTACTTCTTTAAAGATGATGGGAATCGTATCGTAACTGTGAATGGTGAGCGGTATCATGAGATGATATCCCACTTTTTTTTGCCCAAAATGCAGGAGCTTGACTTGCATGACATGTGATTTTAACAAGACGGTGCCACATGCCACAAAGCCCGCGTAACAAGGGACTTATTGAGAGGCGATTTCGGTGAACATTTTATTTCACGGTCGGAACCGGTCAATTGGCAGCCTAGATCGTGCGATTTAAAGCCTTTAGACTATTTTTTATGGGGCTATGATAAAGCTCATGTCTATACAGGTAAGCCCCCTTCAATTGACGCATTGGAAGACAACATTGAAGCATTTATTTGTGAGATACCGACCGAAATGTTGGAAAGAGTATGCCAAAATTGGACTAAGCGGATGGACGATTTGAGGCGCACTCACGGTGAACATTTGCATGAAATAATCTTCAAACATTAAATTATATGGACTGTATTATCGATTAAAATAAAGATTTCATGCATTTTTCTGAATTTAATGTGTTTTTGTTTTAAAAAACTTTCCTATAGCTCATAAAAAATCACATTTTATGTATCGCCCGATTTTCCCTCCTAGAGCGACTGCAAGCGCATGTATTGACCAATCTTGCTAAAACGCTTTCCTCGATGACTACCACAATATCTATAAACTTTGGTCGAAATCGGTTGAGATTTAAATATAGCTCCCATTAAATAAGGCCCCAATGCAATAAAGACTCAAGCGGAATATGAAATAAAGTCCCAAAAATTGGGCCATATTTCATAACGAAATAAAACCCCAAAATAAAAATGAAATAAAGCCGCAAAGAAATGAAAAACACCAAAAACTTAGATGAAACAAGGCCCCAAAATTTTGGGGCATAGTTTCATATTAAATAAAGTCCCAATTTTAAAATAAAATAATGACCAATAAATGAAATGAAAATGAAAGAAAATAAATCTTTTACTGTCTGTATGAATAAACTCCTCAATTTAACCAAAACGAAATAAATCCCCAAAAATTGGGCTTCTGGTTCTGTTTCCTTTACGAATTCGGCGTTTTATTTCGTACGAAATAAAACCCTGTTTATTTCAAATGAAATAAAGCACCAACAAATAAAAAAAAACCCCAAATATTTTTGTTTTTCATGTATAAGAGTTTGGGGCCTTTTTTCATTTTCCATTTGGTACTTAATTGCATTGGGGCCTTATTTCATACCGCCATAAAATTTCCCTTAAAGAACAAAAATTACAAAAAGCCCGAAAATTTTCACAAAAATACCCAAAATCCCCATATCGAGCAAAGATTATTTCCAAACCGAAATTTTTTATAAATTGGCTATGGGGGCTACAAATATTGTTTGATGCAAGAAATTTTGTGCATGGGTTTAGGGGGCATATGAAACTACATAAAATAAAGATATATTTCAGGGTGCCTTGGGGATGTTTATAACCAAGCAACGGTTATGATTATCCAGGATTATCTTGGTCTTCATTCGTCTCAAATGTGAACACAAACATCCTGCGGTGTCACCTGGGTAGCAAAAATACCCAAAATCTCCATATCGAGCAAAAATTATTTCCAAATCGACATTTTTTAGTAAACTGGCTATGGAGACCACCAATATTGTTTGGTGCAAGAAATTTTTTACATGGGACATATGAAGTTACAAAAAATAAAAACCGAATTCAAGTTGACTAGAAATGTTGAAAACCAAGCAAAGGTTATGATTGGTTTTGACTTGGCAAAATCCAGGATTATCTAGTATCTTGGTCCTCCTTCATCTCAAATGTGGACACAAACATCCGTTAAAGGTAGTGAACTAGAATGTGCCACGAGTTCACCCGTAAAACGATGAAAAGATGGATGAGGGCGAGTCTTAGCGCGTCCAATTTTTGGCCCAACTTTACGGTATTCGTAATCAATCGAAAATCCCAGTACTTTTTGCAGTTCTTGATATTGTGTCCCCGGCACGGGATAACTATGAGTACGGCACAGGCTGAAATTTTGAGCTCCAATCTGTGTGTTGTTCTTCGTTATCACGAGAAGCTTAGCTGGGAGCTACCGGGTTCGTCCACAGGTTGCGGACAGTGAAATGCTCCATACGCGGTAGCTGCAACTGCAGTCGCGACCAATCAACGGTGTCGAGTGGAGAGTCTCAGTGAGAGGACGGGTGGCAGCGGCTCTTGTTTAAATACTGACTGTCTATGATGCTCAATTCAATGCGAGTTATTAGGACCTTTAAATAACCAGGATTAGAACCCAGGCTTCAGCGTCATAGACGGACATGCTAACCTTTGCGCTACGCTGGCCTCCTTAAATAACTTTATGAAACTCAATCGCATGGCAGCCGGTTGTACGTACCGGATTGACCCGGTGGAGTCCCTCAGTGTGCACACACTGCTACAACAACAACGTTATGAAACTAGATTGTTCTTTAATTATTTAAAGCATTTAAATTCACATTATTTTATTTGTTTAGCGTATTTGTAGGGCAGTAAGAACAGCCTTTACTCTCTTTTGCTCTTTATTTGAATTAAACAGCTGGTTTTCATAAAACAGCTGTTCAATGCTGCAAATTGCTGCGGGGGAAAAACCTCCAGTAAAAGTTTGCAAGTTCTCATTTTTTAAACTCTCAAAATTTTGCTCTCTCTCACGCACTCTCCCGCTCTCTTCTGCTAGCAAATAAAATACGCGAATGACTTCCAGTAACAATTAGAGTACACGAACCCACTTACAGTGTCATAACCCAGCTAACAATATGATCCGTCTTTGTCTGACGTCCGACATGTCTGCACATAGACCGACGAAACATACGACAATTCTTACCAAATCCGGAAAGAAATTGGTTCGACAAATCTGAGGGAATTTATTTTTCCTGATTCGACATATAAGAACGAAATCGTCACGATTTCTGTACGACGTATCGGAGGATTATTTTGTTTGGTTCAGTTTTATTTTTGCAATGTACACAAGTTGTGGAGGGGGGATTATTTTGTTTTTGTTTTTCTTTGGAATTGCGTGAGGTGCCGTTATCTGTTGCCTTGGAATTTTTGTTTTGTTTGATCAATTGTAAGACATTTGTCAAGAAATCGGTCTGAAATCAGACCGATTCGTCGGCATAATCGTACGCATTTTGTAAGTCATTCGTCAATAAATCGATCCGAAATCGTCTACGAATTCGGTCCCAATGCGGTACGACGTAAAATTTTCCAACCGAATTTCCCTGGAATTTTACTCCGACATCGGCGGTAAATATTGGGTTGCCCAAAAAGTAATTGCGGATTTTTCATAAAGTCGGCGTTGACAAATTTTTTCACAGCTTGTGACTCTGTAATTGCATTCTTTCTTCTGTCAGTTATCAGCTATGACTTTTAGCTTGCTTTAGAAAAAAGTGTAAAAAAGTATATTTGATTAAAGTTCATTCTAAGTTTTATTAAAAATGTGTTTACTTTCTTTTAAAAAATCCGCAATTACTTTTTGGGCAACCCAATATATCAGATTTCCCTCAGGCGCTTCTTTCCCACAACATGATAACCACTTTCTTCGTTTTTAGTTACAATGTCGGTAAGACATCGGTTCCGATATCGGATGATTCATCCGATTGTCGAACCGAAATCGAAAAATGTTTTTGGCTGGGAAGGTACCATAGCGGACTCAACATTTTTCAATATCTAATAATCCTTCCTGGCTCAAGATTTGCTCTATTCCCAAAGACCTTCAATTTAGGCCTGATCCTTCCTGGATCAAGATTTGTACTCTACTCCCAAAAGCCTTTCAATTTAATCCTTAGCATAGGAGCATTTCCTATGTCATTGCCCGGCTTTCGCAGGTAAAAGACACCGGTACTTAGGTGGGGACACAATACCAGACATGAACCAACTGAGGGGAGTGGTATGGAAAACAATTAAGGATTTTGTAAGTAGCGCGGAATTCCTAACTTAAAATTTTCGTTTTCGAGGTTACTTTTTAGTTTTTAGAGCGCACAACAAACCGATTACTGGCTCAGGTGTATGTCCATAGTTGCATGAGGCGGATTAATATCAGCACCCTCTTTTCAACCCAACCTAACCTAGACTTTTTTTGTCCCTATCCGGTAGAGCGGCTATCATACATTTCTCTCAAACTTGGATTTAATAATCATACTCTAATCTCATAGACTTTACACTTTAGAACCTTGTTGTACCCATCGGCCTACATATCCTTTTGGGGTTGGTCCCAAATAGCAATGTCAGTCCTATATTTTCCCAAACCGCTTTTTGTTCCGTTTTTTGTTTAGGGTTGGGTGGCCCCAAGATACTTGTCCCCTGAGCCTAATACCAATATAAGATGTATTCTTTACGGAGGCCACCATAGCGCAGAGGTTAGCATGTCCGCCTATGACACTAAACGCCTGCGTTCGAATCCTGGCGAGAACATCAGAAAAAAATTTCAGCAGTGGTTTGCCCCTTCTAATGCTGGCAACATTTGTGAGGTACTATGCCATGTTAAACTTCTCTCCAAAGAGGTTTCGCACTGCGATACGCCATTTGGACTCGGCAATAAAGAGGAGGCCCCTTATCTATGACCTTAAATTTGAATCGGACTGCACTCATTGATATGTGAGAAGTTTGCCTCTGTTCCTTAGTGGAATGTTCATGGGCAAAATTTGCATTTGCATTTTTACTGCACGTAGAAATACCGTTCGTTTGAGTTCTATGTTCTTCTAATCGGTCTACATGTCCGTTTGGGAGGTTTTTGGGGGTGGGCCAAATTTGTTATCAAATTCGTACTCACCTTCCAAATACTACTCATCTTCCAAATACTACATATTGTTCCTTTCAGTCTACATGAATGCTTTTTGGGGGTTATTTCAGAGGATGACGGCTACGTATGTCCGTTGAGTGGACTTTTGTTCCCAAATATAGGTTCTCTAAGACCTTTCAATTGAGTCCCATATCTTTGAATAGCAGATTCGTATTCCACTGCCAAAGACCTTTCATTTGAACCCCATATTGTCCAACTGGTCTGCATGTTCGCTTAGGCAGGCAGGACTTGGATGTAATGCGCCCCACCGAGATTTGTTTCTTTTTTTGTATCAGATTCCTATTCTACTCACAAACACCTTTTATTTGATACCCATATTGTACTGATCAAAACAAAAAATTAAATCAGTTCACCAGCACGACTTGACTTGGTTCAGACCGCGGCATGTGCATGTGTGATGTCGTCCAAAGCCGACGTCGTACTATGCAATTTACGAAGCCCATGCTGCTTAGCACTTTCACATTCTACAACAAAGCTCGAGAGAAGAAAAGCGCCAAGCGTTTTTGCTACAGGCGAGAGAAAGAAAATCATTCAATACGATTCTTTTACTCGAAACCTTTCCTAACCGCAGTAGCGGCAACACTCTGCCCATTTACCAGACAACGAGAACTATTTAAAAGTGTGTGCAAAGACATTTTGAGGAATTGGCCTGGTACGGGACAGCCGATACATTCAAATTCTTACGCATCAGTGTAAAGATTCCGCCCGTGTCCAGTGCCTTGGCCTCATTCACATTAAATCATGGTTGTTGTTCATTGGCTCACTATTTCCAATTTCAATTGCTCTTTGCAAGCTGAAGAAGTCAAAAAATGAAAATACTGAAGAACGACGTAACGCCAGTCATTCCGCATCACAATAACACATCGTCCCTAGTAGTGTCTCAAATTAAGAAAAGATCAAAGGAACTAAAAGACTATTCTACAGTAATTTTATCTTCAACAAATCATTTAAAAACTTCCAATCAAGTGAAATGTTCCGTAATATGCACTTTTGGAGAATTTCAAGTCGAAGAAAAAGCATTTGTTGATGCCTTGTTGTGTTATTGGTGGTATGTTACAAATCTAACATGGTGGAATGTTTGGCCAAAGGCAAACTAAACTATCTACATTAAATTTAAGTATTGAAACTAAAGGGTTACTCACTTGTTTAGTTTATTGTTTTATATTTACACACTTTAAAATTGTTTAAGAACTTTTCACAACACTTGTCGAGCTTGAAATAAAATCGACTGGCTGACTGACTTACACGAAGAAACAACAAAGAGTGATACCATAGAATGACATTGAAAGAGTTGCCATACCCTTGGCAGGTATGTGTAAAAAATACC
The DNA here is from genome assembly GCF_963082655.1 of Stomoxys calcitrans. Classification (NCBI taxonomy): domain Eukaryota; kingdom Metazoa; phylum Arthropoda; class Insecta; order Diptera; family Muscidae; genus Stomoxys; species Stomoxys calcitrans. Next base: position 40,142,320 of record NC_081556.1, on the reverse strand, counting down.
GTTAGTGCTTTTAGTAGTTATTACCGATAAATTGTCAGATGCAATAAGCTTCTTCAATAGAAATTCAACATTTAATTTTTTTAGATAAACAGAAAACTTCTTTCTTTAAGTGTCTTATTCCAATCCTTTTTAAAATAGTTGACTTATTATAACCGATTTTTTCACATACTTCCAAATCCCAAGGCCCCATATGTTTGGCACACAACAAAAACCAATAGTCGATTAATTTTAATTTCATAATCGATAATTCGATAAATCTCAACTTTTCGACAACTTCGCGGTTTATTTTGTTTTTCTTTTAGTGAACGCCAAACAATATGACTGCTCCAACACATTTGCTAAGTTTTACTGATCAAATTCATACTTTCGACATATGTGCCACAGATTTTGCATCCAATCTTATATGCATAGCATCGGACAAAAAGTTGATATTGGGTTTAGTTAGGTTTCCGGTAAGTGTGGTCGTCCGCCGTTTAGCACATAAATATCTTTCATTTTTGTTTTGCTGCCTTTTCACAGGAAGAATCCGAAAATGAAGCCTTTGAGTGGGAACGTCTAAAAGACATCTATAACGAAAGCCGTTGTCATGCTTTAGCCTTTCATCCGGAAACATCTTTGGTTACGGTACCCAAAACTGTAACATTTTGCTCTGCTGGTGCAGATTTCAATTTACGTATATTTCGCACAGATTTGCAGAATGCCGACACCGTGCAAACCCTTAAAGCTCATACCAATTATGTAAATGATGTGGCCTGGGACACTGAAGGAGAGTATCTAGCATCGGTGAGTGATGATCATTCATGCAAAATATGGTCCTCCGATTCACAATACGAAAATGTCACAACCTTTTGCTTGTCATCGGCGGGTATGTCTGCTAAATGGCATCCCGAAGAGCCACACAAGGTGCTGGTAGCCGAGAAAAAAGGCGTGGTACATCTCTACAATGTAAGATCGCAACAAGCTATTATGTCACTAGAAGCTCCCAGGGGACCTTTAATGTCGGCCGACTGGTCATTCAATAATTGTCACTATATAACCGCACTGGCCTATGGGGATCTTGTTACATGGGATTTATCCCATAAGCCATGCTCTCCATCGGATGTCAAACAAATCCATGAAGATGGAGGTCGTTGTGTGCGTTTTGCTCCAAATACTGAATTAGTTTCGGCCAGCATAGGTAGGCCAGATATTACACTGAAAGTATGTACAGCCAAATCAACTGTGCCGCTCGTAGAGGCATCACTAAAATTGTATGCTGGCTTAAGTTGGCACCATCGATTGCCATATGTTGCGGCAGCCTATGATCGGAAATTAGGCTTTTGGAAAGTTCAATTTAAATAGAAACACAATGTATTTTTTATTTTTAATTTTATTGAATACATATTATTGCAAAAGTATAAAACATTTTTAAGGACATTTTTCTTAGTGTTATGCGGCATTTACTGTTGCCAAATATTCCTTATATCGCACTTCTTGTTGAGACTGTAGTTTCTGGAGTTTCTTAAGTAGGCCTTTACTAACCTCTTTGCCTTCTTTGTCATGTGTGGGAAGGCCCTTAATATAGGAAGAAAAAAATATTAAAGAAAATTGAAAACTACATTAAGGCACGTAGATTGCTTACATTTTCATCAAACTTTGAATACTTGTCGGTTTCGTTTAAGAACATTTCCTTAGGATTTATTTTCTTTTGAGCTTCTTTTGCCGCCGCCGCTTCTGCAGCTGCTTGTTTCTTGCGTTCTTTCTCTGCCAAACGTTCAGCCTCGGCAGCCTTCTTTGCCTCTCTTTCTTTTAAAAGAGTATCACGATCCACCAGCTTTACAGCAAACTTGCCCCCGTCTTTATCCTCCAAACGTACTCCCAAATTGGGCAGCACTTCATCTCTTAATTCATCGCACAATTTCAGTATGTCGGTAGCCTTTAGTTGTTTGGCCATTTCTCTTACTTGGTTTCTGAATTCTGCGGTAGCTTCCACATAAGGCAGAACAGTTGACTCCAAGTCCATATTGTCCTCAGAAGTACCACCCACTGGAAAACCCATGTTGGGTTTTTGGTTTATAGCTCCAAAGATGCACATCAAATTGGTAATGTATGTGGCAATTTTTCGCAACAATAGGCAGTTTAGACGCTCCTTATTGTCTCGAATGTAAATATTGGCAGCTGTAACCAAATCTCTGACAGCATCAAGGGCACTCCGTGTATCAATATTATCTAGAAATATAGTATTAAATGAAATTGAACGTTGTAAAATTTTCAAGATTTAGATTACCAACATACCACACAAGGCTTTATGCACGGCACTTCTTACTTCATTGTATTTCTTTTGAAGTCCAGCTTCAATTGAAGTCCAGGCATCAAATTGTCTTCGAGGCTCATCAGTCGTGACATGACGTGTTAGATCTTTGACATTTAGGAAAAATTCCTGTTAAGAGGACTAATTGTCAGGACCATTTGGCACACTAATAAACAAAATAATGATTATTTGCCAAAGTACTTACGTTTAAGAAACGCTCATACTGTATGGCCATGTCCATAGTATTGTCGGAGTAATCCAAAGTGTCCTTCCATGAATGCAGCAGAAATGCTAAACGTAATTGACAGGGTGTATGTTTTTGTAAAGCTTGTTGTATGGTTATAAAGTTTTTAAGAGACTTCGACATCTTGCAGCCAGCAATGGTTAGGTGACCCGTGTGCAAAAAGTATTTAACCCATTCTGCTTCATCAAAGGCAGCTTCAGATTGAGCCAATTCATTATCGTGATGAGGAAATTTCAGATCAACACCTCCAGTGTGTATATCGAACATAGGTCCAAAGATATCCGATGCCATGGCAGAACATTCAATATGCCATCCAGGGCGTCCCTTGCCCCATGGACTATCCCACCAAGGTTCACCAGCTTTGCTAGCTTTCCATAAGGCAAAATCATTGGGAGATCGTTTCTCGGTTAAACGATCTTCCCCCACTGACAAGTCGCCCTCTCCCTCTTGCAGAGACTTTGTGTCGCCGTAGGCCTCGGGAACCAATTTGGCATAGAAATGTTTATCCTTGCCATCAAAAGCATTTACATTAAAATACACTGAACCATTGGCAGCATAGGCCAGACCATTGTCAATAATACGTTGAATAAACGAAACAATTTGAGGTACGTATTCGGAGACACGCGTCAAAACATCAGGGGGCAAAATCTAAATGACAAAAAAAAATGTGAAACAACTGGAATATGGCAGAGAGAAAAAGGTAATATTTATAAAAGAAGTTATCTTACATTCAATGCTTTCATGTCATTGTGAAATTGATCTTCCCAATAACGTGGCAAGGACTCAAAAATTGCATTATCATTTACTGAGGAGCCCTCCTTAGAGTCTAACCAATCAGATATGGGATCTTTCGCTTCCAACAGATAAAAATCCCTTGCCTTGTCTATCTCTTGTTGATTACCATTTGTTACCGCCTTGGTTAAGAGCTCCACTGCATTATTCATGCGATCGAACAATTTGTCGAGCATTATTTTTTTATCGGGATCCGTATTTTTTGCGCAGGTATTTTGGAACTGTGACAAAACCGAACGTTGATCTTCCAATAGTTGTTCCAAAGAAGCTTGTGTGACCTTCTGTTTGTAGCATTCAAAGAGATAATTTTGACGAGCTCGTTTTATTATCTTATCATCAATATCGGTTATATTCATGACATAGTGGATATTGTAACCAAAATAGTCCGATAGAACTCGTCTCAAGATATCAAATGATATATAAGACCTATTAATACATGAAATAAGCATTTAAAATGGTCATTTTTAATTGAATACCTACTTACCTGGCATGCCCCATGTGAGATGCATCGTAAACAGTTGGTCCACAGCTATACCAAGTTACATTGTTTCCATCCAAAGGCACAAACTCCTCCTTTTGTCTTGTTAAGCTGTTGAATAGACGAAGTTTCGGTGTATCTGCTGCTGTGGGAGGTGGTTGCCACAAAGGCTGCTGACGTTTTGCCATTTTGAGAAAAAGTATTATTTAAAATGCACAAATAGTAAATAAATACAATATTCTGATGAAATCCTCTCCACGTTGCAAGAAGCAAATGCGTCAGCTGGGATTTCGCAGAAAAGATAACGATTACGATTATCGAAAATAGGGATGCCGAACGAGAATAAGAAATGTTTGAAAAATATATATACGATAACTGCCATATCATAGCTCCCTACGGCCTAATTCCCACAACTTTATGAAGCCTTAAAATAGGTTTCTTTGACAGTTCTATAAAGAAAATCTATCAAAATAGCCTATTTCAAATCAAATTAAGTTTTGTGAATAAGGCCGTAAAAAAAATTTATTTACACTTATGCACCTGTATTCACAAAACTTAAACAGCTTTACAGTAAATTTATTTTTGTATTAAAAATGTTCAATACTTCGTTCGGCACGTTATGAATTTGAGCACCACACGGTTGGAATGCTAAGCTCCCATTTGGTTGGTGTTCATCGTCATCACGAGAAATCTCTCTTTCGGGCGCGTTCACCATAAACAGAGCGGCAACTGCAGACGTGGATAATCAGCGGTATCAAATCTGGAGCCTCAGTGAGAGTCCGGGCCTTGCTTAAATGCGGAGCTGCAACTGCAGACGTGGAAAATCAGTGGTATCAAGTCTTGAGCCTCAGTGATAGTCCCGGCAGATGCAGACGCCTCAACTCCTACAGAGCAAGGATTGATGCCGACGTGCAAGACCAGGGACCGCACCATACACGTCACCTGGAGTGACGTGTATGGTGCTTGTCATACTCGATATAACAAGGCAAATTATTGGCGCCTTTAAATAACCAATGGCCATAACAATGTGACTGTGTGATATACTCTCTTTAAGTATTTTTAATTCTCTAAATATGTAAAAAATCATTTTTGGACTGAATGATTGGTGTTCTGCAAAAATAAACATAAAATTTTTTTTTATACTTTCCAAGTTATTAATCAATTTAAAAAAATAAGAACAAGAAGTCGATGTGTATACCCTTTTTACGCATGTTCTAATGCGGATTTAATAAGGTGGTCTCACGCGAACAGCTGTTAATAGCCATCTTTCCTTGTTTCGCCTCAACAACGACTGCCGCAAAGACTATAAGTATACGTGTGGCTTGCCATCAACATTACCGTAAGGGCCTGGGCATCGCGGATTATAAACAATTTTTAGGATTTCAGATACACCAATTTATCTGAAAACCAATCAAAAGCCCCATTAACACGGCTCTTTAAATCCGGATTTAATGGCTCGATCATCTGTTTTCCCTTTATAAAATCTAAAGTTAGGATTTTCGAAATATATATCCCTACATTGCAACATTTTGAGAAAATATCGAAATGTGACATCGTTATGTTGTTGTAGCCACACCGTTATCGATAACTAGCCGGCAAATCAACAAACAAACAGGTGACATTAAAAAATCCTGAGTTCCTGTTTTACTGAGTCCTTATTTCCATTTTTGTTTATAAAATAATAATTATTAATTATTTTTATGAGATTATGCCAAGTGATTGATTGCTACAATTAACATCGCAGGGAGTTTAAAAAAAAGTCTTTCTAACTAATTCACAAAGAAGCCAGAGAAATGCTTGCACTCCCATTATGGATTTTTATGTGCTTCAGTTTGGGTCTAGCTCAAGATTTAGATGCTAACGGCTACTTAGTCTATTGTCCCTGTATGGGTGAGTGTGTCAATTTCTCGCCTTAATCATAATATTGATTTAACACTTGTATTCTATAAAGGACGTTTTGGCAATCAAGCGGACCATTTTCTTGGAGCCTTAGCTTTCTCCAAAGCTTTGAATCGTACATTGATCTTACCACCCTGGGTGGAGTATCGTAAAGGTGAAATGCGTTCAATACAGGTTCCCTTTGATACATATTTTGATGTAGAAACCCTGCAAACCTACCACCGCATTATTTTAATGGCTGACTTTATGAAGGAATTCGCTCCTACAGTGTGGCCTGAAGAAAAGCGGGTCTCATTTTGTTATATGGAACGAAAAAGTATACAGAAAAAAGAGAACGCTAATCCTGGCTGCCACGCCAAGGAGGGCAATCCTTTTGGACCATTTTGGGATACATTTCAAATAGACTTTATTGATTCCGAATTTTATGGTCCTTTGCTTTTCGATGTGCATCATAGCAATATGGCAGAGAAATGGAATGAACGTTATCCACCTAGCTTATGGCCCGTATTGGCTTTTACGGGAGCCCCTGCCAGTTTTCCTGTACAAAAAGAAAATCGAGAATTGCACGCTTATCTGAAATGGAACCAAAAATATCGAGATGCTGCTGCAAAATTCATTAAAAACACTTTGCCAAAAGGCGCATTTTTGGGCATACATCTACGTAATGGCATCGATTGGGTAAGAGCATGTGATCACATACGAGATAGCCAACAATTGTTTGCTTCACCGCAATGCTTGGGCTACACCAATGAGAAGGGTAATTTGTACCCAGAGCTTTGCATGCCATCCAAGGAATTGATAATACGTCAAATCAAACGTTTGATAAAGAACGTCAAGCAAGATCATCCAAAGAATGAGATTCGTTCCATATTTGTTGCTTCGGATGCCAATCATATGATAGCAGAATTAAATAGTGCTCTTCAACGTATGAATATCTCAGCTTTTCGCCTGCCGGACGATAATCCACATCTTGATTTGGCAATTTTGGGCATGTCTAATCATTTCATAGGCAACTGCATATCATCCTATTCAGCCTTTGTTAAAAGGGAACGTGATGTTAAAGGGTTTCCCTCCTATTTTTGGGCATACCCAAAGGAAAAGGAACGTCAACACATGAAAGTTCATGAAGAACTTTGAGCTAATTGACTACACTAACATTTAATTCCATAAAAAATCTCATAGACTTTAAGTTAAAAAGTAAAATTAAATTATATATTAGTATTTCATTGTAGCCCCAATTAAGGGGATACAGTTTATATTTATATCCTTTTTATTAAATACATAGACGTCATAAAAAATTAAACGTAGTTTGTTGTGTTACTTGATCTCTGATCTGTTGCAATCTAATGAACCAATTTCTGGCTTCTAGCTAAATCCAATTGTACCGTAGATACTTGATTTAATCCTTCACGAACAGAACTCAAGTTCTCTTTCCAAGCATGCAGCAAATCTCTTAACTGTTCCCATTGGGGTGCACCAAAAGTACGGTGCATGGTGGAAGAAATGTGGACCTTACGATTAGCTTGATCGAGGCGAGCCCGTACCAATTTAGTTTTAAGAACTTCAATGACAAATGGTTCGACTTCGTCTTCGGTTATTTGCAACTCCTTGGTGAGGGTTTCAAAACTCATTTCGGGATTGCTTTCTGCCAACTGCATGAAGGTGAGCAAGCGCATCTTCTTCATATTCTGTTCATGGTTGAGGCCTTGTGAAGTGACAAATTCCTTATGGTCCTCGTAGAATTGTACATATGCCGGTAGCTTTTCGGATACAAAAATTGATAGCAAATCATGTATCAAGTCACCTTCTAAGAAGCGAACGGGTTTCAGGGCCAACAAAGGATCCAAAAGGAATGTGTTGGGATCGGCCAATGCAGTTACTATGCATTTCATGGCATCCTCGCGAGCAACACAAGCATTGTCCGATGTATATGTTCCCAACAATTCAATCATTACCTTGGCGGATACTTCCAGGTTGGTGTCTTTAGTAACATCATGTAAAAGTCGATACAGTTTTTGCATTTGTTCGGCCGAGGGTGGACAGTTGGCAAATTGTGATTTGACCTGGTCAACACCAGTAAAAACTTCCATGACTTGGTCACACTGTTTAGCCACCTGTACCAAATGATAGTAAACATGATAACGCAAAGGAGAGGCAGTATCGAGATTATTGAAGAGACGCCAAAGTGACTGTAAACACACTTTCGTCAATGGTACATTGGGTGCCTTTGTCATCTTTTCACAGTAAGCCAAGATGATGTTTTCTCCGCGGTCCAAAGAAATCTGTGGGGTATATATATAGAACAAGATATCAACCTTATGCCGCCTTTTAAGAAGTTTTACAAAGTAATTACCGTAATCATAATGGATACTATACTGTTGAGTATGCAGTCAATTTGGGCTGGCTCCCCATCTTTAAAGCAAACATCACAAACTCCAATAATTTTATGCAAATCATCTTCCACGCCTTTACTGGACTTTTCCGAGGAGATTTCGGCACCCAAATTCTTAAAATATTTTCTCAATTCCTGGACCTATTACAAAGAAAAACAATATTAAAATGGGTTTAGAACCAGAACACATATACAAACATAACCTCAAATCGAAGTTGCGAATGCAAATTTTTATCCCTATGGATTAATAAAAGCCACTTGATACGTACCTGCTCGTCCATGGATAGATCTATAAAAACTGGTGGCGAGTTCATCATCTTAACTATTAGACGTGTTTCGGGGCAATTGACGAATTTACAGCAAATTTAAGCAAACACGTCGCTTCTTTTTTAATGGCAGAAGAAAAGAGAAAACAAATGATGACATTTGGTGTTAACACTTCGCGATGGATGCTTTCATGTGACAATCAGTACAAATCGTAACGTAAAAGCTGCAGATGCTCGTATATGTAATTTTGTTATTGGACATATCTATGAAAATTCATTTCAACGAAACAAGGTGAATTCAAAAAAGATGGTCTCGCGCAAACAACTGTTAACAGCCGGCCAGGTTTGACGGTATTAAGATGTCAGATTTTTGATTGGATTCTCTTTGTTGTTATCTCGTATATTCTCTGCTCATGTACGCACGTATACACACTCGCACACAAATTTCTTTGCGTGTGTTGGCAAAACGTCGATCAGCTTGATGGCAAAATGGCGGATTGCACCATATGATTTGTGATTGTTGTACAAATGAGAACAAATTGAATTGTTTCGCCATGTCAACGAAATGGGTTTTTCGCTCTTCGCAAATTTTTTTGTAATTAAATTTGGAAGCAAAAAAACCTACAGATTACAAATACCAGGCCGATAGCGAGGGAAATGGCAAAAAAAACCATTGGGGTGGCATAACCGGCATCCTTTTGTTAGTTTATAGATTTGAATCGTTCGTTTTTTTTGTTTCTTTTCTTATTTTATTTATTTTCGAAATGTATAAAACATTAAATGCAGAAAAAAACGTCATTTGGTATAGAAACAAAAACATGATTGCTGTCAAATTTCGTTCATGGAACAAATATGTCATCTACAATACTATTTGGAAAGCCGAACAAAATACCACACCTTTTTGTTTAGTCAATGCATTACGTTTCAGTAACCGTTAGAGTTGTTTAACAGCAACAGCTGTAAAAAATGTGCTGTTTTTTTTTTTGTTTTGATCTGAAAGTGTTTTGCATAGTATAGTAAGTCCTTCAGTTGTTCGCACATACATTACTCGTCCTGACATAACACATCGCCCAAAAATTGCCTCAATGGAGGAAACACGAGAGAAGACTGACATGCAACAAAATGGAAAATTACAAGATTTAATGGCGACAACCTCAGAGAAAGAGTTCTATGTCAAAGCACAAAAATACTGGTCAGAAGTTCCCGCAACTGTAAATGGAATGTTGGGTGGTTTGGGTTACATCAATGCAGTCGATGTTGAAGGCTCTACAAAGTTCTTGCGCGAGCTACGAATAAAGGATATGCACAAAAAATATGCCCTGGATTGTGGAGCTGGTATAGGGCGCGTCACCAAGAATTTACTAATGCCCCTTTTTGAAAAAGTAGATCTTGTTGAGCAAGATCCCACATTTGCCGAACGAGCTCGGGAGTATTGTACAACTGATATGGGTTCAACACTTGGCTACCCCAAGCGTCTAGGCGAGATTTATAATGTTGGTCTTCAAGAATTTACACCAAGTTCCAAGAAATACGATGTCGTTTGGTCTCAATGGGTCTTGGGCCACTTGACTGATGAGGATCTTTTGCAATTTTTTAAGCGCCTTAAAAATTGTTTGACGGACGACGGCTTATTTGTTATGAAAGAGAATGTAACATCATCAAATAAAACAGAATTGGATGAAGCCGATTCTTCGGTAACAAGACCCTTAAAGACCTATGAAAAATTCCTAAAACAAACGGGTTATCGCATTGTGAAAATGACAAAACAACCTAATTTACCCAAAGGTTTATATCCAGTGTATATGATAGCCAGTCAACCACTCACACAAAACGAATAATGTTATTTATATTAAGAGCTTTTTGTTTTAAATAAAGCACAAATTTTAAATGAAGTATTGCTGTAGTAATCATTACCGGACTTGTAGGATCTTTGGCAGTTGTTGGAGCTGGTATTGGGGTATTGGGACTGCCTCTCACAGTTTTGTGTTTTACATGTGTGTTTCCTCTCTGCTTTTCTTCTACTTCTACCTTCTTACGCGAACACAACGTACCAAAGGTTGTTGTTGTAGCAGTGTGTTATGGCGATAAAGAACTTCATCGGGTCAATCCGGAACGTACAACCGTATGCAAACACCAAAGGTATTCGTTAAGAGCGACATTTAGGAGACTTCTATCTTATGACTGGTACATTCTTGAACGTTTTTTTATCCATTATTTTTATTTTTATCCTCTTCTTCCTCTCGGTCGTCTTTCATGAATTTTTGTTTGGATTATTGTTTCGAAGAGTTTATACTTTTTGTGCAAACAAAAAAAAATGTGCGAACCACTTGTTAGACAAGTTTTAACATAACTGGATACCTTACAAATATCCCCAGCATTTGTAAGGAATAACCAGGTATAGAGCTTGAGGTTAAGGCTACAAGAGAGCGGCATATCAAGCGGATCTAGACAACATTCATGCAGACACTGTAGCAGATGCGGTGAATATCTACCGGGCGAATATGGTACTTGGAGAACGACCACCTCCCATTGCACACGAAGAAATTGAATTTTAGCGGCAAACCAGAGTAGTTCTGGCTCAATTACTATCCGGCTGATGCAGCAGTCTCCTACACCTACAGAACAAGGAATGTTGCCAACGTGCAGGATGTGTGATCGATTAAGGCCGGGGACAACACGATACACGTCACACGTTTAACTGCCCAGCCAAACCAGTCTGCCTTCAGACTCTCTTAGACGTTTTCGTCCATTGTGATACCACAGGAACAGAAGAAGAAAGAAGATGCCTTCTAATTCCTACCGTTGAACCATCCAGATCGCTTTAAAAAACCCAATAATTGCGAATGTTCACATCCGCTTAATCAGACAGGTTCTCAAAGAAATAAGAACCAAAAGTGAAACTCTTTCTGACTGCTAGTGCGGGACACACACACACAGAAGATGTTCTACAGTCTCTTTGTCTTCGATGTCTTCACGGCTTCTGCAAAAGACGTTACTGGCAACCTGTCAACATGTTTTCGGATTAGACAGTCACCTGTCATGACGGACACAATGACTGAGACGTCTGTTTAAGCCAAGGACAGCAAGGCGGTAGGCCTCTTCAAATCTAGATTAGGCCACATAGTTTTGGAATGCTCACAGCCCCTTAGCTTACATGTCGCTAGAGGCACACCCACAGATTCCAGTGTCCCTGGAATGTGTAGGGAAATTCCTAGTCTCGCAAGCTCGTCCGCTTTACAGTTCCCTGGGATATCTCTGTGGTTCGGCACCCGGAACAAGTGAATTTTGAACTGTTCAGCGATCTCGTTGAGAGATCTGCGACAGTCGAGGGCGGTTTTTGAGTTCAGAAATAGGTTCTCCAAGGATTTAGTGGCTGAGAAAATATATATGCCAATCGTCGTAATGACATTATATCTTAGCCATTCCAACACTTCCTTAATTGCAAGGATCTCTGCTTTATACACACTGCAGTGGTCGGGTAACCTTTTCGATATGACCAGTTCTAGATCTTTAGAGTACACCCAAAGCCCACATGGTCGTCTAGTTTGGAACCATCCGTATAGAAGTAGATATAACATAACTACCGCTTAAACATTTTTTATGTTCTCGCCGAAATTTGAACCCTGGCGTTGGGCGCCATGGGCGGACACAATAAACTCTGTGCCACAGTGGTCTTCATTTCTGATTAAAAATATTATCAACCTCTAGTTTGCATTTTAATAAATATTCCGAAGAAACTCCATCTGGATGAAGCCAAGGTTAGGTTAGGTTTAATCCCTTAGTCAACCGACTACAAAAAATATATATACAAATATACTTTTTTATTTTAAAACTTCCATCGTATAAATGTCTATCCCACAAATAAATAAAAAAATTAAAAAATCTAGAAAGAAAAAATGAAACCTAACATAATGGAACGAAATGTCGCTGTATTAGATTTCTTTTGGTCTCCAATTTAATTTTTTCCCTTTTTGTATGTTTTAGGACAACTTTTAATTTATGTCATCGTTTAGAGGCAGTCAGATTTAAATAATTAATATCGAATACTCGAACCAATGAATAAACTAAACAGCAAACGCAATGCGTTATAGTGGCATATGTCGCTTCGTCTAAAGCGACCGTTAGTCACTACCAAATACTTGGTACAAGTAGAACTCTAAACTTACTCAACACTAGCTGACGGCCATTTTTTCTGTAATCGCCGTTTGAGCGAGCATCGTTTTTTCTTACGTGAATAAAATAAAGATATTTTAGTGTTTAGTTAAACTTATCTTTTCAATAACCCGGAGTGAAATAGTGAAAAATATTTGTTAAATGAATTAAGACTGATATTCACGAGCATTTTATAAATATAAGGTAAGTTTCGGTCGCATTTAATTGGTCATATGTCCTCCAATTGATGACGATGCTGGGTTTTTCATTTCCTTTATTTTTCAATACATTTGCATGTTTTTTTATTTGCAAACTCAAATTTTGCCTGTAAATTTTATGAAGTATTGTTTGGAATATGATTAACTACGCATTCTGGTGAAATAAACCACAAAATATATATGGTGTTGGCATTGTTAAAATTAAAACTGGTGAAAATGTGAAAATGTTTGCCAATAACATACATGTATACATATTGAAAAATATATGCATGTGTAATTAGCCTGACCATGTATGGTTGTGTGAGAGTGCGCGAATCTGTACGCTTTGTAGCGATTGACGTTTCAGTGGGTATTTACATGTGTTTGTCATATGAGACTTTCCATAATTACCAACCTGCAAAAGCTGCAATGTCGCCGAATAAACAAAACATTATAGATATGTTTCTTCATATAGCTTTGTTTTTTTTTTATTCGCAACAAAAGAACATTTTCTATTAAAAAAAAAAATCAATAATCAATTTGTCTTTATTTTTATTTGCAGTTTAATATATATAAAACATAGGGGCACTATATAACCGTAGCCATGGATATAGCTACGAAAACCCAACGAGAATGCGAGGAACGTGTTGCTGAGGAGTACCTCTCCAGTTTGTCGGATTTGAACTGCAACAGCAAACCTCTAATTAACATGCTCACAATGTTGGCCGAGGAAAATATCGAATATGCAGCTGTTATTGTAAAAGTCGTCGAACAACATATAGCAAAGGTTAATAGAATCAATAATTTTCACTTGATTACGCTTGGATGGGATCATCCTTACGGTTGAGCATTAGGTGTAGACCAAGGATTCGCGCTCAAAGTTGACCGACCGTCTTATACAGATTTTGTATATGTTTACCTAAAGTTTACTTGGTTGTCCTTTTTTTAGAAAAATTATGGAAAATTTCCCCCAACTCAATGCGCGAAAGTTATTTTTAGATACAACCAAAAAAAAGTATACAAAATCTGGGTATAAATATATAGAAACCTTCCTTCGAGACTGAAACGATTAGATTTAAGCATCTAACAGTGGTGGCAAAACAAACGAAACTGAATCAACAAATATACATGGGATATTATAACAGACTTTATTTTTCGTCTACAAAATATTAATAATCACATATTACTTGTCACGAGGTATGTCTGGATGCTTTAAATAATGTTCTTGACAACACTCACTGAAGAGCGGGAAAAGTTTGTTTATAGATATGTTGAGAAAAACCGTAAGTATGCATTGTTTAAGTCAAATCTTTTGAAGAGTATTTTTGGATTATCTATAAAATTTACGAGTTCGCACGTTTCCATGGTTTTATTCATCTCATTCAATTTCTGGTCTCCGAAGTAAACTTTTGACATGGAAATTTGTCCAGTATTGTCTATTTTAGCGTAATTCAGCCTGAATATGTGTGTCGTAGTCGAATATTTGACTTCGATTCGAAATTTCCTGTTAATTTTTTGTCGGTATTGTGTATCGAGGTCATTTTTTTTTTTTGGTAAATATCGAAAGAAATATCAAGAAACATCTATTTCAAAAACAATCAACTAGATTTTTAAAAATATGCAGACAAAGCAACCATTCAGCCGATGCTCAAACATACTATAAATGTTATCCCAATACTTTGTGCATCTTCTTTGAATGCATCTGGGGATTGCGGGTAGGCAATATAATGCGAGATGCACAGAATTTTTTTTTTTTTGGTCAAGAAACTGTTACAAACACTTTCATCCAATGATACAATGCCTGATATATCAGACAATGAGGGTAATGGGGTTTATCCCCTCATTTATGCTGGCGAGTTCTTCAAGTCTTCAACCATGTAAAACACCAAAAAGTGATGTAGCTCTGCTGCACGCCATACAGGCCTGACTAAGAAAAGGAGATCTTTTATCATTGAACTAAAACTTCTAATCATACAGCACTCAACGATATAGGATTTCTCTCTGTTCCTTATTGTAATGTTCGTGGGCAAATTCTATAACTACTTGCGGATCAAGGCAGCCTGCAAGGCTTGGAATTATCTTACACATTCCAGGAAAACTTAAATGTTAACTTTTCTTTATATCGCCTGAAAGACAGCCAAGAACAGACAATGGCTGAAATCGGATGCTGTGAACGATCCAGGGAAACATGAAAGCTAACTTTTCGATAAAAGGCTTGAAAGACTGCCAAGGATAGAAAGACTCAAATTGGTTATTGTCAACGCTCCAACCTAAACTTAAAACGGTCGTTGAATGCGTTTGGATAGAAAACTGTCCGTGACGTAATATGATCTTGGGTTCATACAGCTTTACATGTGGATCTCTTAAAAATGTTATTGTTCTTATAGATTTTTATGTCTCCATGCCTAATTTGCGTGCTTGGTTCTAAGTAATGTCCAGATCTGGGAACTATGCATCTTGGAAAGGGTGTGATTAGATAGATTTTGGAAGATTGGCTGTACAGACAGGGAGACCACCGTAGCACAGAGGTTAGCATGTCCCCCTATGAAGCTGAACGCCTGGGTTCGAATCCTGGCGAGACCATCAGAAAACATTTTCAGCAGTGGCTTTTCCCTCCTAATGCTGGCAACATTTGTGATGTACTATGCCATGTAAAACTTCTCTCCAAAGAGGTGGCCCTTAAAGTTGAATCGGACTGCACTCATTGATATATAAGTTTGCCTCTGTTCCTTAGCGGAATGTTCATGGGCAAAATTTGCAAAAAAATTGCATGGCAAATGATGTTTTTCTTATGTTCTTTTGTTGAAGCGGGAGATATCTGGCATTTTGGCATTAATCCTAGTCCAGTATTAATTAAGGTAGCTGCATCTGACGGAACGAAGTTGAGCCAGAGCTACTCCAGTTTTCCAGGGAAGGTAAAATTTTTTATGTGCAATGGGCGATAGATGGTTTCCAATAACTTTATTCACCATTTCCACTATCATGAATGCAGTTTAGATTGAACCTCTCGCTCTATATCAGTGGTGGGCCAACTAACACATGTGCAAACTTTTTTCAGGCCCATTGGGCTTATGTCTTCATGCCTCTACACAATAATAATTGTTTGCGAATTTGTCCACTACTGGTCTAAGCAATGAAAAATTCAACTTGACGTCTCTGGACGATGATTGTCTATAAGATGATGCTGTAGAAGCCACTTATTTGCATTTGGAGTCAGCGATACTCGTCAAACTCTTATAGGTGAGCAAGCGGAAACGTTGTTGTTTTTGTTGTGGAGGTGGCGATCCTCGTCAAGTTCCTGCAGGCGAGCAATCTCGTTCCGGTCCAAAGGACCGATCGCCGGGGAACAGGGTGGCCGATGGTTATTCAAAGGCGCCAATAACACGTCAGTTTTACAGCAAAAAACTTCCCCATAAATTAATGGCAATGATATGCAGACGGTAACTAATTCAATAGACAATATATTAAAAGCAAAAATATGCTTAGAAATAATCGTTGCGGTTGTGATGCAATCCTTTCCTTCAAACACTTTTCGTTCTCAAATGTCGGAACTTAAGAAACTTAACGTTCAGAATCCCAATTTGACATTGCTTTATTTAAACACTATTCAGTGCAAGTAAGTTATAATCGCAAGGTTTCCAGAACAAAGATGCTTTGGAATGTTATTGATATCATGCGATTACTTTTAACTGTATAAAAGTAAAATTGTAAATTTTTTGGATTGTCAAGGTGATTTAAATACTTAGCATGTTCTACAATATTTTGATAATACCAATCAATAAATATGAATATTTCACCATTAATATGAAAAATGGTCCAAATTTGAAAATAATTTATATTCGTATTTACCTCTCAAATACCTTTCATTAGAATACCATATTGTCCCGTTTGGTATACATGTGCATTTGGGGCATTATTTTGTGTTGGGCCAGGGATTCGGAGCGGGCATGGCTGGAGCGTGGTGGTGGGCGGAGTGACCGCTCCGCTTTACCTCCGTCCCCACTCCGGCCGCGCTCCGAATTCCTGGTTAGGGCGACGCCCCGGGAAGACCC
Organism: Stomoxys calcitrans; assembly: GCF_963082655.1. NCBI lineage: Eukaryota > Metazoa > Arthropoda > Insecta > Diptera > Muscidae > Stomoxys > Stomoxys calcitrans. The sequence goes on along the minus strand of NC_081556.1, from coordinate 40,125,558 downwards.
AAATTTTTATATACGTTTCATATTCTACTCTCAAGTACCTTTCGTTTGAGTCTCATATTGTGCCGTTCGGTGTACATGCCCATTGTCATTTTGGGCGGTTTTTGAGGCTGGGCGGGCCCCCTGAATCTAGGCTCAAATTGCTATGTCCAGTTTGCACTCTAATTTTAAATACCTTTCATTTGATGCTCATATTGTCCCAATCGGTAAACAGGTCCGTTTGTATGAGTTTTGGGGTAGGGCGTCCCCCACGTTTATTGACCCAAAAGTTTTATACCAATTTGTAGTTTTGGGTTATCATAAGGGGGCATACACAATTTCGCTTAAATCGATGCACCTATCTCCGAGATTTGGCAATTTTGAAAAATGAGATTAGGGGGAGAGTCCGCCCCTCGCGGATATCACGCAATTTAGTACCATATTTTCACCGGAGGGGCCAAACTCTATCATGTATGAAAATTTCATGAAAATCGACTCAGCTGTTTTTGAGTCTACTCGGAACAAACTATGTTCAACACTTTAATTTTTATATAATGTTGGGTTGCCCAAAAAGTAATTGCGGATTTTTTAAAAGAAAGTATATGCATTTTTAATAAAACTTAGAATGAACTTTAATCAAATATACTTTTATTACACTTTTTTTCTAAAGCAAGCTAAAAGTAACAGCTGATAACTGACAGAAGAAAGAATGCAATAACAGAGTCACAAGCTGTGAAAAAATTTGTCAACGCCGACTATATGAAAAATCCGCAATTACATTTTGGGCAAATAGATATATAAAATTTGTTTTTATAAAAATACCATCATTTTGAAGAACTTGGCTAAAATTTTGAAAAATTTTTAATATATATTAAAAATTAATATGATTGACTTAATAGGTGGCGTTCACAAAACATTTCGTTAAGCACCCTACAAAAATGTTCATGTGCCTGGCTTTTCCTAATTCCAAGATTCGATATGTCTTCTTCGCATGATCTTTGCCATGAAGTCTTCAACTTTTTGTCAGAAAACTTGTCCAACATCTTTTGATTCATATTGATTTGGAGCATCACCTCTTATCTCAGCTGACCTTTGATTATGGAAATGAGTATATCTCGATATCAAGCACAATTTGGACTGTTATCAGTTTTCGGTTTTGTACGTACATATATTTCCTTAAATTCGTGTGGCAAATAAACTCCCGAGTTTTTAAGTGAAACTCATATACGTAAAGGGGATAGAGTTGATGTTTTGGCAAAAAAAATCAATTTATTTCGAGGCAATTTATTTCGAAAATCTAACAACTGATTAAAAGAAATATTGTTGTTGTTGTTGTAGCAGTGTGTTGTACACTGAGGCGACAGCCCTTGCCACCAGCTGACAACCAGCTGCCATAGAATTGAAAAGAAATATTAACAACTAAAAGCCTGGTACTATGTTCGTTATTCGGGATGAAAATCCGTGATTACTTTTTTTAGATAATAGATTTTGAAGTAAAAAAACTTGCTGAATTCATTCATTAGGACATTTCCTCATTTATGGTAAAATTTTAATAAAATTATTATTTTATCATTGAGATGTATTGTTTCAAAAAGTAATGACGAACATTGCTATTCGTCACGAACATAGTACCAGTATTAAAGACGTACAGGTAATAAGAGAAAAATACTTTCGTTATAGTACACTTCAGAGAACATGCACTTTTATTAGACATTCATAAGTTCAATGCTTTTGACATGTATTCATACAACAACAAAAAAATTGGGTTTTCAGAAAATTTGAACCCAAAAAATTCATTCAAAAAGTTTTTCATAATTTTTTTTTCATGACCATCATCCTGTTGAATGATTATTTAAAAAGTATTTTGAAAAAATTTCAAGTAGCCATGCACATTGGTTTGGAAGCTACCGTATGTTGTTTGTGAGCCATGTGATATATAATTTTTTATATCGGTTTTAAATGGGAGCTATATCGGGTTATACACCTATTTGTATTAAATTTGTTTCGGATGTCGGACGTCACTACACAAGCCTCCTTGCAAAATTTCAACCAATTCGGACAAGAATTGAGCCCTTACGGTCATGGAGCTCAATAAGTCATATCGGGAAATTGGTTTATATGAGATCTATATCAGGACTTGGCTATAAAAAGGAGGTCTCTTATCATTAATCTTAAATTTTGAATCGGATAGCACTCAGTGATATGTGAGAAGTTTGCCCCAGTTCCTTAGTGGAATTTTCATGGGCAAATTTGCATTTATATATCAGGTTATATACCGATATGGACCAAACTTGTTACGTATGTTGGAATTCACAAACAGTGATGCCTACAATTTACCAGCAAAAAGCGTAAAAAAGTATTAAAAAGGGTAAAATTTTGTGTAAAAAAAGATTAAAAAAGACAAACTTCACTTTTTTGAAAATGGGTGTAGAGTTTTAGAGAAAAATCGTGGCTTGACAATAGTACTCACCTTGGAATAAGTCAAAAAATTCTAAAATTTCACATCGGATTTCCGTTCTGACGCAAAATAATGGGGTCGTCCCCATCGAATGTTTTCGCTTTGGTTGTCCAACTGTTGAATTGGTTAACCCATAGAGTGCGTAGTCCTAATCACGGGTAGAATATAAAAAAAAATTCTATTGTGAAAAGCACTAAATTGGTCATAACACATGCATTTGTTCAAAATCTAAGCCAAATCGGACAAGAATTGCGACCTCTAGGGTAACTCCAGGGGCTTAAAAAGATAAATCGGTTTATACATATGTGAGCAATATACTGCTTAATGTAGAATTAACCCTCAAACGAAACAATAAAAATGCGATTTTGCTTTTTTGATAAAGGATGGTAGCCGGTTGTAAGCACCGGATTGACTCGGATTGAGAATTGCAATCCCTAGGGTCCCTCCAGGGGCTTAAAAAGACAAGGTGTGCGGGATTTATATAATTGTTTTATTTGTAAAGTTTGCCAATATTTCGACCACCGCCGGTGATCTTCATCAGGGTTTTTATCTATAAATTTAACTAACATGTAATTTTACAAAAAATTAATAAAACATTTATACATTTGAAAATAATTACATTTTGAGACAAAACTATCGATTTTTCCTTTACAGCGCACAAGTTTGACTAAAGCTCTCTCATTTTTGTCTGTATTTTTGTACCAAATTTCTGTAAATTTGTGCACAATTGTCTGTGTCTTTCTTAAAGCTCATACATTTGTTTGTAGGGTGTCAATACTATGTAACATTTCTAAAGTAATCGTCTTTTCTGATGGGATTCTTGTGCTAGTATGCCTAAGTCTTTAAAATTTGGTGTATACCTTGTTAAAGTGCAATGTGCTGCAAGTGCAGTTTTTTGTTCTAAATGTTTGTCTTTCATTTTCTGGTCAGATTTGTAAGATGATAATCTTGTTTTTAATTTAGTTCCTACATATGTCATAAATTAGCTTCACCACCGTTTCATTTAATCTTATAAACTACATTTGATTTGTGCTCCTTTTTTCATCTTTGATTTAATCCTGCTGAATAGAATATTTAGTGTGTTATGGCTTTTTAAAGTAAGCGTTATGTAAGGATACCGTAGCGCAGAGGTTAGCATGTCCGCCTATGACGCTGAAAGCCTGGGTTCGTATCCTGGCGAGACCATCAGAAAAAATTTTTCAGCGGTGGTTTTCCCCTCCTAATGCTGGCAACATTTGTGAGGTACAATGCCATGTAAAACTTCCCTCCAAAGAGGTGTCGCACTGCGGCACGCCGTTCGGACTCGGCTATAAAAAGGAGGCCCCTTATCATTGAGTTTAAAACTAGAATCGGACTGCACTCATTGATATGTGAGAAGTTCGCCCCTGTTCCTTAGTGGATTAATGTGGATGTTAATGGGCAAAATTTGCAATTTGGCTTCTTAAATCAAGCTGGTATTTTTCCCTGTTGTATATGTTGGAATTGGGAAGCCTTTCCGAAAACCCAGGAATATAAGTCGTTTTCTTGAAGATGTTTGGTGTTGAATTTTATAAGGTCCTCAATAGTGTTGTTTGGAAAGTCATTTACAGCCCTATTCTGAATAATCCCTAATCCCTTTTTCCTTATTCTAAACAAACTTCGAAAAAGGAAAAAAGTAGCTATTCTAAATCGATATAAAACGAAGAATGAGACGGTAAAACTTGGGAAAAATTCCCCAACTAAATGAAAGGGAGCTAGGATAAAAAAATATGAATTTTATCGCTTTTATAAAAAAAATTATACCACTTCTTATTATTTACGAAAAATTTAAAAAGTATGGAAATTATTTTTCACTTTTCATCAAAATCCAGTGCAAATTTTTTAGGTTCTCCTTGTTTAAATGTCATGTACTCGCCATAGAAGATTTGCTTAAGTTTTTTAATTTTATTGTCGCTCCGTTCCGAGTCGGATACTTAAAGGATGTCCCTTATCATTGAGCTTAAAGTAGAATTGAGCGGCACTCAATGATGTGCAAGAAGTCTTCTGCCTGTTCCTTAATGGAATGTTCGTGGGCAATTATTCAAAGATACTTGGCGCCACATTCGGCAGCATTTACTTCACAGGTGTAAGAATAAAACCATAAGGCCGCCGCCCGAAAATGTCGATTAAATCTTTAAGTTCTAAATAGTTCCATAAAAGTAGGCCGTTAGATAAAACGGGGTATCAGACCACCACAGCATTTATGACGACGAAGGAGAAGCAAACCTCTATATTACGATTCAGCCACCTTAACTCTTTTTGGCAAGGGAAAACACCAACATGCATGCAACCAGGGACAACACGACACGATTAATCTGTCTACCAGACCACTCTGGAAGCATTTAATTTAGCCAACGATTGTAGGATAAAGACGGAAAGTTGTTATCAAAACACAGAAATGTGGTGACAAGCTGTAGGCCATAATTGTGCTCTATTAAAATGGAAAAATTAAAACAAACATTACAAAAACAACAGTAAACATGTTTGTAAACCCTTTTTGGCAACCTTTATAACTTCTTTTTGCTTATTTTTCCATTTTATGTTCTTTTTCCAAAAAATAATAGTGAAATATTTAGCCAAAACAGCTGTTTTCGAAAATTCGAAATTCCCTCTCCCAAAAATTTCCTCTCCCCATTAAATCAGAATAGGAGGATTTTATTCGAGGCAGAAATTAACTCCCTGGGAGTTTTCAGAATTGGGCTGTTAATCGATTTTCCTTTCGTTTTTCTTGATGATATATTTTGTCACTGATTTTTAGTATTCTGTCGATGAAATTAGTGGCCGTATTAATTTTTATTCTTCTCAGATGATTTGAATAATAATTTATGAGTCTCCCAGATGCTGTATCTTTTTGATACCAATTTAATTTTGACATATTTTGATGTCGGTGGACGACGGTGTCAAGATATGGCAATTTGTTGTTTGAATCACATTCCATTGTGAACTGGACTTGTGGGTGGAAGTATTTTGTAGTATTTTCCACTTGCGTTCTTTCCAATACACAAAATATATCGTCCACGTATTTGGTTAGAAATCATGGTTTTGTTGTAATTTTCTCATTTGAAGCGTCTAGTAAGGTTTCCATTACAACATCGGCGATAATCGAAGAGATGGGCGAACGAATAAGTGGCAAAATACATATATTCCCCCTTATTTCGCTTGGCGATGGCGAAGTCGAATGTCGAAATTTTTGCAAAACGGTATTATGGTTGTCAGGGACCAAAATTCGTATACATTTTTGGCATCACATAAGTCGAATTCGACTGTCAAATTCAAAGACGAAGACGATCGATATATAAGTTAATAGCATTCTAAACTACATCTCCCCTGCTTGCCGAAAGTGTATGGAACCTACTTTCCATTATTCTTTTTAATTACCACAATATTTTTCTAATATCAAACTGTCGAAGGAGAATAAGAATACCACCAATGTGAAATTTGACTACGACTGCTGTCGATTTTCGCCTTCGACAACGGGAAATCACACTTTTAAACGCCCGAGGGTCCTATAAAGGCGAGAAGAAGCAGAAATTGTAGTTTTTTAAACAATCATCCATTATATGTGTAAATGTAATTCTATATCGTGCGAGGGACTAACGAAAAGCGTGTATTTTCGCAAACTTCTAATACACACCTGCTAGTCCCATAATATAATCCACTACCCATGCATTTAAGTGTAGAAACTAACATGAGCTTGTACTACGAAGGCGGTTATTGACCCCTGATTCCTTTACTCGTGTTAGCCACCCGGTTTTACATTTATTCGTGTCATCAAAGGACGGGCGGTGGTGCTAGTACTACCAAGCTGATTTATTGGTAGTATCACTTCTTCACTCTTAATTTGGTGTCCAATTTTATTGAATTCTTTTAATTTTTGCGAATTACTTTGACTCTTCAGAATAAAATTGCAATAATAACCTATTCAAAAACTGAGTGAAAAAACAAGTGTTTTTTATTATAATTTTTCGTAAAAATCATTTCGGAAAAGTGTAAAAAATTTCACTTTTTTTTAAAACTTTTATTTTGATGAAAAATGGAGAAATATGCCAAAATAACTATTTAAGTGCATACCAATGGCCAGTAGAAGATAGGAAAAGATAAAATAATATTACATTTTAACTTTATTTTTGTTTATTTATAGTGTTTACTTTATCTTTTTTTTAACCTCGATTTCTCGAAAACCAAAACTAACCTATACAACATAAAAAAAACATTAAAAGCACTTAGTTTAGTTTTTGGTTATCTGGAAACCCTAAGCTACTTATATATAAAATTTTAAAGCGATTGCATAACAAAAAGGTGTAGTAGTCTAAAATAGGTTTAAAAACTTTCTCGTTCGGGTTTCATTAAAATCCCATAAACTTCGCTTACACTTATTTACCTTTTACTGACTTTCACTGTTTGAAGTCTAAAACACGAATAAAGTGATTTTTCTGGGCGGATTAGTGATTGATCATTCGAATTTGTTTTTGCATGCATGCAAAAAATAAGGTTTTTCCCCTTCATTGCGTAAGGAAAATTGGACACAGTGACGAATCGGGTTAAACCCCGTTTACACTGCTCTTTAAATCCGATTTAAATGGCTTGTTCATCTATTTTCCCTTTATAAAATTAGCTGCCGAGATCCTTAAATCCGGATTTAATGAGCAGTGTAAACGGGGTTTACCCAACATAAATCTCAAATTCATATTCCAGGAGGTTTACATATATGAATCACGTTGCATCGAAATCGAGGACGCGCAAAATACAGTGCGCTTTTCTCAAAAAATTTAATATGACATTTATATATTTTCGATATTTTCAATTATTGTATATCTTTAATTGATCCTATTTAAAATTCAATTGGATATTTCGAAAATTCTAATCATTTTTAATTGGATTAATTAAAAAATTAATTGAAAATTTCGAATCGAACCATGCTTGACACAGCTGTTATATGTCATAGCCATATTTTCATGTGGAGGTGGCGATCCTCGTCAAGCTCTCGTAGGGGAGCAAGCTCGTTCCAATATCCAATATTGGACGTTACAGTCCAAAGAACTGACCGTCGCTGGAACAAAGTGGCCATTGGTTATTTAAAGGCGCCAATAACTCTCCTTGTCATATCGAGCTTCGTAGGCACTCAGTATTTGTGCAAGAGCCTGTGCCGCCCGACCTCTCACTGAGACTTTACGCTCGATACCGCTGATTATCCGCGATTACCGTTGCAGCTACTCCGTATGGAGCATTTCCTGCGGACGCTTCCGGTAACTCGAAGTTAAGCTTCTCGTGACAGCAATGAACACCACACAGATCGGACCTCAATGCTCCAGCCTGTGTGGTGTTTGCAGACATCCCGTGCCGGACCTATAAAATGGTTTATATGAGAGCTACATATACTAGGTTTTCATTTAAAATCTCAACCGATCTACACTGATAGGAAGATTTTGTGCAAAACTTTAAGCGCCTAGCTTTACTCCTTCGAAAGTTGTGTGCTTTCCACAGACAGACAGGGCGATCAAGAATATATATACTTTATGGGGTGTTAGACCAAAGGGCCGATCGCCGCTGTAACAAGTTGATCATTATTTATTTAAAGGCGCCAATAACCCATCTTGTCATATCGAGTATCATAGGAACTCAGTATTTGTGCAAGAGCCGGTGCCGCCCGGCCTCTCAGTGAGACTTTCCGCTCGATACCGCTGATTATCCGCGACTGTAGTTGCAACTACTCCTTATAGAGCATTTCACTATCCACAACCTGTTGACGCTTCCAGTAACTCGAAGTTAAGCTTCTCGTGACAGCAATGAACACCACACAGATCGGATCTCAATGTTCCAGCCTGTGTGGTGCTTACAGCTATCCCGTGCCGTGCCTCTAGAGGCGGTTTATATGAGAGCTACATATATCAGGTTTTGGACCGATTCGGACCATACTTAGCAATTTTGTTGAATATCATAATGTCATGTATGTCGAGGGGCTTAACTTAACTCACTGTCCCAAATTTCGGCGACATCGGACATTAAATGCGCCTTTTATGGGCCCAAAACCTTAAATATAGCGAACGGTCTATATGGCAGCTATATTCAAATCTGGACCGATCTGGGCCAAATTGAAGAGAAATGTCGAAGAGACTAACACAACTCACTGTCCCAAGTTTCAACGACATGGGACAATAAATGCTCCTTTTACGGACCCAAAACCTTGAATCGAGCGAACGGTCTATATGGCAGCTATATTCAAATCTGAATCGATCTGCGCCAAATTGCAGAAAGATGTCAAGTGGCCTAACGCAACTCACTGTTCCAAATTTCGGATAAAAAATATGGCTTTTATGGGCCTTAAACCCTAAATCGGCGGATTCGTCCATATGACAGCTATATCCAAATTTGAATCGATCAGGTCCAAATTGAAGAAAGATGTCGAAAACTCACTATAAAACTATGTGGCAGCTATATCTAAATCTGGACCAATCTGTGCCAAATTGAAGAAGGATCTCGAAAGGCTTTGCGCAACTCACTGTCCCAAAATTCAGTGAAATCGGATAATAAATGTGCCTTTTATGGGCCAAAACCCTAAATCGGCGAATCGGTCTATATAGGAGGGCTATATCAAGATGTAGTCCGATTCCCATATTCGAACCTAACCTGCTTATTGACAAAAAGAGAATCTGTGCAAAGTTTCAGCTCAATATCTCTATTTTAAAAGACTGTATCGTGATTTCAACAGACAGACGGACGGACATGGCTAGATCGTCTTAGATTTTTACGCTGATCAAGAATATATATACTTTATAAGGTCGGAAATGGATATTTCGATGTGTTACAAACGGAAGGACAAAATGAATATACCCCCATCTTTCGGTGGTGGATATAAAAACGGGTTGTGTGAGAGGTTGCCTAGTCTCTAACTACCCAAAAGAGCATATGGTTGTTAGAGGCAATGTTACGAAAGGTTCGATCATGACATTCATGTTTCAGAGGGCCTTCAAGATATTTTAGAGATGATTTTTTTTGTTTAAGAGCATGAATATTAACTTACTAAATTTATATGTATTTTGGCTTCTGTTATATAATAAATAATTAAAAAATAAAATAAAATAAAATAAATAAATCACTAAAAATAATAAAATTGAGTTCTGAAACTCAAAAAAAAAAAAATAAAATTAAAAAATAGGAAAAATAAATAAATAAAATTAAAAAATAGGAAAAATAAATAAATAAAATTAAAAATAGGAAAAATAAATAAAAATAAAAAATGCAATATACAACTTTTTAAAATATTTTTGACATTTTTAGGCTTAAGCCAACTTTTTAGTATCTAAAAATTGCAGAAATGTTTTCTTTTTTGCAAAAAGTTACTGCTGTTCCATTTCCAGCTAATTTTTTGTTGTTCCACTAAACTGTTATACAGTGGATCGTGCTTAAGTTGGCTAGTAATAACAAGTAAAAGCGTGATAAGTTCGGCCAGGCCGAATCATATGTACCCTCCACCATAGATCGCATTTGTCGAGTTCTTTTCCCGATATCTCCTTTTAGGCAAAAAAAGGATAAAAGAAAATAATTGATTTTATATTGGAGCTATAGTCCATATAGACCATAATTGAATTGAATGTTGGAGACCATAGTAGAAGTCATTGTGTAAAATTTCAGCCAATTCGATTAAGAATTACGCTCTTTAGGGTCTCAAGAAGTAAAATATAGAGATCGGTTTATATGAGAGCTGTATCAGGCTATATACAGATTCGGACTATATTTGACAAGTATGTTGAAAGTCATGGGAGATGCTGTTGTACAAAATTTCAGCCAAATCGGATAATAATTACGCCGTCTGGAGGCTTAAGAAGTCAAGATCCCAGATCGGTTTATATGCCAGCTATATCAGGTTATGGACCGATTTAATAACACCTCATGCAAAACTTCAGCCAAATCGGATAAGAAATGCGCCCTTTAGCACCTCAAGAAGTCAAGAATCAAGATCGGTTTATATAGCAGCTATATCAGGTTAAGGACCAATTTAAATCGCAGTTGTTGCAAATCACATCAAAATACCATGTGCAAAATTTCAGCCAAATCGGTTAGGAATTGCGCCCTATAGTGCCTCAAGAAGTCAAGATTCAAGATCGGTTAATATAGCAGCTATATCAGGTTATGGTCCGATTTAAAGCATATTTAGCACAGTTGTTGGTAATCACATCGAAACACGATGTGCAAAATTTCAGCCAAATCGGATAGGAATTGCGCCCTCTAGTGCCTCAAGAAGTCAAGATTCAAGATTGGTTTATATGACAGCTATATCAGGTTATGGACCGATTTAAAGCATACTTAGCACAGTTGTTGGAAATCGAAACACGATGTGCAAAATTTCAGCCAAATCGGTAAGGAATTGCGCCCTCAAGACCCAAGATAGGTTTATATGACAGTTATAGCAGGTTATTAACAGATTTTAACCGTACTTAGCACAATGGTTGGAAGTGACACCAAAACACTACGTGCAAAATTTCAGTCAAATCGGGCGAGAATTGAATCAAGACCCCAGATCGGTTTATATGGCAGCTATATCAAAGGTGGACCGATATAGCCCATTTACAATCCCAACCGACCTACACTAATAAGAAGTATTTGTGCCAAATGTCAAGCGGCTAGTTTTACTACTTCGAAAGTTAGCGTGCTTTCGACAGACAGACGGACAGACGGTCGGACATGGCTAGATCGACTTAAAATGTCATGACGATCAAGAATATATATACTTTATAGGGTTTTAGACGTATATTTCGAGGTGTTACAAACAGAATGGCGAAATTAGTATACCCCCATCCTGTGGTGGTGGGTATGAAAATAGGAAGAAATATACAACTTTTTAAAGCATTTTTGACATTTTTAGGCTTTAGTCAACTTTTTACCATCTAAAAACTGCAGAAAATTCTTAGCCTTTTTGCAAAAAATTACTGCTATCCCATTTCTAGCTGACTTTCTGGCGTTACACCAAACTGTTATACAGCGGAGCGAGCTTGGGTTGGCTAGTAAGAATAAAATTCTATGGTGAACATTTTCGTACAGTCTTTCGACATTGTGAAGGAGTTTTTTCCAGTTCCTTTTCTTCTTTTAAGAGGTTAAATGATTCCCAGAACTATTCCTGGTAGTGTTAGCAGTGATGTCGCCGAAGAGGCAACGCATTTACTGCACAGAGTAGTTCACCCTTGTGCGTGAGGTTTCTTTTGACAACTTTTCTGATCCGATATCCTCTGCATTAAAAAATATTAAACACAATTTTTATTTTTTTGTGCTAATGGAACTATTTTTTTAACTTCTACCTCCCATTAACCCACAATATTAAATAAATATAAAAAAAATTTACATTACAACAATAAAAAGTATTGAAAACTTAAACAATGTTATTTTTCTAAATTTTGTTTGGAGTTTAGGGCAGTTGCGTTTGTTTTGCCTTCCACTGCGTAGAAAAAGGACAACGACAAATAGGAAGCGTGGTATGTAGAGGTAAATATTTTTTGACATGGAGAAATGTAAATGGTCAGCGAAAAGCTCTGAAAATATCACTACGGAACTTTACCAACTTATATTAAAACAAAAAAAATCCAATGATTACAAACATCATACCTCAGTTTTTTTTAGATATAACAACAATTGTAACCAAATAAACAAATCTCTTAAACAATTATAGTTAATTGTTTTATTTCCCCATTGAACAAAATTACAGTCAGTCAGTCCATCATACATTTTGTGAATATGTAGATTATAATGTTAGCTATAAGACGGGATAAATACCTTAAGCAATGTTCCCAGCCCTCGACAACAAACTTATATGAATTTTGCTTACAACAGGTTCCTCCAGAGATTAAATTGCCCATATTGTATTTAATCGATTCAATTGTAAAAAATGTCAAAAGCACATATGTGCAACTCTTCAGCCAATGTATTGTCAGTTTATTTTGTGGAGTCTTTGAGAAGGTGAGATCAATCATCAACACTATTCGAAATAAAATAATATTTCCCTTCCCTTCCCTTTGGTAATTGTCGTCAAACACAAGGTCAACGAAAAAATTCGAGAACGAATGTATGCTCTACGACAAACATGGAATGAAGTATTCTCAGCCCAAAAACTGTATGCTCTAGATGTGAAAATAAAACGTTTGGATAACAATTGGCCCATCACCGCCAAACAACCATCAATCCATGTTAATCCCAACTTCTTAAAAACTGTGAGTACATTAGAACCCCTTTCTTTTTGTTGTGAGTCTATTTTTCTGAACGTATTTTGTGTTTTTCTTTTTATGTTTTAGGCAAATCAAGCCATTCCTACAGAAATGGAGATGATTTTACAGGACAAGACTCGTGAACTTTTGGAATTGAAGAAACGTAAACTTGAATTAGAGCTGGAGGCTACCAAAAAGCATTTGGAGGAACAAGAAAAACAATTTTCCAAAACTGCTGAAGGCGTTTTGCCACCAGTTGATGCCTTCGTAGTTGCCAACGCCTTACAAACCGTTGGTATTCGACCTACGCCCATGGGTGGCCAAGTTATGCCAGCCGTAATGGCACCCGGTTATATGGGGCCCCAAGCTATGGCCCTAAATCCCATCAGACCATCTGTATATCATCACAACATTCGAGGGTTCAGGCCAAATTTGCATCCAGGCATAATGGGCGATCAAACACAGGTAATTAATAGTAATATCTTGTATATATTGGGTAGCCCAAAAAGTAATTGCGGATTTTTCATATAGTCGGCGTTGACAAATTTTTTCACAGCTTGTGACTCTGTAATTGCATTCTTTCTTCTGTCAGTTATCAGCTGTTACTTTTAGCTTGCTTTAGAAAAAAAGTATAAAAAAAGTATATTTGATTAAAGTTCATTCTAAGTTTTATTAAAAATGCATTTACTTTCTTTTTAAAAATCCGCAATTACTTTTTGGGCAACCCAATAAAATTCAATTAGTGTTTGTTTGCATGTTTGTCGGTTTGTTTGTTTGTTCCGTATAGACTCAAAAACGCCTGAACCGATTGCATTGAAATCTTCACAGATTGTGTAGGTTGGTCTGAAAGGAAACATAGGCTATATAATTTTTTGATAACGGAAGATGGGCGGACCCTCCCCCTTACCGCAAAAGTACTACCCAAAAATGAAAGTGGACCGATTGGGACAATATGAGATTCAAATGAAAGGTATTCAAGAACAGAGTACGAATTTCATAAAAAAAAAATTGGATCCAAGTACCTGGGAGGCCGCCCAAGCCCCAAAACCCCTTAAAATAGATTTATTTGACAATCAAGACAATATGGGACTAAAATGAAATGTATTCTGGAGTAGATTACGAATATGATCAGGAAATAGGAATAGGCTTTATAATTTATTGATAACGGAAGGGGGCGGGGCGGAAGGGTTGTACGTACCGGATTGACCCGATGGAATTCTTCATCGGTAAGGGCTGCCGCCTCGGTGTACAATACACTGCTACAACAACAACCCAAAATCAAAAGTTGACCCATAAGGACAATGTAGGTATCAAATGAAAAGTATGCAGGAGTAGATAACGAATCTGGTATACAAATTCAAGTCGAAGTATAGGGGGTCACCCCACCCCCACAAAAACGCTAAAAATGGGCAAATTAGCCAATCACGGATATATGGGACTCGGTTTTTTTGTTTCGTATAGACTGAATAACCCCCAGAACAGATTTTCTCGACATTTCCGGATATTGTGTAAGTTGGTCTGGAAGGAAACATAGGCTATATAATTTATTGATAACGGAAGGGGGACGGACACTCCCCCTTATGCCAAAAACACAGCCCAAAATCAAAAGTGGGCCGATCGGGACAATATGAAAGGTATTGGAGAGTAGAATACAATGAAAGGTATTGGAGAGTAGAATACGAATATGGTGTTAAAATTTGAGTCTAAGTAACCATCGGGCCGCCCCAATCCTAAAACTTCCCCAAACAGACATAGTGGACGTTCATTTCAATATGGGTCTCAAATGAAAAGTATTCGGGAGTAGATTTCGAATCTAGCGTACAATATCAGATCGAAGTTCCAGGTTTGTCTGGAAGGAAACATGGGCTATATAATTTTTAGAGGCAGACCCTCCCCCTTACTCCAAAAAAGGTTACCCATATCCGAAAGTGGTTCGATGGGCACAATAAGGGTATCAAATGAAAGGTATTGCAGACCAGAAAACGACTACGGTATTGGGAGGTCGCCCGCCCCCAAATACCCCCAAATGGGCATATTAGCCGACCATGGCTATATGGGACTCAAATGAAAGGTAGTAGGGAGTAGATTACCAATATGACATTAAAATTTGCGTTCATTTCTAGGTGGCGCTATTCCTCCTAAAGATACGTAAAATGGGTTATTTGACCCATTATGACAATATGGGACTCAAATAAAAGTTATTTGAGAGTAAAAAACGAATTTGATATTCAATTTTGGAGCCAAGTATTTTGGGGTACGCCCTAAACCACCTCCTAAACTGAACTTAATTTCCGTTGGGAATAAAGAGCGAATTTGATATCTATTTTCAATTCAAAGTACCGGTGGCCGACCCAGCCCCAAAACACAAACCAAACGGTTCATATTTACCGGCCATGGCAATAAGTGGCTCGAATTAAAGTGATTTGGAAGTGCAGCTCGAATTTCATATGCATATTTGAGTTGGAATGTGTGAGGTGCCATCCTCGCAAATGTCGCCTTCCATTGACATAGGCATGCTGAAATACAAACAGCATGCCTATGTCCAGAGAAGGTCGGTGGAGACTGCCCGGCACGAGGTTGTGCATAAAATAGAAGAATCCTTCGATGCCAAAACGTACACCCTGGTGGTATGCATTGACATCCAGAGGGCTTTTAACAATGCGCGGACCGACACACTGATCCAATCCCTAGACCAGTACCGGGTGGACCGGATACTTAGAGACTGGATAAACCATATGTTAAGGTGCTAAGGAACAGGTGGATAAAATGCGTGTCCCATGACTTAAATAAATGGGAGAAAGTGGCACAAGGCACGCCACAGGGAGGCATTTCATCGCAACTCCTATAGGTGACCACCATAAATGACCTATTAGGGATGTTGACTGAGGAGAGATTTGATGCCGTCTGCTACGCAGACGATGTTATAATACTTCTATGGGGTAAGAATACGAACGAGCTACGCAGATGGGCCGAAGGGGTCTTGCATATGGCATATGACTGGGCTAGACCAAGAATTATCAATTTTAACCCAGAGAAGACTGAAATATGCCTGTTCACGTGGAAGACGTAGTTGGGCCAATTTAACGCACCACGTTCCCTCAATAAGACGATTTCGATATCTGACAAGGTCAAATAGTTAGGTGACCTCTTGGACAGGAAACTGATTTGGAAGTGTCACATTCAGGAAGTGTCATATTCAGCACTATGTAGACGGGCCCTGGCTCTACAGGAGCTCGACTAGACCACTACTTACATACGCCTCAGTAGTTTGGTGGACTGCTATGGAGAAAAAGTGCAACATAAGGACCATACAACAGATTCAGAGAACATGTTGTCTTGGCATAGGCGGACCGATGAGGACCACGCCCTCTAGGGCAATGGATACTATCCTAGATATCCGACCCATTGACATACAGATTAAGTGTGAGGCAGCCACTGCGGCTATGAGACTTAAGGCGATGGGAGAATGGATTGAGGATGGGGGCAGCTCATACCATCGCGGTATAATCGAGGCGACGATAGGAAACTTGGAAGGAAGGGAAGAGGTTTCCGATCAGATACCAGAGATGAACCTTCAAGTCGAGTGCGAGGCACTGCTGCCATCAACACAGTCTTGGATTAACGGAACCCTAGTATTGCCATTTGGAAGGTCATGTTACACGGATGCATCAAAGCTAGAGGACAGAGTGGGCCTGGGGGTCTACATTGAGAACCCAGGGACTGAGATCTGTTTTAGACTGCCTGACCATAATACGGTCCTGCAGGCGGAGATCCGGGCGTTGACGAAATACGTGAAGTGGTGTGGTGCTAACGCGAGGACGTCCAGTGTGAACATCGTTACCCACAGTAAAATTGCTATAAGGGTAATAGCAACCAGAACGGTAATAAGATCACGAACAGTCTTGCAGTGTAGGAAGGAGATTAACGCCTTCTCTGAGGATAGAAAAATCTGCATCGTTTGGGTGCCGGGCCATAATGGAGTAAGGGGAAATGAAAGGGCAGACGATATGTGTCGGTGAAGGCCAGAAGACTGTCGTCAATAAACGCGGTTAAGCCTTTCGGGTCGACGCAGTCCGATTTAAGGCAGTGGGCGACGAAAGCGCATGCAACATTGTGGAACAGCGAAACGATCCGTATGACGGCGAAAATCCTATGTGAGGATCAAGATCGTAAGAAGACGAGGCTATTACTGAAAGGAAGCAAGAAGGAGGTCAGTATATCTATTGGTATCATAACGGGACACATAGGACTACGAGCTCACTTATGTAAAATCGGTGCGGCAAGTGATAGCATGTGTAGTGCATGCGGGAAAGCTGATGAGACGTCATTGCCCGACTTTCGCGTCCAACAAATACCCCCACTTAGGTGGGGGTATTTGGGTATCAGACATGAACCAACTTAGGGATATTGTAAGCAGCACAGAATTCCTAACTTAAAATTTTCTTTTTAGTGGTTACATTATAGTTTTTAGAGCGCACAATAAGCCGCTTATTGGCTTAGGTGTATGTCCTTGGTGACATTGGGCGGATTAATATCTGCACCCTCTTTTCAACCTAACCTAACCTAAGCTCATAAAAGCCACATTTATCATCAGATTTTTCTGATCTCGAAAGGCATAACAGTGAGTTTTGTTATGCCTTTCGAGATCTTTCTTCAATTTGGACCAGATCGGTCCAGATTTGGATAGATCTGCCATATAGACCGATGTCTCGATATAAGGTTTTGCGCATTTATCAAAAAGGAATCTCTTTTTTAAACCCCCTACACAAATGTTTTCAATGACCCTAGTAAAAAAGTTAAAGATTCGGTAAAAATTTTAACTAATTGTATCTAATATTAGATATAATTTGATCCAATTATATCATATGAGAGATATAATTGAATCTGATCATATCATTTTTTTGTATAATCTATTGTAAAAGTATCAAATTCATTTCTTTTTTTTTAGGCCACTATTCCTCCAGCAGGGAATATGGGGGCAACTGTCAATAAGCCTAGAGTGCATCCGGTAAACTCAGCATTGATCAGTTCGGTGCGGCAACGTGATCCCAGGCTGGCCCGTCAACAACTACAACAGCAGCAGCAGCAACAACAGCAACAACAACAACAACAATTGCAGCAATCCAATCATCAGCAAAATGCTGCAACTTCTTCTAGTCAATTGCAAACAGCAGATATTTCTAAAAACCCTAGAAATGAACGTAGTCACAAAAGCAGTGAACGCAGCCGAAAATCGCCTACAAGATCTACTTCTACTAGCAACAGCAGCAGCAGCCGTGCATCATCGAGTCGTTCGGGCAAAAGTTCCAGTCGTGAAAAGGACAGAGATCGCAGTAAACGCTCCGATTCATTGTCAGCAAAGAGTGCTGCTAACACTGAACGTAGTAAGAAATTATCATCATCGTCATATGGTGGGTCTTCATCATATGGCAGCAAAGTTGACAGGCTGGCGGCTTCATCGTCATCTTCGACGTCGACCTCGTCCAACTCAGCTAAATGTGACAAAGATGCATTTGAAATAGCTCCCCTTTCGAGTGCATTCAAACGGAAATCCACCTCACCAAGTTCCTCGCCCAGTAAATCAAGAGAATCCAAACGTTCCAATAAATCTCGTTCGGCGCGCAGCAAAACTAGTTCACGCAGTCCATCTCCTGAATCTTCGTTGGGGGTGTATAAAAATATCAATACACGACGAATGTCTACCACATCGTCCTCATCATCTATGATGGCCTCACCCGAGAAGAAGATGACTAAACTGCCGGATGACAAGGAGCAGAAGCAAGAAGTCAAAGCTGCAGAGGATATGGCGAAATCCTCAATTGTAGACACTACGTCTGCGAATAATAATACAGACAAAAGTAAGACATGTCTCCTCCTTCACTACAATACTCTTGCATTAAATTTAATTATTTGTCAAATCGAATCGTTGTTTCTAACCCCAAAGAGTTTCATAAGATCTCTAACTAGTAGGTGGTATATTAGCAGCAGCAGCAGCGTTTGCCTAACTAAACCTCTAGAGGGGCCAATTTCTTCTCATCTCAATTGGGGGGTTTGCTTGATTGTTTAGAAGTTGTTGGTTATGTACCAAATCTGTGATAGGAGACAGCGTGTAAACTCTATCCTCCCATGTATTTATGAATTGCTGTAATAGGTATACCAAAGATAACTAGTCCATGTTTTTTTTTTTCCTATCTACTGGTCGGCTGGCCAATATCAAAAATTATGCTTAAGTAACAAAAGAACCAAACATTTATATGTCTAGTATTAAATTGTTTTAATACACTAAAATAAACATTTTTAAAAATTGTCCTTCGTTGTTTTAATTCCTGCTTCTGAAATTATGCATTCTCTCTTGTTGTTATCGTTGTTGTAATAGCCACCGAATTAAGTTTTTGTTTTGTATTTCAACTCTTTGGGGTTTTGTTTATAACGAATGAGTTAAACTCGTAAATTAAGTCAACCAGAAGTAGAGACACACAATGACTGTATAACAAAAGAAAACGAAGATGATTGAAAACTAACTATGTATGAAAAATGTTTTCTTTCTTTTTAATTTTAAATGAAAACGAAAAGAAAATAAAAACAACAAAAAACACCTTTAAAAACTAGAACTTTGTACCAATCATGAGTGAATATTGACTCTATATAATGTGTGTGTGTATCATTTTAATATATTTTTTTTTTTTAAGAAAGAAAAACAACGTTTTCTTAGCTCTATACTTTGTCTTAAACATATTTTATTATTTTGTAAGTTTATGGTGATGATGTCGCCTCTTCCTTTTTTTTTGTCTTTATTTTTTAAATTGTTTTGAGTTGAGTTCATTTCTTGAGATTTCTTTCATAAGTTGGTCGCTTTTCATTTTGACATCGTTGTTGATGATGATGATGATTTTGTTCCTTTGACTTTTATATTCTATCCAATCATAATGTTGTAAAATTTCGCAAATTCCTTATTAGCGTTGCCACCGCCAACAGAATCTGCTGCCACAACAGGTTCGATGGATATAGATTTGAGGCCACATCTGCTGGTGCCAGATAAAAGTCAGCTGCGTGCTTCCTCTTTAGATTCAAACTGTACTACTACTACTACTACCACTCCTACCACCCTTTCTGTGGCAAATACCCTGACCAGCTTCGTTAGGAATATTGAAGATTTTTCTTCATCTTCATGCTCGACAAATGCTAGAAGAAACGTAGCGATATCATCACCCAAAGTTTCGTTCAAAATTCAAAAAAGTTTTAATAAATTAGAAAAATCTACAGAAAATTTACTATCAGCCCCCTCCTCCTATTCTTTGGCTGGAAGCAACAAAATTGCAACCTCTTCTACGTTGAGCTCGGCTGTGATGGGCCATGATCAGAGGGTCAAGGCTGCTGAATCCGACACAAAGGACACTGGCAAACGTGATGCTGATGGCGGAAGTAAAGCTGGAGCTGACACCTCCCCCCATGAAGTAAGTAAAGATCATGATGAGGATATCAAGAAGAGGCCCTTAGCACCCCACAAGGATGAAGAACCACTGGCCAAGAAAAGCAAATCCGCCAAAATTGACAAGTGAGTAGCTGGGAAAATGCGCGCTATTAGTCTCTCAAGCTGACTGACATTCCATTTATTGTATTTTTTTTTCCCCAAATTTCATTTTATATGTAAAAAAAACAGTTTGTTTGGATCTGAGGATGTAGATCTGCGTCAATTGATGCCACCCATTGCGGTGAGTGCCCAAGAAGAGACTGCACCTCCGCCGCCCCCCCTTAATGTAGCCGCTGAGTCGAATGAAAATTGGGATAATCTTAAGGTAGGTATTGAAAAATTATTGTGGCTAGTTCTTGCCTAACATCTGTTAATTTAGACTGAAGTTGCAAAAGCTGCCCCCCCTAAGAAGTCTAGTCTTGAGGATGTTCGTGCTAAATTGGCGAAAACAGCAAAACTAAACAAATTGCTAAAGCTTGGTGGTATGTATCCTAAGATTCTTTACAAGTTTTGTCTGTCTGCATTGATGCAACTTGTTTTTCTTTACAGAGAAACCTAACAAAGACATAGATCACCGCAATAAATTGGCCGAACTGCAGATGAACGAGGACACGCAGGAGGCAAATGATGAAAAAATCCGCACAATGATTGCTCAAGCTCAAGAGTTATTGGAATCGAAAGCCATCAACCAAGAACAATATAAAAAGCTTGTGCGTAATGTTATGTCCATCAATGAGGACTACAAACTGAAAGAAGCCAAGCGTCGTGAGTCACTCAATGCTTTCAAAGAGAAAAGTCACAATAATGATGATGGCAGCAATGACTCTTCTGAACGCAATGCAGCCAGAGAAGCCATACTTAAGAAACGTATACCCCGTATAAACAAAGGTGGCAGCGGTGGTCCTGCCGGCGATGTTATAAATATTGACTCCTCGAACGAGGGTAGTGCCGGCAGTGGTGGTGGCAACATGGATGAGCAGCCTATGCGTTTGGTGGATGACAAGCATGATTCGAACGATGAACCACCCCTGAGAAATAGTAGACGTGACAAGCGCGGTGGCTACAAACCCTCAAAGTGGGGCGATAGAGTGCCTGACCCACCCATGATGCCAGCAGGTTTGTTGCAACAACAACAACAGCAACAGCGCCCTTGGAATACATTGATGGCACAAAATAAACGCGGCAATTTAGGCATGCCCTTCCGGCCGAATATGCCACCAAATGTGCGTCCACCCTGGTCGAGTAGTAATAATGGACCCCAACATTTCCCCAAAGGAGGACCGCCCATGATGGCACCCCACATGAGAGGCAATAACAATGCCATGCCTTCCATGGGTCCACAATCACCGATTCCGCCTCCTCCCATTATGCCCAGAGCATGCAACTCCATCGACAATCCCCAGGAAGATATTGTGCGTACCATAACCATAGATGGCCTTGCCAAGGAAATTCGTTTCTATGATCAAGTGGCCATAGTCTTTATGGAAGTTGATCAGCCACGGGAAATTGGCTTTCAAAATGGTCAACGTACCATATACATTGATAGCCATGAACCCATAACGTTGCAATTCAACCATGACTACAAGCCTGTGACCATTGATGGTGAGACCTTTAATTTACGTTTTGGATTCCCATCTCGCGAATTATTCATTGACGAGAACTGGTATGAAATCTACTTTGGTGGTCCTGCCATAAGTGTTCCTATTCGAAATAAAATGCACATGCTGAAAGCCGAAGGTCCCCCGCCTCAAGTTAACATAGGAAATTTGCGACGTGATTTAGTGGTGGGCAAAATCAACATGATCGTTGATGCCCACAATGTTATTCCCCTGTTCTTGG
The DNA here is from genome assembly GCF_963082655.1 of Stomoxys calcitrans. Lineage (NCBI taxonomy): Eukaryota > Metazoa > Arthropoda > Insecta > Diptera > Muscidae > Stomoxys > Stomoxys calcitrans. Next base: position 40,103,603 of record NC_081556.1, on the reverse strand, counting down.
ATGCTCGCGTACAAACTTTTAAATTGGCTGACATGGAGCACACAGTGCAATTTGCTGATAATCTGTTGACTGTACTTCTCGATGGCACTCCCACGCGTGTTGAATATGGAGGTTTGCCCAAAAGTCTGTACCTAGGGGCAAATAAATATTTTGTCCGTTTTGGTGCTCTACCCCAGGGCGTTGTTGCCGGTAAGGTGCAAATCAAGGACATGATTTATGTGGAAACAAAGCCCTCAGCAATAAATGTAGAAACTGCACTCAATATTCCTCCTGCTGCTGGCCCCATGTTAGCTGCAACTGAATCTGAACTCAGTCAAGCTGATCTACAAAAACCTGCAGAGACTTCAGTACCCATATTGCCAGCTGCCGCATTAAGCAGCATCAATATCGATGAATTATTCCAGAAACTGGTGTCCACGGGAATATTGGGTGGCGCCAGTGGAATACTGCCCGCCATTAATAGTAGCAATGCTCAGACAACGGGGCCAGCAGATCAAGCTGGAACAACGGCGGCGAAACCCTCTGAAGATGAATCGACCGAAGAAGTGCCGGCTCCTCCGCCTCTTAATGTTGCAGAATCTATAAAGCCCATTGATCTTTCCAAACCAGAATCGATAAAATCTCGTCAAGCAGGTATTGTTGCCACCCTATTTTCCGGAATGCAATGCAGCAGTTGCGGTGTACGTTTCCCCCCAGAGCAGACCATAAAATATAGCCAACATTTAGATTGGCACTTCCGACAGAACCGGCGTGAGCGTGACTCTTCGCGCAAGGCCCACTCCCGCAAGTGGTACTATGACCTGAATGATTGGATTCAATACGAGGAGATAGAAGATGTGGATGAACGTGAGAAAAACTTCTTTGAAACGCCGCAAAATGACTTGGAAGTCATTGATGAAACCTCAAACCAGCGATCCACCCACTCGCCTATTCAAAGTTGCCCAGCAGGTCCGGATGATGTTGATCGAGCTTGTGATATGTGCCAAGAAAAGTTTGAACAGTTCTACAATGAAGAGCTCGAGGAATGGCATTTGAGGTGTGCAATTCGTGTTGAGGATAAAATCTATCACCCCCTGTGTTACGAGGATTATAAGGTACGGTATTAGGAGGTTTAGAACCCGGCCATTTTTATTATTATTTGATTAATTTTTTTCAAGGCCTCACTTAATCCACCACCCGCCAAACCAGCAGAAGAAGAGCTAGCCGACACAACAGAAGATGAACCTTCACTTATACAAATCGACGATGACAATGCTGTTGATATTGTCATAAAAGTTGAGGAGGATAGCAAAGATGATAGTAAGTATGCTGTATGGGGCTTCATTTGTCAATAGGGAAATACATTTTCAAATATAAAAATTCAGAAAATGACGGTGGCGCTAAACTGGATGAGGACGATGATGATGTAATCGTTTTGCCCAACGAAGAGCCCTCGGTAACAGAAATCTACGATGATGATGATGACGAATATGTACCTGCCAATGTAACCCGCGAACATATGGGCAATGTTCATGAGGAAGACGAAGCAGGGGATCTCAACGAAACAAACGAATCGGATGTGGAGATTCAGGAACCACACATACCTTTTACCGATTTGGACACCTATGTTGAGAAGGAGTTACCAGAGGGCGATGAATTATCTAGAACCTCCTTCATGAATGTGAAAATCAAACTGGAGCCGAATGCTGACGAAGACGAAGATGATGGTTTTGAAGACGTGGGTACAGTTTTAATTGCGCCAGATGAAATATCAATTCATAGCAGTGGTAAGTGGGTGGTACTTCAAGTAGTAGTAGTATTTGGTCAATTTTTTTTTTTGCATTCATTTCACAGAAGAGACTCAAACCCAATTGATAGAGTCTTCCACGTCTGCCATGTCTCCTATTCTGGAACGTCCTGCCTCAACAACGCCATCCGTCATCAATGATGAAAATGAAACGAACGCGGAGCCTTCAGTTGCCGATTTAAATAATTCCATGGATGGTAATATGGAGACTGGGGACGAACACAACTTGTCCGCAGCCGGCCTTGTGCCCACCATGCCCTTGGCTAGTTTAGTTAATAAGATCAAAATAAATATTACCAAGAACTCTGTAACCACAAATAGCACTGCTAGTTGTAGTAATAGCTCAACAGGAACGACTACAAACACTTGTAAAAGTAACTCCTCAGCCAACAGCAATAGTAGTAGTTTGACTGAGCAATCAAAAGGTAGCCTAGGTAGCACATCAGGTGGGACTACATTCAATCACATACCAACTATATCCACTATACCGGTCTTATGCGGTGGTGGAACTACTATCAGCAGTACCCAATCATCCTCCATGGGTGGTGCTTTGTATGATGAGCCATCGAATATTCAAACCATAAGCTCGGGCAGCATTTGCGATAGTAGTGTAAGTAGCATATCAGTAATTGGCAGTATTTATGGCAGCAATGGTCCTGCGACAGTAATCCGACCCATACCGCCAGCAGCAAACGTTGCCAAAGCTCCAGCAAAACCTGCCACACCACCACCGCCGCCTGTCGAGGAGACCATTACGTACGAACTAAAGCCGGAGCTGCAGAAAGCCACGCTCAAGAAAAAGGAGAAGGTGATATGCGGCAATGAAACTTCCGGACTTTGTTCTATTATGTAGGAAACGGAAAAACTGTGCTACTACAACATTTGGTCCCCCTTTGGATACTGTCCGAAATACTCGGGCCAATGTTTTCAGTCTGTCGCCCGTCTCCTCTGGCAACTGTCTATTGATCCAATTCCAATTGTATATACTATATATTTATGTGTGTGGTTGAACTGGTTAAAAACTTCACCTACACATTATAGTTTTATCTATTCGTTGATTAGTATTTAGTGTGTCCTATATTTTTGAGAATACCTAAATTTATTGAATTTGCAAGGGTTAGAGATTTAGGTAAACGTCTCTTCATTGGTTACTTATGGAAAATTCTAGTTTAGTTTCTTTTTTTTTATTTATACACTGACTTTTAGTCATTCATCATTTAGCCATTAAAACACTGTACTACAGCATTAACATTTTCCCCTTTGACCTGTGTTCTCGAATGATCGCAACCTGATATCGAGAGAAGAGGAAATCATTTTAAGATTTGTTCAAACGTTGGCCATTTGGAACACTACTCAAAATACATGATACATCATTTCATATTTATATATGCAAAAACCAACATTTAATATTGCAACCAAAATGCTGATGAAAATATTAAAAAATAAAAAAAAAAACACAAATATTCAAATAAATAAAAATGATTATTTACAAATTAAGTCCTTTCATTATTTTTTAATGTGTAGTTTTGATTTTCGAACATAATGCAAACAATAAAAAATTAAATATATTAAAACTGATTTCAATTGTACGGGTTTTAATTTGTTTGGGGGGGGGAGGTTAGAATTACGGTCTACACACGACATTCAATTCCCGTTATAACAACAAAGGTTAGCCTTTCAACCGTTGGTAACGTAAGCTACTAATACTTCTATGGCATGGTCCAAACTGGATGATCTCTGGAGAACGTATTTCTCATTTCTTTCAAAACCGCCCGAAAATGTTGCAGATTTGTCAATGAAATGACTGCACAGTTAAGAATTTGTCTATTCTTGCTACCACAACCACAAGTTCTCAGAGAATTATTGAGCAAATGAGCTTGCAAGACAAAGAATCATCTGACACATTCGGAAGAACTGGATCTGTAGTTATACACCTAGCGACCTGAAAGCAGATTGTATGGAATGTGGAAAGGAGCTGCCAAAAAGATAACTTTGCTGCCATTGGCGAGCAAAAAAGTATCTACTCAGCGAGTCCGCTGTTGTTGTTGTTGTAGCAGTGTGTTGTACACTGAGGCGGCAGCCCTTACCGATGGAGAACTCCATCGGGTCGATCCGGTACGTACAACCGTCTGCCATGGAAAACATGTTAATAGACTAATGGTTGTATGTCTTTTAAGACTTGTATGAATTAGCGAATGAAAACATTGTAAATTGGTTGATTATTTCGTGTTTGCTCTTGTACAATAGTTCCTCAATGGACTAAATATTTCAGAGAATCTGATTGCCTATATTCCGGTTGTCGAAGGCGAAAAATCTGCACTGAAAGCTCTGGCGTCGGCTATATGAGGAGTAGATGCCAAGAGTATCTTAGTTGGTAGATGCCAAGAGTATCTTAGTACAGTGAGAATAGCCTGCAGGCATTGTTGGGTTCCGTGCCAAAAAGGGATGGCAAGTAAAAAGGCATGAATGCTGATCAAGCACCTGAATTAGTAATTCCCGCAACCCCTGTGTGAGTTACTTGGTAGGATAGACGCTCTTTACAACCACCACACAAAGAAAAAAAAGGAACTGAAACAGCTTGGCAAGGCTTTGTTGGGTCCCGTGCCAAAAAGGGATGGCAGGGGAAAAAGGCTAGAGACTAGCTTACCAGAAACGGATAGTTGATGAATGCTGATCAATCCCCTGAATTAGTAATTCCCCTAACCCCTGTGCGAGCTAATTGGTAGGATAGACGCTGTTTACAACTACCACACAAAGAAAACAAGAACTGATACTGTGGAGTTATGCAGAGTTACTACGAGGCAGAGGGTTTCGTGAAACAGGTTGGCAATTAAAAAAAAATAAAAAGTTGGTAAAAATTAAATAAAATTATCCTGGACCAGAGAAAGCATAACCTCGTGACGACCTAGGCATAATAATTGGCCCTCGAAGTCGAATGTTGACTAACAACTATCAACAGCGATTGCAGGCATGATTCACAAGCCAACACTGAACAAACTGCCATTCTGGAAAGTATGATTACATTGACTTTTGACCTTGTCTATCATGGGCATCATACCAACAATACATACTGTAGAAGGATGTTAATGGTCTAAAGCAACTTCCTATTTTTTCGTCGAATCGGCTAAAAGCGGATCCGTTTTAAAACGAGAATGGCCCTGCTCGGTAGTGGTGATCAAAACACTTTCACTTTCTTGACGTTTTGAACCTATGCACCTCTACATTATGAGAAGGGAAAAGCCGGTGTGTGTCAAAGGGTTGCAAAAGTGATCGGAGGGCAAGCACCGCCTTATCAAATGCGACAAGAAGCCCCAAAAAATTATGGCATGCAAAGCACATTGTGCAATTATAGATTATTATATATACAATCTTTAGTGAACACTGGCAAAGCAGTTGTGCTTTAAAGAAAGAAGAAGAAAAATATATCCCCCGCAACCTACACCCACACTTCCATTTTCCCACATAATGTGTTCGGGTTCCCATAGGTGAAATGTTTGCGTGTGTGCGACTTTCTCGTTTTATTGTGAATATATATTATGTTGTGAATGCAATAAAACTTCAACATTTTGAAAATAGCATGGCTCAATAATAAGTTTGTCTAATAGTACTGAGTTTGACTTTTCGCTCAAACAACTGTCAAAACACATTACAAAAAATGGTGACAAAGAAAATACGAACACATTCCGTAGAAAAGGTACCGAGTTCTAAGAGCAAAATACAAGAGACATGTCCCTACGTTGGTCTATATTATCGCTTATATTAATTGCATATGTATGTGCAATTTTTTTCACAGCGTTTGTCTTTGTTGTAGCTGTTGTAGCAGTTTATTGTGTTCTATCTTTCGTCTGCTTGATTCTGTTAAGTGTCAAGACAAGGGAACTCTGCGACTAAGATGGGGTGCGTCCACAGGGATCAGGGTCTGAGTCGAATGGATAGTTAAACAGGTGACATGTATCGTGCGTCGGCATCAATCCTAGCTCTGTAGTAGTTGAGGCGGCTGAATCTGCCGGAACGTAATTGGGCCAGAACTACTCTGGGTTGCCGGGGAGGTCAATTTCTTCAGGTGCAACGGGAGGCGTTCTCCAAGGACTACATTCACCCGGTAGCTATTTACCGCATCTGCTACCGTGTCTGCATGAATGTTGTCTAGACCTGCTTGATATGCCGCTTAATCTAGATGTTCTCACTTGTAGCGCTGAACCTCACGCTCTATATCATGTAGATCTACCTTATGGCTTCTGGGTGGTGGATATCTATCCACAAGATGATGATTTGGATTGTCTCTTCGATAACAGCCCAAAAGGTATTACTTAGACAGCATGTAGTTTTGTCTTCGCAAAAGCCAAACAACAACACTCAACAAAGACAACAGTATTGAAACAGAGTTATTTCTGTCCATTTCGTGAGCGTTTAATTACATTTGCAATTAAAATTGAGCGAAATTTTTCCTGATGCAGCGACATCTTGCTCATAGAACTATGTACCACTTGTACGGAATCTATTCGCATTATCTTCGTCACCAATTTAAGAGAGCTTCACATGGTTGAAGATCTCACAAATGTAGTTGTTTAAGGGTTGGTATTTTATTCTGCTTTCGGAATAGTCGCGGAATTTTTAATTGTTCCGGAATTTGACAGCAATCAATTGTTTTTGCTTCCATACCAAAACTCGTTTCTTTATCTGCACTTGTTGTTTTCTCTAATATATATATATATTTTTTTTTTTCAAATAAATAAAGAAAAACGAACCGTTGAAACTAATAAAACAAACAAAAATGATGCCAGCAATAGTTTCAAGTGTTGGCACTATAATAGTTTTTTGCCATTTTTCTCTCTATAAGCAGAGTACTAATTTTCCGCCTACTTTTAGGCAACGTTTTTTTTTTTCATATGGAGTTTGACAGCATTCCGCTTAAAAAGCTGAACAGAATACTCAGCTTAAGTCGCGTGTCGTATGTTAATATTGTCGCTTCATCTAAATTGTCACAATACAAGCAACACTTGTTGGTTATTCACAATACTAGTTAGCTAATCACAATAGAACAATGTTTTCAGAGAGCCATGAAAAGACTCCTCGACTTCATAACACCTCTTGCTTTGCTTAACGTTGACATTAAATGACTTCAAATACTTTTAATCAATCAAAATTCATTCCGACTCCTCCCGAAAAAGGCAGTTTTCCGTTGGATCACGAAAGCCTGTGCAAGAAGTATTATTTATTGTACATGCGATGCCTACGGCGTAGTGACGATCAAAGTTCAGAGTGCCGCAAAGAAGCTCAAGATTATCTTGGATGCCGCATGAAAAATCAGCTTATGGAAGAGGTTGAATGGTCAAAACTTGGATTTGAAGATACAACAAAACAGAAGCAAAATGAATCGCCAGGAAAATAACGACATTAAGAAGGACAAAAATCTGATTCTGGCTTGCACTGGAAGTGTAGCCACAATAAAATTACCTGTACTAATTGAAAAACTGCAAACACTTGATTCGGAATTTAATTTTAATGTCAGTTGTAGTGCAAATATAATGACAATAAATTATACCATGCTTTCTTTTTCATCCAGATTAAAGTAGTAGTTACAAAACATGCCAAACATTTTGTTGATACCTCATTGTTGCCCCAAAATGTAGAAATGTTGGACGATACTAGCGAGTGGGAAGCTTGGAATAGGAGAGGTGATCCTGTTGTACATATTGACTTGGGAAAATGGGCCGATTTAATGGTAATAGCACCACTTAGTGCCAATTCTTTGGCTAAAATGGCAGTTGTAAGTAATCCATCATCATCGTTATCTCAATAGGTACCCAAGCAGGAGATATTTTGTTATAACATACCTCTACTTTATATAACAGGGGCTGTGTGATAATCTTTTAATGTGCGTCGTGCGAGCCTGGGATTTTGACAAAAAATTACTTTTCTGCCCTGCCATGAATACTCGCATGTATGATCACCCAGTGACTGCAGAGCACATTGCCAAGTTAAAGTCTTGGGGCTACCTTGAGGTTCCAACAATAGCTAAAACTCTAATGTGTGGTGATACCGGCAATGGTGCTATGGCCGAGGTGGATACCATTGTTGAGCATATATTAAATAACTTACGCGTGTAATAAATTATGTTTTAATAAATCAATATTTTAAGGAGCAATTGTTAAATTTTTATTAAATTTGTTTTATTTTCAAGTTTAGGCTGTGCGAAATAATTTCAAAGAATCCCAATTTTCATCGATAGTGTAGGGTGGTGCTACAATTTTCTGGAATACCTCTGTAGACGTGTATCTATTTAACAGGTGTATTTTGAAATGTTCGATTATTGTTATTGTAGCATGTAGGATGACCGATGAAGGACTCTATCAAATCAACCCGCTACGTACAACCGGCTGCCAAGGGATTGTGTTGTTATTAAAGCAGTTTGTTGTTGTTATCGACCAGGCTATCTAAACAGATTTTTATGTCTACCTTCTCACAGTGGGAAGCAAACAGAAATCAGTGGAAGAAACGTTTGCCATTTTTAGGGGATAGATGTATTTTTACAAAATTTAGGGCGGGTTTATTCGTAAAAAAATAAAGTTCGTGTTAGCTAACCGGAACATTAATTTATAGTGTTGATAAACCTCCTGCTAACAAATTTTGTTTTCTCGTACACTCTCAGGATTCACCAATAGAAGGTTAGGTCACATTCGAAAACATAAAGTGAATTGGCCCCATAACATCATTGAGGATGTCAAATGTGCCGATTGGAAATGTCATCAAATGTCAGTAGATTTTTGTTTTCTTTCATTCTCTCCTTCTTTCTCTGAAAAAAAACTATCTGTTTTGTTATTTGCTGTTTGTTAAACATTTTATGGCATATGATTTTTCTGCTGACAAAGGCGTAGACGTATTCAATTCAAAAACTATGTTTCTTGAAGCCGCAGTCTTGGAAAAGAAAAAGTTCTAAATGTAGTTTTTCAAATCTTTTATTTCGAAAATTTCAAACGTTTCAAAATTCAAATTTAAATAAATGACATATGCAAACCATCAACGAATGTGAGAATGTAAGCAAAGAGCAAGTTGACATCCTCAATGCCGACTACTGTCAAAAATTCAAAAAATTGTATGTCGGCTGATTGCTTGGCCTAACCTTATTCAGTGAATCCTGGTACACTCTTAAGGTAAATTAGAAGATATGGCAACATTACGCAGCAATTCGTAATCGCGTACAACATTGCAACATTACGCAGCAATACAATCGCGTACTCAAGAATTTGCACAAACTTTTGCGGAGTTGTTCGTTTTTTATTAAAAGAGAGTGAGAGAGCGAAACACATTTGAGAATTTTTTAAATGAGAGGTTGCAAATTTCTGCTGTATGTTTTTTCCACTTTAGAAGTTACTATTTTGAAAATTTATATTGGCAAACTCTTACTGGATAAGTACGCGAACACACCATTATATTAAGAAGCAATCAGTAAACAAAGCAATCAACCGGAGAATGAGAAACCCGGCCTTAAAATAATTATCACAGGCGTTAATTATATTATGTACAAAATTGCAGGTTAAAATGCTCCGGGCGCTACAAATGTTGGTTCTGGCTGCGAAAGGCTCATATGTGGTCCGATTTTTAAACTTTTTGTTTAATGGTGATTGAAAAACTACAAAAATATTGTTTCAACTCTTCTGGCAAATAAAATTTCATTCTCAAATCATGGTATCCCTTGTCAGAGATGGCATTACACACTACGTTTGCGATAGAATTGTTTAGTAAAACATATGGCAACTATTTGGATTTTGGCAATTTTCTTTTAAAATAATAACGGCACTTTGCAAATTTCCAGAAGTTACTGTTGTCACTGTAGTTGTTAGTGGAAAAAAATAACAAATATACATGAAACAGAAACAAATAATACTAAGCAAACCAAACAAAAAGTTGTCGAATTATTGAATATGTTGCTAAAAGAAACCCTAAAAATTGGTTCAGAAGTAGTAAATGAAAAAATGAGTTAACAAAAGGTAAGCTAGTCGTTATTGTCTGCCTATTCAATGCCCGATTGATTAGTTTATAGTAACAGTCTACAACCTTACAATTAGTCTAACTTACCGAAGAGTTCTGTCCAATTCAAATGGTAACTCAATAAGAGACCACCATTGTATAGCCAATACCAACAGATTGCTACAGATTGACACTATTTAGTGGTAGGTTAAAATTTTTCGAAGTTTAAAGTCATAGGTCATGTTTACCTTTGGCCTCTAAGACAAGTCTTAATAAACAAAACCTTAAGTGAATTTCTGCTAATTGCTTCTAAAGGGCACGCATACAGCAGATGTTCTATAGTTTCTTTGAAGTCCTCACAGTTTTTGCAGCAATCTTTACTTGCAACCTTAAGTCTGCCAGCACATTTTGCAATAAGACAGTGACATGTAATGACGGATACCATAAGTGAGATTTTTGTTCTACTCACCGTAATATAGGAGGATTTACGGCGTGCAGTTCCAATCGGCTTTATCAGTTATATTGCTGCAGTATTTCATAGGTACTCAGATGATTCAGAGACTTTCGGGGCCGATATGTGTGGTTTTCATTGATGTCACGTGAAGCTTAGTCGCGTCCACAGGTTGCGAATAGTGGAATGCTTAATAGGTAGTAGCTGCAACGGCAATCAGCGGTATCGAGCGGAGAGTCATAGTGAGAGGTCGGGTGGCACCGGCTCTTGCACAAATACTGAGTGCCTACGATGCTCAATATGACAAGGCGAGTTATTGGCGCCTTTAAATGACCAATAGTTTCGCGGCGATCGGTCCTGTGGACCGGAACGAGCTTGTTCACCTACAGGAGGTTGACAAGGATCATCACCTCCACACGAAAATGTGGCTACAACAACAACAACATTGCCAGATAAAGTTTGTAAATAAGTCGGTGGCCCAATATGGGGACATGGTGATTTAAATAGGTCGAGACTTTTAATAGTCCAAATGATTCTGATCTCAGTCACCAAACTAGACTAATGCATCTTGTTTGTTATTGTCAGAGTATGTTGTGTCTTCATCCTTAATTCGTTTGCTAAATGTACAGAATCCCCTCCCCTTGTGACTTGAAGGTACAGAGGTATATAGTAGTAAGTCGAGTAGGATTGGCTAGTTGGATAAACAGGTGATAGGTTGTGTGATCTCAGATCACTCACGGAAAACACAACCAACACGTTGGCATAAATTATAGCCCACTAGCCAGAACTACTCTAGCGTTGGAGATTAAGCTCCTCACGTGCTATGGTCAGCTCGGTATATGTTCAACCCTAGCGTATCTTGGTGAATGCTACTTAGGCCTCCCTCATACGCAATCTACAGGTTATCTCTTGAAACGCTTCATTTCTTGGTCTAGATTATATAGATCTTGTTGTTGTCGTTGTGACAGTGCGTCGTGGAGTCCTCCATCGGCAGCCCTTGCAGTGGCTAATCAAGACTCCCAACAGGAATCCAAGGTCACGTTATCCTAGCTCGAGAACAATCGACGTCCTCGTTCCGGAGAACCTCGATCAGCATAACCTGACAGCAGCCTCCAAACGTCCGAGATGCTCCTTGCATCTACCAACAAGCCGCGACCAGCAGCTAGAGCGTTAATGCCACCTTACTATCCACATAAATCGTGATAGTCTGATAGGATCGCCATTCCTGACTTGTATCACATTCGAGGCCCTTACGATCGCGACAGCCGGGCAATGACGTAGGAAATGCCCCAACGTAACCTATGTCATTGCCTGGCTTTCGCGGCTAACAGACACCGGCACTTAGATGGGGACAAGGTGCCACAATGGACATACACCTAGCCAGCAATCGGCTTTTTGTACGCTCTAAATACTAAAAAGTAACCTCGAAAAAGAAAATTTAAGTCAGGAATTCTGTATTGCTAACAAGATCCCTACTTGTTTTCCATACCACGCCCCTTAGTGGGTTTATGTCTGGTATTGTGTACCCTCCTAAGTGCCGGTGTCTGTTAGCCGCGAAAGCCGTGCAATGACATAGGAAATGCTTCAACGTTTCCAATGTCATTGCCTGGCTTTCGCGGCTAACAGACACTGGCACTTAGGTGGGGACACCAGACGAGGTCGGTTGTGATTGTAAATGAGCCATATCGGCCCATGTTTTGATAAAGCTGCCATAGAAACCGATCTGGGATCTTGACTTCTTGAGCCACTAGAGGAAATTCTTATCCGATTTGGCTGAAATTTTGCAAGAGAAGTTTTGTAATGATTTCCAACAACTGCGCCAATAATGGTTCAAATCGGTCCATAACCTGATATAGCTATCATATAAACGGATCTGGGGTCTTGACTTCTTGAGCCTCTAGAGGGCGCAATTCCTATCCGATTTGACTGAAAATTTGCATGACGTGTTTCGTTATGACTTTTAACAACTGTGCCGAATATGGTTCAAATCGGTCTATAACCTGATATAGCTGCTATTTAAACCGATCTGGGATCTTGACTTCTTGAGCCTCAAGAGTGCGCAATTATTATCCGATTTGGCTGAAATTTTGTAGAACGGCTTCTCCCATGACCTCCAACATACGTGTCAAATATGGTCTGAATCGGTCTTTAGCCTGATATAGCTCCCCTATAAACCGCTCTCCCTATTTTTCTTCTTGAGCCACTAAAAGACCCAATTATTATTCGATTTGGCTGAAATTTTACCCATAGACTTCGACTGTGGTCTTCAACATTCAATTCAATTAGCATAGCATTATTTTCTTTTATCATTTGTTTGTCTAATAAGGGATACCGGGAAAGAAGTCGACAAGTGCGATATATGGTGGAGGATATATAGATTCGTCCCGGCCACGATTTTACTTGCTAAATCTCAATTTAGCGCACATTAAGTGATTTTTTAATCCAAAAACTAATGACACAAATAAAAAAAATCAACCCAAAAGTTGTTTTGTGATTTTAAGGTGTATTTTCAGTATAAGGAGGAATTCACATTGCTTTCGCCATAACATATTTAGTAAAATGGTTTCACAGTTTTTTTGGTGAAATCTATCATTGGGTCACCTCATTTCACAAATATTTCACATTAGCCTGCGAAACGAAACCAAGGTCATACCCGATTACAATTTTCGTGATTGAAGCAGTTTCAATTAAAAAATCAATTGGATCAATCAATTTCGTGATTGAAACCGATTTTAATTTTTTCCTGTTTACGTCTGTCTGCACCTTATATCCTGCTATTGTGAACTTATCAAATTGATAACAATAAATTGTTTTAAGGAAAAGGTGAAACTAAAACCCAGAGCACTCCAAATTAATACGAATTAAACTTTGGCTTAACAAGACGTTCCGACAATAAATAAATCAAACTAGAGCTAATTAATTTTTTAATGTATTTTGTGTTTTTTATTATTATTATTATTCATTTTATTCAATATAACTATGTATCTCTAAACATATGTACGTAGTGAATTATTAGTGTGTATGTATGTTATGTGTATCTATATGTGTATCATAGCATTTATACTTTATCATTATTTTTTTATTAATTCATAATACAACGAGTTTCTTTTTTTCAATTGAGAACTTAACAGCTAATTTAATGAAAATAAGAAATCATTTGAGAAGAAAAAATTATTTAAATGTTTACGGTCTTAACGAGTTATCGACGAAGCAAGTAAATCTTATAGATACAGGTGTGAATGAAATAAAATGTATATACAATAGACACGAGACATTTATCATCTTATATATATATATATATATGTGTTTTCTTTTTATGTATATTGCTAAACAAAATATAATTTCAAAAAGACAAAAGAAAAAAAATTCGAGTTGCTATCAACAATCGTCCTACTATGCTCATCTAACTCTTAGCATTATCTCGTTTTGTTAATTTTTTTTTTCATTTCATAATTTCATAATTTTGTTGGTTTCGTGTTGAGTTTTGCAAAAGTGGGGATGTGTGGAGTGGGTGAGTGTGTAATATAACCAATATAAACATTTCTTATGATATAAATGACGAATGGAGTATATATACTATGTCACATTATGAACTTAAATCTAATAAACAAACAATGTCTGATGCCTTAAATCAAGTTCTTAAATCTCCTGCTTAATTTTTTCGTTTTTTTTTTTGTTGTTGTTTTGTGTAGTAAAAGTATGTATTTTGCGTATTGTGTATTGAAAATCTTAAAAATAAATTTCAGAAATTATGAAAAAAAGGAAACATTTCAAAATGTATTTTTTTTTTGTTACTCTTAAACCGAAAGTGTTTCATATATCATCATCACCATCATGTCATCTATTATGATATTTTTATTTTGCAGATTTATATTCCAACATTGTAATTTTGTTTTTAGTTCTTTGAGACAACTACATTAATATGTGTTACTTTACGCTATTTTATAGGTTGTTGTTGTAATTTTGTGTGTTTGTTTTTAAAGCATAGGTACAAATGAGTAGGAAAAAAATAGGTATATTTGAAAACTATAAGGAAAAGGTGATTGATTAGTTTGTAACATTGATGATAACATCAGTTGTTTCGTGAATTTTGCATAAATATGTATGAGGAGCAGGGTTATATTGTAATACATATATTTTGAGAGTATGTTCTTTTAGCATTTTATATTTTTCGAATATTTCTCTTTGATTTTGCAAGGTCAGGGCAAATCAAAAATTTCAAAAAAAAAAAATTTAAACTAAAGATTAATATACAATATAAATTTCTGGTAAAACACAAAATGAAAATAAAATAAAAAGAATTAAATAACAAAAATATTTAAAAGTAATATGAAAAAATAAAAACAAATATCTAAAATTAGAAAAAAAAGAACTAAACTACACTATACATTTATTTTAAATCACTAAATGAAAGAATCTTTTAAATTTACTTAATAAATAATTTTTGTAGGCGGTGTTTCTTTCTACATCGCCCTACATATAGAAAAGCTTAAACTTACTTCAACAAAACAAAAAAATAAAAACATTTTTTTTTTAAATAAATAACTAAGAAAATGTACAAAATAATAAAAATGTTTCATCAAAATATCACGTCTTCATCATACAGCTGCAATTTCTTTTTAATGCTATTTCATGTAGCTGTGCGCGAAATATGAAACATGGAAAATTCGCCATATTACAATGCCTTATTACAATGTGTTACAAGTTGATCTTTGGGCAAAGAAGATATGCTACGCAGCTTCTTTTCAATTTGTATGGTAGATTTAATAAAAAGCTATAACAAAAGTCATAACAAAAGTGAGCAATCCCATGGCAGCCGTTTGTACGTACCGGAATGACCCGATGGAATCCTTCATCGGCAAGGGCTGCCGCCTCGGTGTACAATACACTGCTACAACAACAACAAAAGTGATTGCCATTAAATAAGTCTGGTCAAAAGAGATTGTTAATTAGGTATGGAATTTGTTAAGGTAACTTCTTAGAAGGCCACCGTAGCGCAGAGGTTAGCAAGTCCGCCTATGACGCTGAACGCCTGGGGTTGAATCCTGGCGAGAGCATCAGAAAAAAATTATCAGCGGTGGTTTTTCCCTCCTCCCTCCCAATGCTGGCAACATTTGTTAGGTACTCTGCCATGTAAAACTTCTCTCCACAGAGGTGTCGCACTCGGCTATAAAAAAGTAGGCCTCTTATTATTGAGCTTAAACTTGAATCGGACTGCACTCATTGATATGTGAGAAGTTTGCCCCTGCTCCTTAGTGGAATGTTCATGGGTAAAATTTGTATTTGTAACTTCCCAACCACAAGTACGAATTCTATTAATTTTGCGAAAAAATGTTCGGATTTCAATATAGCTTGCTGAAGGGTCGAATTACCAATGCATCACCCGCAATACGGCACGTGAAAACTATGAGCAACACCAGTTTTTCAGATTAGCGGAAATTTCCCAAAACAGGAGTTTGTTTTCGTAATCGGGGAATATTTGTTCTTATTTGGGGGATTTTGATAAGGAAAAAGTTAATATTTGGGGATTTTTTAGGAGAAATTCCAACAGCATAGCTTTTAAAATAATTTTCTTGAATAAACAATTTTTTCTTTTATGCTGGCCAATTCCCATTGATTTTATGATTTATATTCACTATACTGTAGTTTACTGCAAAAACAAATCTCCCGAGATAAGAAATTGTACATGAATATGATACACATAGGCTTTAGTCCTTAGTACCAGGTTAGGTTAGGTTAGGTTGAAAAGAGGGTGAGCGCTCTAACAACTATAAAGTAACCTTTAAAAATTGTGAGTTAGGAATTCCGTGCTATTTACAAAATCCTTAATTGTTTTCAATACCACTCCCCTAAGGAGGCTACCGTAGCGCAGAGGTTAACATGTCCGCCTATGACGCTGAACGCCCGGGTTCGAATCCTGGCGAGACCACCAGAAAAAAATCCACTGTAGAAGATATACATCGCAAACAAAAGTTTGGTGTGGTTTATGGGCTGAAACACTGCCATTTTAAAAATGTATCATTACATTACGCGGCTCCGGTCTAAATAATACATTTTTAAGTAGGTAAGCGGGCAACATTTGCCTGAAGTTATTTACAACAAGTAAAAGCGTGCTAAGTTCGGCCAGGCCGAATCTTATATACCCCCAAGAAGTCAAGATCCCAGATAGGTTTATTTGACAGCTATGTCAGGTTATGGACCATTTGAACCATACTTAGTACAGTTGTTAGAACTCATAACATAACAAAACATGTCATGCCAAATTTCAGCCAAATTGGATAGGAATTGTGCCCTCTAGAGGATCAAGAAGTCAAGACCCCAGATCGATTTATATGACAGCTATATCAGGTTATGAACCGATCTCCACCATACTTGGCACAGTTGTTAGAACTCATACCGAAACACTTCATGACGAATAGGATAAGAATTGCGCCCTTTAGACGCTCAAGAAATCAAGATCCAAGATCGTTTTATATGACAGATATATGAAAACATGGACCGATATAGCCCATTTACAGTCCCAACCGATCTACACTAATAAGAGTATTTGTACAAAATTTCAAGCGGCTAGCTTTACTCCTTCGAAAGTTAGCGTGTTTTCGACAGACAGACGGACGGACATGACTATATCGACATAAAATGTCATGTCGATCAGGAATATATATACTTTATGGAGTCTTAGACGAATATTTCGAGGAGTTACAAGCAGAATGACGAAATTAGTATACCCTCGTCCTATGGTGGAGGGTACAAAAAGTAAATAGGAAGACCAATTTTTTAGAAAATCACCCTTTAGGTTGATTGGGAATGAAAATGGGCCAAATCGGCCTATGGGAAGATATAGCTCTTATATAAACCGATCTTCCGATTTATCGTAGTGTGCCTTGAGAGGGCGCAATTCTTACTGGACTAGGCTAAAATGTGGAACAACGTTTTATGTTATGGCTTTAATCGTATACAATAAGATTAAGAACTTGGTAAAAAAAGGAATAAATGTGAAATGTTCTTTAAATACCTATATCCTAACTGCCCTGGTGTTGCCATTGGCAGGGACGGTGCTGATCTCTGAGCTAAGCTGAGAGCTACCGTGTGCGTCCAGAGTTAGCTGTGTGTTGGGTGTAACGCCCTAAGACTGAGGGTTCAGACTTCCTGGCATTCCTTGGACTTTTGACATTCTTCTACTTTGCTGGGGGATGGCAATGTGGCGTGTTGTATGCGGAGCTCTTCTATGTTGACAGGTTTAACTTTTTCCCGAAAATGGATTCCTGTCTTTCTCGGGACCTTCTGAAACCAAAAATTGGTCTAAATTAGATAGGGCACCGTCAGTCCAGGGACAGTCAGGCGGCGATGAAGGCTCTTGCGTCGGGCGATGAGAGATCAAGCGTAATTAGAAGATACAAGGACGAATGACAGACAAGCTCTGCTGGGAGGCTGCAGATCTTACTTTGTAATTGGAAAGTAGCACGGACTCACTGGATAACATTACAGATAGTCCTTAGGAGGATCAAATGCAATATCAACGAGCAGAAGAAACATAATTCAATAGAAAAGACGCCTTGTTACAAGCGCTAAGCTGTAACCCCACGGAGCAGCAACGGTGTGCACCAGCTTTTCGCTGAGAGCATTGAAATCCCAACCCCAGAAATCCACAAGGCTATCTATAAGGAAGCTGCTCGGGTAAGGGAATACTTGGAAAGCACGTAGACATGCACGTTGGTAGCAAACACCTCAAGCCGTGGTCCTCAAGAATGAATCTAACGAAATTAAGTTGACTGCGCTCAAATTGAAAGATGGGAATGTTCAAACAATCACAAAAGGGCTGCAGAATGTGTTAGATGAGTAAAACTTGTGGGGATAAATTTTGATAATTGTTGCCGATACAGCAAGTTTGAATACCGGAAAAAGACAGTCGTCGCAGTTCGACTGCAGCAAATGTTCGAAAGAATGTTCAACCCACACCCAAGTTCATCAGTTGCCAGCACCATGTGCTGGATTCGTTCCCGGAAAAAGACAGACGTCGCAGTTCGACTGCAGCAAATGTTCAACCCACACCCAAGTTCATCAGTTGCCAGCACCATGTGCTGGATCTCGTTGTCATGAACGATGAACTCCATGGGTTGAATAATTCACCAAACATCGAGTAATTCTCTGTGCAGGAATTGATTAGCAAGAGATGACATGAGGTTTCTCTTCCACTTCACTCTTGTCTTCCGTCAATTTGATGAGAGAAATGAGATCCGGTAAAGTTTAAGCAAAACCCAAACATCTACAAGGCACACTTGAACTCTAGTGTCATTCTAGCCGTTCTTGCGTTTATTCCGATGCCTGAACAATTTGCGTAAAATCTCTTCATTCATATCTTACTCACGGGCTTATCATTATTTAAGTAGTAAATTTTTCAGCGCTGAAGATTTTGAAGAACTATCTGTAGCTATGAATGACTACCTATACGCCCGGCACGGGGTAGTTGTGAGCACCACACAGGCTGGAATATTGAGGTCCGATCTGTGTGGTGTTCATTGCTGTTACGAGAAGCTTAGCTGCGAGCTACCAGGCGCATCCACAGGTTGCTGATAATAAAATGTACCATCCGGAGTAGCTGTAACTATAGTCGGGGACAATCAGCGATATCGAGTGGATAGTCTCAGTGAGAGGTCGGATGGCACCAGCTCTTGCACAAATACTGAGTGCCTACGATGCTCGATATGACAAGGCGAGTTATTGGCGCCTTTAACTAACCAATGGCCACCCGGTTCTCGCGGTGATCGGTCTTTTGGCCGGAACGAGCTTGCTCACCTACAGGAGCTTGACGAGGATCGCCACCTCCACATGAAAATGTGGTTACAGCAACAACAGCAACCTATACGCGTATTACAAATTTCGTGGATACTATAAAAATTTTGTAGTAAACAACAAAAATAAAAAAATAAAGCGTCTTCAAACTCTACGCAAACAGGCGTTGTGTACTAGGAATTGCCATTAATTTATATACGATATATTTCGTCAAATTAGATGTCAATTTCTAGTTTCGTGATAAAAAATTATGTTTTAGATAACCAAAATACCATATGTTAAAAATTGTCGACTTCGCCTTTGACAAGCGGAATAAGGGTGAGTGTCTTCATATTATGAAAATAAAATTACAGGTAAAGGATTGTTCAGTGCCAAGGTCGCGAAAACAAAAAGTTAATTTCAAATTTCATGCTTATACTGCAATAAATTCAAAAAGAGACATTTTTATCTCATAAACGCATGTATTTTTACCTGAATTCGGCTCAACAGCCTATTCATGTTCATTAAGGCTTCTCAATGATAGGTACAACAATTTTTTTCGGCATAAATATTTCAAATCTTATACCAAAAACATAGTTTGACTGAAAGAGCCTTTGCATAAAAGGTGCAACACAGTCTCTACATACAATAATTTATGTGCCTATACATCATTAGCAGGTATTTCTTTTCGTATGTTGTAGCAAACGTTTTGAAAAATTTTGGCCCCAGATGGCCTATAAGAAGAGCCTTTTGTTCAAAGTGAATATAGAAGGTGAAACGACTTTTAGGTCTTTAAGAAGCTGGGAGATATATGTTTCTAAGCTGAAAGGGCATATTGTGAATATTTATTCATTAGAAAATTGCAGCAAGGTTGGTGGAAGGTCAAACCTGTTCTATGATGCACGCCCTATTCGTGTAGAAATCGTAGGAAGCTTTCTGCATTGGAGTTGTGCACGTGAGTCGTGATTGTCGTGTCACGCGCGAGTCACATGATTCCTGGGTGAGATCCAAATCCAGTCATGGGTAAGCGAGATTGAGTGAAATCCTGCTCACGTCACTTATCACAACTCACGAGAAAATCACGACTAACCGTTAAAAAATAACAAAAAGACTCAATTTCTTACATGCTTCTCAAATCAAATAGGATTTCAACGTACGCACAGGCTGACTTTCAAAATGTATCAATGCAAAGTTTGGTTACCATTCTACTACCGTGCTTAGGGCGCCCCGGTAGCCGAGTTGGTAGCGTGCTTGGATTACAAATGTAGGAGTCGTGGGTTCGATTCCCGCCAGAAGCGTTGGTCTGTCGCTACTGTGATATCACAATGGACTTAAAAGTGTCTAAGTGAGTCTGTAAGGACTTGCACTTTTACCTAACCTAACCTAATGGTGGTTAACACTAGAAAGACCAACCGGGTTTTTTGACCGATTTCTTTTATATGAATACCAGCTGAATTCAATACGCTCCACTGCGCCCTCACGTATTTGGACTAAATTTTATCTTCATATTCGTAATCTACTCCGAAATACCTTTCATTCGAACCCCATATAGCCATGATTGGCTAATTCTTCCATTTGAGAGGTTTTGGGGGTGGGACGTGCTCCATTATTAAAACGTCATTTTTAATGTCACATATGTAACTACTCACCAACACCTTTCATTTGAGTTTCTTATTGACATGATCGTACAATATGCCTATTTGAGGACTTTTGGGGTCGGGTAGCTTCCATAGATGCTTGTACCCAAGTTTTAATATCGTTTTCGTACTTTATTCTCAAATATCTTTCTATGGAGTGAGACGACCCTCTTTTTATGGAGTGAGACGACTCCCAAACACTTGGCCTCAAAGTGCATATCAAATTAGTTTTCTACAATCAAATACCTATTATTTATTGCTGACCCTTAAATAATATCAGCATATCAGCTCAGACACAAAAGAATAAATTTTTATGTCAGATTTGTACTCTACTTTTAAATACCTTTCATTTGATACCCATATTGTTCAAAGCGGTGAAAGAGTCCTTTTAAGGGGTTTTTTGGGGGTGGGGGATCTCCCCCTGGAAAACTTTGGGCGAAATTTGTCTACCAAGTTCGTACTCTACTCGTAAATACCTTTCGTTTGGTACCCATATCGGTATGGTACCCAATCGGTAAACATGTCCGTTCGGAGGAGTTTTGGGGGGTGGGGAGGCCCCTCAGACACCTAGGAATGAATTTTTATGTCAGATTTGTAGTCTTCTTTTAAATACCTTTTACTTGATACCCATATTGCCCAATGCGGTGAAAGTCCTCTTGGGGTGGGGGACTCCCCCCCCACGAACACTTTGGGCGAAATTTGTATACCAAGTTCGTACTCTACTCTAAATATTGTCCCAATCGGTAAACATGTCCGTCCGGGTGGGTTTTGGGATGGGGCATCCCCCAAATTATTTGACGCATAAATTTTTGGCATACACATTTTCGCTTAAATCGGTGCACGCATCTTCGAGATCTGGCGTTTTTGAAAATTGGGGTCTGGGGAAGGGAATAAAAATGAAAAGAGCAAATAAGTCGTTGTGCAGGGGTCATACATTTTATACATTAATATTCGTACGTTAAAATACCGCATGATTTGAGACGCATGAAAAAATAGTATTCGCTTCATGGAAAAATATTCTTTCAACCGTGAGTAGTGATTAATCTTGTGAGTCGTGATTTTCTCGTGAGTTGTGAGTGTCTTGTGGGTCGTGAGACACGATTTTCTCGTGGGCGTGCAAGAACGTGATTTGACATAACAAAATCACGCATAAGCGTGCGTGAGTAAAATTTTTTCTCGTGAGCGTGGGTAAGTAACATGTTTTTATCGTGGGTAAAAATTGGCTCACTGACACATCTCTAATCTACATTCATTTCACTCTTCTGCATACACTCTCTAGATATGAGACGAGTGGGTCTCTAGGTCTGAGACGAATGGGTCTAGGTCTGAGACGACGTGTGTTGTGTGGTCCCAGGTCAGAATCGGGACACACATCCTGCAGGTTGGCATCAATCCTTGCTCTGTAGGAATTAAGGCGGCTGCATCTGCCAGATTGTAATTGGGCCAAAACTACTTTGGTTTGCCGGGGGAGGTCAATTTTCTCAGCTGCAATGGATGACGGTCATTCTTCAAGGACAATATTCACCCGGTAGCTATTCAACCCATCTGCTACGGTGTCTGGATGAATGTTGTGCAGACCCGCTTGGTCTGCCGCTTGATCTAGAGATTATCTCTTGTATCGTTTTAGATCATGAAGATTCACCTTGGATCTAAATTGGATGTTTTGGATGATCACTGCCATAGCAGCCCAGAAGGTATTGCTTAGACAGGATGTGAATATGTTTTCGCACGGGTAGGATCTTTGTCCCCTGATGGATTTGGTCCACGTTAGAACTGAAGAGACAGCCCGTCGCACTTCGAAGAGCGGCATACTGACAGATCTGAATATTATTCCACTGCGTGTGACATAGCCTGCGAGATCACATTGGCACTTCATAACTCACCACTGAGCGGTCAATTGCATCGTACGTGGTCAACAGCACCTCAAGTGTTGCCGCCAAGTGACCTGAGGACCTTGTTTCTATTTCTGTGAATGTGAGGAGAGTGCGTAAGCGCTGTCAAATGTGACACTTAGCATTTTTGGCCACTTGATGTTCGGAATCGTTACTCCATCGAATATGTAGTGAACAATGTGTCTGAAGACTTGGTGGCGGATATCTGCAGATCTCTTGCAGCAAAATAAGACGCTAGTTCGTTGAGGTAGACGTTTAAACTATTGTAGATATCAACAACGTATAAATGTTTCATCCGTGTATAAAACCTGTTGCTCAAACGATTCCAAAGATCCCTATGACCTTTCATAGGAGCATTTTTTTAGTATGGTTTTTAGATATACGTATTCTATTTCATACTTAGACTCGAGTTGTTTTGGATATATACAGCGTGAAATATTTCGCTTGAATCTGTTAATATGTACATTTAAAAGACATGGCTTTTTTCAAATTTGTTGTAGAACTGAGAATATAATCGTCCTGAAGATATTTGAAAATGAGATACGCTAAAGTATCTCAGTATCTCCTAAGTGTCTCATTGAATCTATGACCTGAAAAATGCATAGACAAACAAAAACCGAATGAATAGGAGCTTGACGAGGATTGCTATATGCAAATACTGGTTACAACACAACAAGGAAACTATCTTCATACAGTAAAAGTTTGCAGATGCATAATTATTGAGCTGACATATATGATCCTTCTTTGAATAAATTGCAATGGCAAAAGAGTTTGTATACATCTATATCAACAAACCATTCTACAAAATCAAATTGCAATGTTCGCTGACTTGATTTTGTTTGAATTATTGTAGAAATTAACAATTTTTAGTCTAAAATTTTTTCAGTATATAGTCAAAAATATAAAATCTACCCACCATACAATTTTTTAATTGTAATATTCACAATTCCATTTTTTCTTACCCAAAAACGTCTTGTAACACAGAGTTTGATATTGTAAAAGGATGTTAAACCTTTTTTATGTGAGCGAATACTGTTGTTTTAATAACTGCCATATGCTGCTTTGAGGCGGCCTTTGCATATCTCTAATTCATCTAATCACACAGGAAACACATAGCTTAGAAGAAGATATGCAATCATCATGGCAAAAGGCTCCACATGATTGACATATTACCATGGCGTTTAAAGAACAGGCACAGTTGTTGGGATCTTGCGTTGTGGTATTTGGACTGTTATTGCTATTAACACTGCCTCCATCGTTACACTGTTGATGTGGATTTTGTAGTTGTTGATTTGTTCTTACGCCGCAATTAATTCCACCGCTGGCCACCGTTGATGGCATCGAAGTTGCAGTTGTTGTAGTTACTATGTAATTTCCGCTGCCATCAACCAAACCCGATGTGTCACCAATGCCTTCTATATAGATATTTCCTAAATAGAACAAGGGATAAACATAAAAAATAAGAAACATTTAAAAAATTAGATTTAATCTAAAAATTCTGATCGATAAAAAATATTTTTGGGTGTAAAGATTGCAATGAAAACAAACAAAATCGGGAAATTTCCCCTACATTCTAGGGGAAAACAGAGGGTTTTCAAAGTTTGTAGTCAGGGTTAGTATACTACGTTCCATAGTAGTCTTATTGCAACTTGAGCGCTTTAGCGAGTAACAGCAAATACGCCAGCAAAATGGAACAATGCTACAGAACTTCATATCCCCCTCCACTTGTTGAAGCAACAAATGACGACACTAAAAAGAAACCAAAGAAAAGTAAGGAACCACTGAGGTGGTCTTACATTTTTGGTTTAGCTAGCGGAAGAAAAAAATGTATGCCTTTTAATCTCACAAGAAGGGGTGTGCATGTGAGTTGTCGTGCCACGCCTGAGCCACGGGATTCGTGTGAAAGATCCAAATTATATTATACCATTATTACATTATACCACGGCCCCTTATATATAACCCTAACCGAAGACAAAAGGTCCCCATCTTTTGCGATGAATTTTTGATTGTACATTGATGCAAATGCAAATTTTCCCATAAAAATTTCACTAAGGAACTGGGGCAAACTTCTTAAATACCACTGGTGCTGTCCTATTCAAATTTGAATCTCAAGGTTAGGTTAGGTTGAATGGGTCGCCCACCAGAGGTGAGTTAACCCGGAGGCCAGTTTGGCCCATTGTGGTACCCTTGCGAGAGAAAGGGAAGAAAGAGGAAAATGTAAGACCTCGTACTAGAGGTAATACACAAATAAAAAGAAAAACACAGTAGGAGTGGAGACCCCCGAGCGGGAGGTGAAGAACCGCCCTTCGCTACGCAAGCACTGACCTAACTACGCCGGAGCCTGTGTCACCCTCTTCGGAACCATCCCGTCCTCTCAACAAACCTGAGGAGAGATACCAGAGGTACGTTCGTAAGTTCACCCATATTCACC
The DNA here is from genome assembly GCF_963082655.1 of Stomoxys calcitrans. Classification (NCBI taxonomy): domain Eukaryota; kingdom Metazoa; phylum Arthropoda; class Insecta; order Diptera; family Muscidae; genus Stomoxys; species Stomoxys calcitrans. Next base: position 40,078,663 of record NC_081556.1, on the reverse strand, counting down.
CAGGTCCATCCTTCTTCAGCATGGCGAGCTCTCTCAGCCTAAGCGCGACCTTGGCGGCGCAGTTCCAAATATAGGCCCCAATAGGCTGCATATACAGCATCGCCTCCAGGCCTTCCTGTGGTGCGGATCTTAGCGCCCCTTTAATCTCAACGCAGGCCAGTCTCTGGACCTTTTCGAATTCCTTCCCACGCGTCCTCTTCCCTACGGCGTCCCACCATACCAGTGCTCCATAGGCCAGTACTGGTATCACGATGGCCGTATACATCCAATAAATCATCTTGGGAGTCAACCCCCACTTCCTACCGAACATCCTCCTGCAGGAGTAAAAAGCGCACAGTGCCTTACGGCTTCTTTCCTCGGTGTTCCTCTTCCAGGACATTTTCGAATGGAGGATTATGCTTAGGTATTTCGCCTTCTTCGACAGCCGCAGGGTGACCCCATCCTAGGACGGGAGTCTGAACTCCGGTATCTTATATCTACGCGTAAAGAACACCAGCTCCGTCTTCCCTGGGTTGGTCCTCAAACCCATTTCTGGTAGCCCATCGCGACAACCTCCTCAGTGACTCTTCCATGATCTCGCTGAGCGTTGATAAAAACTTGCCTCGGAACGTCTTTCGTATAAGCGATAATCCTCGTGCCGTCCCCAACGAGATCCATCAGGATTTCATTGATCACAAGGTTCCACATCGTCGCTGAGAATACCCCTACTTGGGGCGTTCCTCTGCTCACCCGCCTTCTGACTACACAATCTCCCAGGTTTGCATTATAATCCTGCCATAAAGCATATTATTTGTCCATTAGGAGATTAAGCGGTGAATCCCCGTGCGGTCCAGTGCGGCGACTATCGCCCCAAGCTCCACATTATTGAAAGCCCCGGATAAAGACCACCTTGACTTCCCTTCATGCGCTCGGTATGTAGGACGATGCCAGGCTCGCCCTAAAAATCTGCTCTAGCCATGGCTGGGTGACTCCAAGGGACTCCTGCAGCAGTGCCGGGATATCTAAATAAGGGGCCTCATTTTTATGCAGCAGAGTCCGAATGGCGTGCGATAACTCTATGGGGGAAGTTTTAACATGGCATAGTACCTCACAAATGTCGCCAGCAATAGGAGGGGATAAACACCGCTAAACAATTTTTTTTCTGATGTTCTCGCCAGGATTCGAACCCGGGCTTTCAGCGTTATAGGCGGACATGCTAACCTATTTAAATATGAACTGATATTGCCCCTTTAAAATCTCAAACAACCACCATGCGGCAAATTCAACAGTCGGCTGGACATAATTCGATCGAATGACTAACAAGCGAACATTACTATTTTAAAGTGATGGATTTCCTAAAAAAATACTTTTCAGTAAAATATAAAAGCTCGAAAACATCCGAATACTTAAAAAAATTCTTAGTGCATTAAAGGGTACTAAATCAGTCATGGGGGTTTTCGCGGTACTCATCGGGTGGATACTCACAATGTTATCCCCTTTAAAAAAAAATTTAAAATGAGGTGCTTGTTGTCAGCCGCTAATGTGTTGTTGTGTTTGTAGCCGTGTGTTGTACACTGAGACGGCAGGCCTTGCCAATGAAGGACTCCATCGGCTCAAAAAATTCATAAAAAAGTATCAATCAAAAATTAAATGTCGTCAGGCACTAATTTTAAATTTTGGTCCACTTTCCTAACATGAATATTAGATTCTTGATTTGGATCCCTATAAGTAAAAAATTTGCTTGAATTGCCTTAGCCAACTCCAATATCATGTTTGTTTGTATAATTTGTTGCAAATATGAAACACTTTGCAAACTACTATTTTGTACTATTTATAGATCAATCCAATGGCAACCGGTTGTACGTACCGGATTGGCCCGTAGGAGACTTTCATCGGCAAGGGCTGCCGCCTCAGTGTACAATACACTGCTAGAACAACAACTATTTATAGATTGGGTACAAATTAAAATTTCTTACCCGTAGCTATGTTCCGCCGAACAATTTGTGTTGTGGCATTTGATGTCGCAGCACAAACTGTGTTATTATGTATGTCTTGCAGGGAATTCAGCAAATCTACATCTACTGAAGCAGGACGCCCGCGTCCAGAAATACCATTCATACCATGCAATTGGTTCTGTAAAATTTTCAAAGTGTAATAAGTAGTATGGGACTTATTTTTTCAAAAACAATCTAACAATTTAGTCCTAACCTGATTTTGAGGAACTGGTGGAGCGCTGGAAGCACGTGGAGCTTGATTGTCGGCGGCACCAACATTGGCGCGATGTAAGAGAACATATTGGCCATTGCCATTGTGATGAATATCGTGAGTTGCTTGTAGCTGTTGTTGGGTAACACCAACTGGTTGTTGCATTATTGTCACCTTTTGCGCCACACCACCAACATTAGTTACCGGTGTGGCCACGGCTGTAAGATTCGCATTTTGAAGTACCGCAGAACCTTGGTTAGCAAAAATGTGACGTATTAAAGTCGGAGAGGATTTTCGCTGCACGTATTTTTTCCGAGGGAAACCCATGCGTGGTCCAATGACCTATGGAATTAAAAATAGCTCAATAAATAAATAAATACACTCTCATGTTTACTTACCTTATAAACTCCGGGTCTGCCCACGCCCATCACATTTGATGGCATTGTAGCGGCTGCGGGATTATTAGTCGCAGTAAGGGTATTAATAATGACATCTTCTTGAGTCTTAACATTCGCTACAACAGTTGCTGTTGGTGGCGTTTTGGTGGATGTGGCTGCATGTGAGTTTTGTTGATTTTGCTGTTGATGCTGCATTTGTTGCTGCTGCTGCTGTTGACTCATCAAAGCCGATGGAGGTCGTAACTGAGCCTTCAAATTCTCCCGATTGGGACTGTTTTGTATGACAGCCTGACATATTTGATAACTGCGCTCTATATTCACAGCCCCAGGTGGCAATTTGTTGGCGGTTGATTTACGTCCTTTGCCCGTGTTCGAAGCCTTAATTGCTGGTCTCTGTTGAGCAATTGTTGTAGGCACTCCAGATGGCGGTAATGTCTTAAGAACATTTACACTTACATTTGACGCATTTATATTGTTGGTGTTGTACAGCGTATTGGAGGCAGTGGACGGAATGGCAACTGTAGTGGAGGCGGCAATGCCGGCGGGAATTGCAGCATTTCTTGGTGGCATCGAAATAATACTTAGCTGTTTGGAAATAAACTTCGGTGTTATGTTGGGTGGGTGTGATGGTGGCGGCTGTGTTTGGGTATGTTGTGTGGATGCTGATGACTGATTGCTCACATTTGGAAATGCATTTATATGATGATTCTGTTGCAGCTGTTGTAACTGTTGCTGCAAATGTAGTTGTTGTTGATGTTGGTTGGTTAGCATGTTGTTCTGGGGCGTTAAGCTATTGTTTGGCTGCGTGGGAGAGTGACTCAAAAACTGTCTTTGTGTAGTCACATTTTGAGGCAACTGTTGCTGTGTTGGTGGCTGTGGTTGTTGCTGCTGCTGCTGGTGTTGGTGTGTTGATGTTTGTTGCAAAGAAAACTGTTGAATTTGTTGATGCGACGTGGTGTCTATATGTGCTTGCACAGCAGCGCTGGTCAGAAAATGCTGTCCATTAGTGTTCATTTCAAACGATTTTCTTATTACAGGCAGAATTTTTTGGGTCAACTGTTGTTGCCTTTGCTGCTGTTGTTGTCGCGCGGCCGCTGCTGCTGTAAATGCTACCGAATTCGTTGGCTGCTGTGCTGCCAGAACTGCAGCAGCAGTGTTTTGTTGTTGAGCGGCCGCTTGTAATGAGAACTGTTGAGCGGCTTGTTGCAACAAATGTTGCTGTTGGCTCTGTAGGTGTTGCGTATGATGATGCTGGGGTTGAACCAAAAAGTTGCCTATAATTTGTCCATTGGAATCCACTAATATCTGCCTTTGTGGGGGAGTGCTATGTATGGTTTGTGGGCTAGAGATTTGTGTAGGTTGAGCATGGGTTTGGCCCATATTTGCAGTACTTAGACTTCCGCTACCGCTACTGCTACTACTGCTACACATGCTAATATCGTTCATGCTGTCGTTGGAGTTGGTATTGGTTATGACGGTACTTGAAACTTCCATCTCTGTCACCGACATTGGTACTTCGCCCATAACTTCAGCAGATGTAAGCTAAAATAGAAATATTTAAAAATTACCAAAAATTTAAGGAAAAGCGTAAGACTCGTGCTACAATACCTCTCCAACAAATTCATTGATGTGAGACAGCTCCTGTTGTTGTTGCTGATCAAGATGCTGCCTCGGCAAATTTTCATCCAGTTCTAATGAATGCAAATGATGTTGTTGCTGTTGCTGCAATTCGTCAACAATATCCCTCACTGCTTCACTAGCCGCATCCAGCTCTTCTTCATCCTCCTCCTCAACTGTATGTTCCTCAATCGCTTCAGCTAGGACAACATCTTGCAAATCAGATTCTTCTCTAACAGAAGCATCATTTTGTTGATTGCCTCCATCTCCAACGTCTATGCCAGCATTTAACTGAGACTGATGATTAATCGATTGCTGCAGAACATTGCAATAATTACTGGATTGGGGCTGTTCTTCTTGGCCGCCCAACCTTGTATTGGACATTGATGGTGCCTCTAGCTTGAGACCTCCAAAATTCCAATCATGATTTAAATGGTGGAAAACATCACTTGCCGTGGGTCCCAAGGCCATAGACTGTGTTTGTGGGTTCTGTGTTTGTTCCTTGATTATTGGCGCTGCTGGAGCCAATGACACCACGGATGTTATCATTGCTTTTACATTATCCAAAGTATTAGATGAGGATGCCGGCATTGCAAATGACGAAGTTGATGTCATTGGCAGCGAGTCGGCAGACAATGAAGAGGATGTCGTTGTTGTTGAGACAACGGATGACGATGACGTCATGAGATTACTTTCATCAGTAGTTTCATCGGGTACGATAACTAAACGATACATCAAATACACATGAAACAAAACATTATCGGTTTAAATTAATTATCAGCAACAAAGATGGTTGGTTGGTTGGATGTTCCAAAGTGTGATTGTGCAATGTGCTTCAACTTACTGCGAGTGAAAGGTGAGCTTATGATGCAGTATGATACAATTTAGCTTGTTTGTTTTTTTTTTTTAATTTTAACATGCAAATAATTAGTGAATAAAAAAATTTATACAAAATTCAACCTTCCAAGCCTACAAATTATAAAAAACAAACTTAAAAAAAAATTATGTATATATTCCAAAGTCCACGAATTTCCCTTTAATACTTATTAGGGACAGTTTTATTAAAAGCTTAAAACTATTAAAAACAGAAAACCTTCTACATGGAGCAGACAGCAGACTTGTGTTTCAAAGACCACATTAAGTACTGTAACAAGATGATAATCTATTGTTGTTTCTAGGGGCGAAAGGAAACGTGAGACCAGGGTACAACTGAACAACCCCAACTGTAAGAAGAACGTATTTTCCTAATGTCAATGCCAAATATATATGTATGCATGAACGGAAAAGCTATTACATCGCGCAATTACCAAGGGATTATGACACCAAAGGTCCCACCTGTGCTGATATACATATAAACAGTGTGATCAAGGAAGATGGGAACCTTGATATTCAACAAAGAAGGCGCTCTTACACTCAACATTGTAGGCATTCAGTATCTAAGCAAGAGCCGGTGTCGCCCGGCCTCTCACTAAAACTCTCAACTCGATTCCGGTGATTATCCGCGACTACAATTACAGTTACTCCATATGGAGCATTCTACTATGCGCAACCTTTGGACGCCCTACGTCCGTAAGCCTCAGCTAAGCCTCTCGTGATATGTTTGAAGTTTGCCCCTGTTCCTTAGTGGAATGGTCATGGGCAATATGTTGTCGTTTGTTTGTTGTTTTGTAGATGTCACATTGAACTTTGAACACACAGACGAAGAGCGTAGACTACTTGACAGATTTCTTCATAGAATTGGGATTTGTTCACCAACATGAACTGGACACAACACACATTCATAACATTCACTGCTTTACAACTCTGCGTTTGATGCACGAGGGAAGTGGACACGTGGCCATGCTAGCATTCTGGACAAGATCGAACTGAATCATTATTCGATTCTCTAGGGGAAACGAGCGACGCTTGAATGGATTCCTAAATACATATGAACAATAATAACATCAGAGTGAATTAATGGATAAAAGTGGAGTCAACAGCGGTTCACCCAAAAGAGTTTGGTCTCGATAATAAGATAATCTCACAGAGAAATGAGCATATCGCCGAAGATAAATCCTCTATACGGAAAATGGGATAGAAAAACTTCATGTCAAGTACTGGAAAAATGTGGATATAAAAAATAAAGAGAATTGGCCATCCTTGTTTCCAAATCAACAAAAATCGGCCTATTAGTATTAATGCACTACGCATCCACGAAAAGGCGGGGCAAGGTATAACTAGGAACACCATACAGGATGATACTTTAAGCTCCCACCTTTGTGGTGTTCATCGTTATCATGAGAAACTCAGCTGAGAACTGCGTGCCTATGATAATCGATATGAAAAGGCAAGTTATTGGAGAAAGAGAATCGCCTCCTCCACTTCCTCATAGAAATTTTGTGGCTACGACAACAACAACCATTTTATAAAACCAGTAAGGAGAGAAAAAAGTTGGGCGGAGCCGACTATGAAATACCCTACACCTACACTACAATTATAAATTCGGGCAATATACAAATATATATGTGTATGAGAGCTATATATAAATTTGAACCGACTTTCAAACACATCGTTTCAAAATTGCTGTTAGTACGGTCATATAAGTGCCAATCCGGCGATAAAAATGTATGAATGCTACATCCGATTTTGATGAAATATCGCAGATATGTTAAGATCAATAACAAAACAATCCGCGCCAAATTTTGTGCAGATCGGTTTCAAATTGTGTTTATTGCAGCCATATAAGTGCAAATCGGGCGACGCATATATATAGGAAATCTGAACCGATTTTTATGAAATCTTGCAAGCATGTTAAAATCAGTAACAAAACAATTCATGCCAAATTTTGTGCAGATCGGTTGAAAATTGTAGCTGCAACAGCCATTTAAGTGCAAATCGGGCGATACATATATATATGGGAGCTGTATCTAAATCTGAACCGATTTTTATAAAATTTTGCAGATATTTTAAAATCAGCAATAAAACATTCCGAGCCTAATTTGGTGCAGATCGGTTCAAAATTGTAGCTGCTAAGGCCATTTAAGTGCATATCGGGCGATATATGTATATGGGAGCTATACCTAAATCTGAACCGATTTTGACAAAATTTTGCAGGTATGTTAAGATCAGCAACAAAACAGTCCGTGCCATATTTTGTGCAGTTCGGTTGAAAATCACATGGGCGATATATATAATATATATGGGAGCGATATCTAAATCTAAACCGATTCAATAGGGTTCATCCTTGGGCCAAAAAAGTGATATGTGCAAAATTTCGTGATGATTGGACAACAAATACGACCTGTACCTTGATTACAAGAATACATGGACTCACAGACAGACATGGCTTAATCGAATCAGAAAGTGATTCTGAGTCATTCGGTATACTTATCTATGGGTGTAGCTCTTCTCTTAGCGTTTCAAACCCTGTACAACAGTGGTAGTGAAGGGTATAAAAAAATTATTGTATAGATTTAATGTTAATAACGTAACATTGAATATCATAACATGCAGATCACAAAAAGTGTTTTTTTACATCCTTTTAAATAAGGATTTTGTGGAAATGCTATCTTGTTCGTAATTGAAGCAGTTTTAATCAAACAATTATTTTAATCAATTTATTTTGTGGTTCATGCCCTTTTTTATGCATCTTCCCTTGGCGAATTGAACTTTTTTATATATGAAAAATTAAGCAACGCTTAAGTTGACCTATAGCATGCTATTTTTTTAATAAAAAATATTAGTCAAATATATACATAGGATTTGCAAATTTTAATCATTTTAATTACCCACAACCATATGTATAGTTGTGGCAAGTATAACTTTCATAATAAAAACAAAAAATATTCTGGTAGGAAATCGTATAGAGGGCGGCTTAATAAACTAATAAGAAAACAAAAACAGTAACAATTCATGAAAACTCAACAAAAATAAAAAAAAAAATAAAAGAAATTTCAAAGTAATGTGATGTGCTATATACATTTGCAAGCAATTTGTGAAGCAGACAATTTTATAGTCTAGATGGTAAATATGATCTTACCACGATCGAGAGAGTTAGTAAATAAAAAATCATCATCGTTAACAACGCTTTCAGCGGGGGCTGGCGTATCCACCGTTGAATCAGTGTGAGTGTTAGTTTTCACAGGCTTTGAATCTATTGTTTTGCATAGAGGCAAAGTTGAAAAATTAGATTTAAAAAGTAGAGAATGAAAGTCAGCGCACACCCATAGGAATAGGAAACGAATTGTTAGCACACTTACCCGTACCGCTATCATCCGTACTAACTTCGCCGGATTCTAATACATAATTCTCAGCATCGTTAAATTTTTGCTCTATAATATCTTCATCGTCTTCATTGTAGCTATTATCTATAGCTGAATTTTCAAACTGATCTAATTTTAGCGATAATTGTAGAGTTGGGTGTTGCAGCTCTTCCTGTTTGTTTTGTTGAATATCCAAAGAGCTTGCAGGAAATGAGAAATATTGACCATGATCATTGTTTGTCGTCGCAAGGTGGTCAATAGCATGAGTTTCCGTTTCATTAATTTGCTGATTATTATCACAGGTACTATTCACATTTGACATTGTAGCAGAAAAAGATGTTGTGGTGGTGGTGGAGCTGTTTATCAAATCTTTATCGTCATCCTCTTCTACTACCTCCATATGATCAATGTTTTGGAGGGTGGTTGGTTCCTCGTTCTCCACTATTTCATCCACAGTTAGATCATGGTAGACTATGTCTGGTGGTGTTGTTGTCGTCGTCATCGCTGTGGTTTCCATTTTCAACTTTTTGTTACTAGTAGGACCTTCGGTTTCAACATCATTTTCACTATCACTTTTGATTTCTATAGGAACATTGCAGTCATCCAAAATAATTTCACTTCCATCCTCTTCGTCTTCGTCTAAGTTTGTGTTTGTAGCGTCATTACTCTCATCTTTATGTAGAAAATCTTTGTTTGGAGGACTGGCTGAAGGTCGCTTGGTACCACGTCTCTGAGATTCTTGTATTGACCTCATAGCAAACGCAGATGTTGTTGGTAGTTCAGGGGCGCTTGGATTTCTAGTGTCTTCTCTATCATTTCCCTTTAATTGTTTAGACTAAAAAACGAAAAAAAATAAGCATTTTAATGTAAATAAGAATTTTCCTTTTATAACAACTCACATTTTGCAAAAGGGTTTCAGTCTTTACTTCAGGGGTTTCCTGTTTTACACTAGTTTCTAGAGTATCGTTAAGTTTTTGCTTTTTCATCGAAGAAATATTTTCACTTTTCAATAAGGAAATTGCTATAGGATGTGGTGCTGAAGACGCCACCGTAGCAGCTGTTCCCACTTCATATGAAGACGACGACATGGTTGATGATAACGAGCAAGTTGGTGAATTTGAGGATAATGCTTCGGTTTTTGTTGAATTCGAGGCACTGGTGGTTGTGGATGAAATTGATGATGATGTTGTCGGTGTTTCTACTATTTCTATGGTGGAGCATGTTGGTGTTGTTTTATTGTTATTATCCCCTTCATTCTTCAATTTACTACTACTACTACTACTCAAGCAGGTTTCATTTAGACGGTTTGCATTTGACCGATTGAATGATTTCTCGCCCCAAATCGGTTCGAAATGTTTTAGCTTCCAAGGATCTAGTTTATTCTTCTCTCGCTCTGCTTCCGTCTTCAGCTTCATTTGATTTTCAGGTGTAAATTCCCCTTCGGAGAGCCGTTCCCGCCACTCCAAACAGGCACGAGCGAAAAATTCATTATTAAGACTTGAAGGCCCCAGTCTTATGCCCCCTGTTGGCATCGTATTCGCCTGGTTTTTATGCTCCATTTCAATTGCCTCACGATCTACGCTAGGCAATAATTGGATTAAATTGTACTGATACAAAGGTGGGAGCATGGTAAATGTCTGTTTGTTAAGCAGTGCACGCAAATTAGTGGATGCTAATATTGAATCGGGCGTCTCCAGATCAATTTTACCATCTTTGGTTTGTTCGATTTGAGCGGCAGTTGATATTTTCTTTGATGATCGTCTTCGTGGTTTAATGCTGAATCCTGGTATGGAAGCCAAAACTTCTCGCATTGTTGAAGCTTGCGTTATTGCGGTGGCGGGGGCGGTGGTGTTCTGGGTAGCTGCAGCAGCTGCTGCTGCGGCTGCAGCTGCGGCCGCTGCCGCCATGGCAGCTTTAGCTTGCTGTTGTTGTTGAATACGTCGACTGCTAGTGCCACGTCCTGTTGTTGGACTACTGTTGATAGTAGGAGCAGCGCTTCCACTGACACCCGTACATGTTGAGGAGGTATTTACAGATGAACTTGGAGTTACAATTTTCTTATCTGGTAATATAGGTTTAACTGTAATTCGGGGTACATGGCGTCTACAAAAAAAAAAGAATATTTCCACATATAAATATAAACATTTTCGACCATATAAGAATACACATGCATTACCTTAGGCTATGGGAATGCTTTGTTGATGTTGATGGTGCACTGCCGAGAGAATCCTCAGTAGAACTTGTGTCTAGGGCCAATGGATCCTTTTCATCCTCATCGTCGATTATATTGATGTGTGTTGTAGTCGCTTCCATATCGCTAATAGCAGTTAGATAATTGTTCAAATCTGTAGTTCCTGAACTAATATGGGCACTGAATGGATCCACACCCGCATATGAGTTAGTAATTGCTGAATTTATAAACAGTATCCTAGGTGTAGTTTCTATTGATGTGCCTTTACCTGCTGCTGTTGTAGCGGAGTCCCTTTTCATATTTCGCATAATTAGGGGGCGACACACGATTTCATGCTACATATACAATCACTCCTCTGCAAGAAAATTTTCTTCACCTCCAGAACTCTCCGTTGCTGTTGTTGTTGCTTCTGTTATTGTCGTAGTAGTTGTAATCGTCTTTTGTATTAAGTGTCTGTTGTAAACAATAGCTGAAATTAATGAATTTATATTTTTTCCAAGTTAACTAAGCCGCAGATATTACAATTCCAAATAAATTGATTATAAAGAAAGAATTTTGCACATATATACATTCTCGTTATATTGCCGAATTACAAATTTTAGGTTTTCTTTCTCTTAATAGTTTTTCTTTTAACTCTTCTACTTTTATAAAAACTCCTTTACAGTGATGCCATACCGTGCTATAAACTTAAAATCACCACAAGAGTAGAAGAAAAACTTTGTTGAAAATAAGGCATTTCATAAAACTAAGGGCAACACTGCAGGTTGCTTGCGTTAGATATCTACGGCCAATTTGATCAACTTCAACAACTAACTTCTCCTTCAAGGAAAGAGGTCATTCTTAAATCACGAATTTATTTGTATAAATATGGCAGCACTGTTTTAATATTTTTCTTTGTAGCTTGTTTTGCGTTTTTACAACAACAATTATAAAATTACCTCCTTTTCGCTTCTATTTTTCACTTGTTCCTTTCCTTTCATATCATATGCTGCTGCTGCATTTTGTATTAATTTCAGAGTTTTACAAATCTTTTCACAAAGCTTGCTATGTATTATTTTCACTTGGGTTATTAGTTAGTTTTTACATAGCCCTTCTAACAAAAAATAATTTTTTATTCATTTTGTTTCGATTTTATGTTGTATTGCTGTATTGGTTACAACTCTTCTCACTCGTCGTCGATACATATTTATGAGGACTGCTCTTTCATTTATTACTTTTCATAAACATTCCACTTATAGTTGCATTAAATAAACATCAAATACAGTTAGTACACTGTAACTTATTTAATCGCGACATTCCGTGCATTATTTAATTTTATTCCACCTTTAATTTTTTTTATATTATTCGTCGCTTGAGGATAACTATCGGAGCCGTCGAAGAAAACAATTCTATCGCCGTTTAAACTAGGCCGCTCATGTACGACGTCGTAACATCAAATATCAGCAACATTGGTAAATATCTCAGTAACGCCGTTTGCCGCCGACCGAGTGTTAGGGGAATCCTAATATTTAAAACTTAACGCTCGCATCTGGCAAATTGGCACTAGTTACCCCGACTTTTTTTAGGAGATCTCATTTGCTCATTAAATCCGGATTTGAAGCTCTCGTCAGTTGATTTTATAAAGGGAAAACAGATGATCGAGCCATTAAATCCGGGTTTAGAAAGTAGTGTAAACGAGATTTTATATACACGTTGGGATCAGAACACCATATGTTTGTATGCCCTTCGCGTTACAAAAATGCAACTCTGCACACAAATTTCACAGAAGCAACGAGGTAAAGGTTAAAATGGTACGGTATGGTATGTAGCTCAATCCAATGAACGCATGAGGGCGCATCTAATTGCTTAACCACGCATAAGTGCTTCGCGCGGTATGTAACTCCAGATTTATGGCCATAGCAGAAGAGCGCATCGAGTTTTGTTCCTCACGCTTGCCAGTCTTTGGCAACCGATCGTGGCTGTATAATAGGTCAGGTTAGGACACTTATCGAAACCAAAAGTGGAAAGGCCCCATGAGCAGTGAGGATGTCAGAATGTGCTGATTAAATATGTCATATATGGTGAAACGTAAACAAAGAATGGATGTAAAATGGAGTTTATATGGCACATCATGATCGTACTCATCGTGTTGTCGCATTGATTATAGTTTTGGCAAAAACAGTACATAGATTTTTTTCTTTTCTTTGATTTTATTTAATTTTCCATCCATTTGAGGCTGTCTCTTAAATTGTTGATTGTGTTTAGACTCTTAAGGCCAAACCAGATTGAGCGAGTTTAGATTTGGTTTTAAGCGTTGCGTTGAAAAATACAACGCTGCAAACAAATACCACAAAAGCAATGCGCAAAATGAAACAATTTTTAACTTTGACGCCTAAAAAGACTTCTCTAAGTATGGCAAGATGAAATGATGATCGATTTCATTCGTCAAAGTTCTTTAAATTTTGTTCCGTTTGTAGGATTTGTTTGCAGAGTTGCACTTTCCAACGCAACGCTCACGCGCTAGCGTCAGAGGCCAGTGACATGAGAGTCCAATATGAAATGATTCTAAAACCACTTGATGCTGGCTCTTGTCTCTTTGATTGCGTTTAAACTCTAACTTGAATTAAAGGTAGAGGTGGCGCCCGCAAATTTACTTAATGTAACAAACATGCAAGCCAGGATTCGCTAATATTTAAAAGGTTAGGTCACGTGGATAGACCCCATGAACATCATTAAGGATGTCAAATCTACCGATTGCAAATGTCATCAAATAGGAAAAAACGTAAACAAAAAATGAATGTAAAAGGAGAACAAGTTGACATCCGAGGGCGCACTTAAAAGGTGAGGTTATGTGTACAGCTGAGTACAATTTTTTATTTTTGCTTTCATTCTTCAGTTAATCTAAATGTCTTAGGGTGGGTATTCAATTCTGCTTTCGGAATAGCCGCTGAAATTTGTAATTGTTGCGCGAGCGAAATTTGACAGCAATCAAATGTTTTATTTCCATACCAAAACACGTTTCTTTATCTGCACTTATTGTTTTCTCGATTTTATATATTTTTTCTCAAATAAATAAAGGAATGCGAACCATTGAAACCAATGAATTAAACTAAAAACAAATTAAACGCATGCAAGCGAGCAAGCAAGTAACACCACCTTAAGCATCTGTGCTTACTGGGACTATGTACAATAGCAGATGGTGTATGTGGTGCGTCTAGATTTATGGATATCCCAAATAACATTTGTTGTTGGATTACATTTGTTTGTTTTGTTGGCTTATACTGTTTGGGGAATATAGGAATATAGTTAGTTCCAAGTATGTTCTCCATATGTAAACAGTCTCATCCTGCCACAGCAGTGGAATTTGCAATAACCTGCCGGTTTTTCAACAACATCGACGAAAATTTAGTGGTGGCGGGTGCTAATGTGCTGAAAGTTTATAGAATATTTCCGAATTTGGATACATCTCAGCGGCAGCAAAAAATAAATCCAAATGATTTACGTACACCACCCAAGATGCGGCTGGAGTGCCTGGCATCGTATACGCTGTATGGTAATGTAATGTCCTTGCAAAGTGTTACACTAACCGGCTCAATGCGAGATGCTTTATTGATTAGCTTCAAGGATGCTAAGTTATCTGTTGTACAACATGATCCTGATACGTATGCCCTAAAAACACTTTCCCTTCATTATTTTGAGGAGGATGACATACGGGATGGCTGGACAGGTCGTTATTATGTGCCCATGGTGCGCGTGGATCCAGATGCGCGCTGTGCAATTATGCTGGTTTACGGTAAGCGCTTGGTTGTACTTCCCTTTCGCAAAGAGAATGGTATCGATGAAATAGAGTTGGCCGATGTGAAGCCTATAAAGAAAGCACCCACTGCCATTATGTCCCGCACCCCCATATTAGCTTCATATTTAATAGCGCTACGAGATCTTGATGAGAAAATTGACAATGTGTTAGATATACAATTCCTGCATGGCTATTATGAACCGACATTGCTCATTCTGTACGAGCCAGTGCGTACTTTTGCAGGTCGTGTGGCTGTTCGTTCCGACACATGTGTCTTGGTGGCAATTTCTTTAAACATCCAACAACGTGTTCATCCAATTATATGGACAGTGACAGGACTTCCATTTGATTGTTTGCAGGTTTTTCCAATTCAAAAACCCATAGGAGGTTGTTTGGTAACATCGGTAAATGCCATAATGTATCTGAATCAAAGTGTGCCTCCCTATGGTGTATCATTAAACAGTTCTGCGGATCATAGCACTAATTTCCCGCTCAAACCGCAGGATGGCGTTCGCATTAGTTTGGATGCTGCCAATATAGCTTTTATTGATGTCGACAAATTGGTGGTTTCCTTGCGGACCGGAGATCTTTATGTGGTTACTTTATGTGTTGATTCCATGCGAACAGTTCGTAATTTTCACTTCCATAAGGCCGCCGCCAGTGTGCTGACAAGTTGCATGTGTGTTTGCCAAAGTGAATATCTGTTTTTGGGTTCGCGTCTGGGCAATTCCCTTCTGCTGCACTTTACTGAAGAGGACCAAAGCACTGTCATAACCTTGGATGAATACGATACTAATGAGACAACTAGTGGCAATGTAACCACACCCGATGAAACCCGCAAAGCCCGTCGAATTGAAGATGAAGAACTCGAAGTGTATGGCTCGGGAGCAAAGACATCGGTACAGTTAAGAAAATACATATTTGAAGTTTGCGATAGCTTGCTGAATGTTGGCCCCATCAATTTCATGTGTGCAGGCGAGCGTGTCGAATTTGAGGAAGGTGGCACGACAATGCGCCCCCAAGCCAATCAGCTATCAGAGTTAAAAATTGACATTGTGGCATCAATTGGCCATAATAAGAATGGAGCTTTGTGTGTTTTTGCCAACTGCATTGATCCTCAAGTGATAACATCGTTTGAGCTGGATGGGTGTTTGGATGTTTGGACTGTCTTTGATGATGTGAGCAAGAAATCCAACCACCAGGATCACCATGATTTCATGATACTGTCCCAGAGAACTTCGACATTGGTCCTGCAGACAGGAGAAGAAATCAATGAAATTGATAACACTGGCTTTAGCTATAACCAGCCCACAATTTTCGTGGGAAATTTGGGCCAAAATCGTTTCATTGTCCAGGTTACTACTCGTTCGGTGCGGCTGCTGCAAGGAAAACGTCTGATACAAAATGTACCCATCGACGAGGGAGCTCCTGTTGTGCAAGTGTCCACTGCTGATCCATATGTTTGCCTTCGAGTGTTGCACGGCAAGGTCATCACTTTGGCATTGAGAGAAACAAAAGGTACACCGCGATTGGCCATTAACAAAAATACCATCAGCAGTGTTCCAGCGGTTATATCCTTAGCGGCTTACAAAGACCTTTCCGGATTATTTACCACGAAATCTGATGATGTTCTGAATCTAACAGGCAGCAGTGGGAATTCACTTTACAGCGGTTTGGGATATATGAAAGCAGAGCCGAATATGAAAATAGAAGACGAGGAAGATCTTTTGTACGGCGAAACAGGCAATGCCTTCAAAATGAACAGCATGGCTGATTTGGCAAAACAGTCAAGGCAAAAAAATTCTGATTGGTGGCGTCGTCTTCTGATGCAAGTGAAGTCAACCTATTGGTTGGTGGTAGGCAGAGAAAGTGGTACCCTTGAGATATATTCCATGCCCGATATGAAGCTGGTATATTTGGTCAATGATGTAGGTAACGGTGACACCGTGCTGACAGATTCCATGGAATTCGTGCCAGCCAACCTAAACCAGACCGACAATAAACAGGGAATACTGCTGAATTGTATGCCACAGCATGCAAATTCTCCTTTGCCCATTGAATTGTCGTTGGTGGGTCTTGGCTATCAAGGAAACCGACCATTGCTTATGATACGTACCCGCTCGGAATTGTTAATCTACCAAGTGTATCGATATGCCAAGGGCCACATGAAGATACGTTTCCGTAAAATAAACACCATTAACGTACGTGACGACGATGACAAAATGATGGAAGTTGATGACGACGACAACTCGGAATTTGAATCATACAACCTACAAGATCGTTATATTAGCAAACTGAGATTTTTCACCAATATATCGGGCTTGAATGGGGTAGTGGTTTGTGGACCCAATCCTTGCTTTATATTCCTCACCGGCAAGGGCGAACTAAGGGTGCATAAATATACGAATGGCTATTTGAGAAGTTTTTCAGCGTTTAATAACGTCAACTGCCCGCAGGGATTTCTAAGTTTCGATACTACGTTCGATTTGAAGATTTGTGTGCTACCACCATACCTCACCTACGACTCTGCCTGGCCTGCGCGAAAAGTCCCACTGCGTTGTACCCCCAAACAGATTGTTTATCACCGTGAAAATCGAGTGTATTGCCTCATCACCCAAACCGAGGAAATCACTAACAAATATTATCGATTCAATGGCGAAGACAAAGAATTGACGGAGGAAAACAAGGGTGAGCGCTTTATATATCCTACCATGTCGAAATTTACTATGGTACTTGTGAGCCCCGAAACATGGGAAATTGTTCCGGATGCCTCAATTGAATTTGAAAACTGGGAGCATGTGACTGCATTTAAAATAGTCAAACTGGCCTACGAGGGTACACGATCGGGACTCAAGGAGTACCTGTGCATTGGCACCAATTTCAACTACAGCGAAGATATTACATCACGTGGTAATATACATATTTACGATATAATCGAAGTGGTTCCGGAGCCGGGAAAGCCATTAACAAAGTTCAAGTTAAAGGAGATTTTCAAAAAAGAACAAAAGGGGCCCGTCTCTGCCATAGCGGACGTTCTTGGGTTTCTTGTAACGGCATTTGGACAAAAGATATACCTTTGGCAACTTACGGACGACGATCTCATAGGCGTGGCGTTTATTGATACCAACATATATGTACATGAAATTATTTCAATCAAATCGCTGATACTTATTGCCGATGTCTACAAGTCCGTGAGTGTTTTACGCTTTCAAGAGGAATTCCGCACATTGTCGCTGGCTTCAAGAGATTTTTACCCATTGGAGGTTTTCGGCATAGAGTTTATGGTGGACAACACAAATTTGGCTTTTCTGGTATCGGATGCCGAGAAGAACTTTATTGTGTACATGTATCAGCCCGAGGTTCGCGAATCTATAGGCGGTCAAAAGCTTTTGCGCAAAGGGGACTATCACCTGGGCCAAACCGTCAACACAATGTTTCGAGTACAATGCCATCAGCGGGGGCCTATGCAAAGGCAACCGTTCATGTATGAGAATAAACATTTCGCCGTCTTTGGTACCCTGGATGGCGGTATAGGCTACTGTATGCCATTGCCAGAAAAAGTTTACCGACGCTTTTTAATGTTGCAGAATGTGCTGCTTTCGTACCAGGAGCATCTATGTGGCTTAAATCCCAAAGAATTTCGTACCATAAAGATGGCAAAGAAACTCTCAATCAATCCTAGCCGCTGTATAATCGATGGTGATTTAATTTGGTCCTTTGCCAATATGACTGTTGCTGAGCGCAATGAGGTCGCCAAGAAAATCGGTACCAAAACTGAGGACATACTAAGTGATCTTTTGGAAATAGAAAGGCTAACCGCTGTGTTTTAAAACAAAATAGATTGTGCGCACTGCACGATCCACACAATTTTTTGAATTTTACTTTATCGTAACTGGCAATTGATTGCTGCCAATAAAAATAGAATTATATATTGTACCATTATATACAATGTGTTTGATTTCTTCTAGAGGATTAATGTATAATAAAGACAAGCAGATGTATGTGTAACTATAACTAAAGAATTTTACTGCCTTGTTGATTGAGATGTTGATTTTGTTTCACGTGTATTTGTCGCTTCTTTTCCTCCTTAAAGGCTTCAGCGTTAGCCTTCTTCTCAATGCGGCGTTCCAAGCGATATTCCTTAAGTAAGCGTTTACGCTCCCGTTTCTCTTCGGGCGTCTCGTCCTTTGGACGTATTGATAATACACTAAGTGTGGATAGCACCGATTTTGCACAGAGGGACTTGGGGCCGGATGCATTAGCATCTGTGCCATTTTCAAGTTTCGCCAAGGCTTTGGCTGTCAATTGATTGTTGTCACCATGCAAAACATTCATTGGCATTCCAGTTTTGGGATCGATTTCAATTTTATTTCCCGCTAATGAATTCGAGTTTTGGCGACTTCTATGTTTCTTGGGTTCATCAATAAGTTTTGGATGATTGTATATGTTCGAACAAGTTGTCAAAATAGATTCACAATCCCATTTTTTCTCCTTTGGATCTTCTACTTCATACTCTATCAGTTCTTCATTCGGGTCTTGATCACCTTCTACAACATTTTCATATTTTTCTATGCGTTTCTTATCCCATTCTTTGTTATATTCTAAAATTTCATCGGATTTTTTAAATTGTTTATAACAACCCATCACATACGGGTGTTTTTGGCCCCACGATCCTTCGATTTCTTCGGTGGCTAGATCTCCAAGTTCGGGGTCGTCATAAGTGGCATAGAAACGTTCAAAACGGTCATCCAAAAGGGACAACTGTTCGTTGCGACGAATGACACTAGATGACATGGAGTATTCTGTGAACTGGGACTTGGTTTCCTCGTTTGCAAAACGTTTGTTTCTCATGAGCGGTCCCAAACGATCCATAAGTTCATCGTCATCTTCTTCATCGGAACCATCTAGGTCATCAGAGTCGAAATCTTGCTCATCGTCCTCTTCCTCCTCCTCATCTTCATCGTAATCTTCTTCCTCATCACTATTTCCCTCCATGGCCTTCATAACAAAATCATCATCCAACATATTTTCTTCATTGTCAAAATCAAAATCATCATCTAGAGCAGCAACTACATCTGGATCCCAATCGGGACGTGGTCCAGGGTGTGGAGCAGCTTTGTTTAGCATACCCTCGTCCTCTTCAAATTCGCTAGCAAATACAGAACTGGGCAAATTCAATTTCGGTGCTGTGGTTAAACGATTTTCATCAACTCGTTTCTTGGCTTGATTGGGATTCTCCACATACTCCCATACTGTCTCCATTTCGGGCTTTTTCAAGTGCTGCAAGTAATCATAATCATCATCATAGTGAATGCCATATTTCTTTTGCTCTTCTCGACGTTTTTCCAAATCGGCTGGATCGAGATTTGCCTGCTTTTGCGGCTGACGGGCACCAGCTTCTACCAAAACATGTTGAGGAGCATCCGCATCAGTGACCAGAGGGTCGTGTTGACTGCGATGCACCAGATGAAAAGTCACAGCATTTTTACGATCAATGAACGCCTTTTTGCCTTTACCCTGCAAATAAAAATTTATAATTAGAGTTATACAAAAGATAATAGCTATATTACGCTTCAGAATTACCATTTTTCTAATATTTATAATTAAATTTTTCGATTAAACAAAAACAAACACATGTGCTAATGTCAAGTTACGACTTTTAAAGGGTTGCCGTTGCAGTTTAATCTTATGCAAATAGGGGAAGTCAGGCGTATTGAAATTCATTGAAAGGTTCATAAGCAACTTATAAAGGGTGATTTTTAAGCTATTATCTTTTTGGCAACATTTGTTTAAACAGCTCACACATGTTTCGTGTTATGTTTCACTGTCTAACATTTTCAGCTTGGTCTATTATTTATTCATGAATCGTCTTACAAACGAATAACGCTTGCAAATTATTAAATTGCATTAACAAAATGTGTGCTCTGTTAAGAAAGTTCATTGCGCGCTTCTTTGTGTTCAGCGACGAAGCTCAGTTTTGGCTCAATTGGTACGTAAAAAAGCAGATCTGTTTATGGGCTGGTGGCATCACATAGCGAAACAATTAAAGGTGGTTTCATTTCTACAACAAATCATATGTTGCAATCCACCATTTTGCCATCAAGCTGGGCGACGGTTTGCCTATGCATACAAAGACATTTGTGTGCGTGTTTGCATACGTGTGATGATTATATTTTGTGCATTTTTCTGAATTATATGTATTGCTTTTTTTCTTTGAAAAACTTCCCCATCGCTCTTAAAAAATTACCCTTTATAAGTATTAAGAAGGTATTAAACCGAGACAACATATAAATATTTGATCTTATTACAGATATATAAATATGTATATTCCCAATGGTATATATCTTTCATTTGCATTCATTTTTTACCATGACTTTATCCATATGTGACGCTGATACCCGCTTTTTAAACAAACAGTGTTACGTTTGGCAATAACTCGAATGGAAACGATAAACAGCTGACCGTCGGTTCACTAGCTAACGTAACGCATCATGTACACTAATTGCTTCAATAATGTTTCAAACAGCTGATTCATTTACTTGAGAAAAGTGAAAATTGTAATTTTCTTAGAACCCACACGAAAATAATGGAAGATAGCGATTTAAAAGCTAACCGCACAACATCTCCTAGTGAGGATGGTCAGGGGTCTTCTAGGAATAACGGTTCTGATCAAAATAATACCAATCCAACTCAAGGTATGCTCCTTCGACATCTCAATGTTTTACTGTTAATTAAATGGAAGCATTTTTCAGATCTCGTTTCCAGAGAAATGTTTCTACAATTAGAAGAAGAAAATCGTAAAATGCAAAATGGTTTCAATGCCCAGAGAGCCAGACTGAAGGAGCTCTTCGTGCAGAAGGAACAGGAATTGGATGCTCTTAAAACTAAATTGGTAGTGGCCGAAATGAAGGCGCAAGAAGAAATTTCTTCTCTGCAACAGCTGGTGCAGGGTAATTATTTTTACGAATTATGATTTAAAAAAAAGTGTTATTAATCAATTTTCTTATAGATACTGTGGAAGAAACTGCAATTTGCAAATCTGAGTTGGAAATTTTGAAAGAAGAGGTCAATCGCCTAAATCAAGAAAATCGACATTTGCAAGAGAACTTGCAAGTTCATTCCACATCACAGGAGCTCAGCAGTTTGGCTCCAGTTCTAAACCAAGTTAAAAAAACAATAGCCAGGAAGCTGGGTGGTGAGAACACAATTACCTCAAGCACTGATGCTGCCTTCGATGATTCCAAAAATAAAGCAGAAGGCGCCGGAAAATATGTAGGACACCGTTTACGGTCATATATACACATTTAATTATTATTTTTTTTACTTTTTAGCATCAGGAGGACCCAGAGGTTCTAGCATCAATAGTGATACAATTACAGGAAGAAATGAAAGTTTTGAAAGAAAAACTTCGACAAGCAGATGACAAACTACAAACATCTCATTGTCAAAACGATGATGGTGCGTGTGGTGAAACCAAGCCAACATTAGCGTGCAATAATTGTGCGAATCTTGAAACTAAAATTGGGGAAATCCATGCCTCTGAGGCTTTAAATAAGGAGAAATTTGATAAATTGAAGAAACAATTGGAAGAGACGCACAAGGACCTGGAAAAAGAAGCCGAGCTTCGGGGTGTATTGGAAAATCAGTGGCAAGAAAAACGAGAGGCCCATAAAAATGAAGTGCATACTCTAAGGGAGCAGGTAAAAAAAATGTACCCTTGACTTTGATAAGTGTCCCCTCATTTTTCTCTATGTTCTAGGTGACAGCAAATGAGCAGCAGCTGCTGAAGTTACAGCAAACGTTTTTAGAAACCAAAGATGAAGTCTCTCGACAATTATCGCGTATTAGCGTAGATCGTGAGAGGGTTAATAAGCATTTGGAAATGCTGCAAGCCGACAATGACTATTTATCTGGTCGTTACTTGGCCACAGCGGAAGAAATTGAAAATCAGTACATCAATTTGCCAAATACCATAGAGGAGTTGCATGAAGTTATTTTGCGTCAACAAAATGAACTTATACAGGCACGTTTGGGTTGTGATTATGAAAAGAAGCGGTGTGTTACCTCATTGGATGAGATACAAATTCTACGCGACCAACTTGATGCTAGCAACAATGACAGAGCAACTTATAAGAAGAAAGTGCAAACGGAAATTAAATCACTTCAGTAGGTTGACTTGTATAAATTGAGATAACATATGGAAACCATAGTTATATGAACATTATTATTTCAGAGAACGAATTACGCAGCATATGAAAATATTGGAGCAATGTCAATCTGCTAAAGTGTCGTTGGAACGTAAAGAAAGCGAATTGAATAGGCAAATTTCTGCCTTTAGGGTAGAAATTATAGAATTGCAGGATCAAAATGTAAATATAAAATCAGTGTTATAAATATCATATGCCTCGCTCTCGTTTTCATAAAAACAAGAGTATTGAACATGCCTTGTTAGCAGGTATTGATTAGTTTCTGTTTGCGTGTTTTTTTTTTCAGGAAAAACTTGTCAAAAATTATGCTGATGCTCAAACTAAAATCAAGAATCTGCAAGATGATCTTACCACAAGTGAGCAAGTACAAAAGGACTTTGTTCAATTATCACAAAGGCTGCAAGTAAGTATTGTAAAATGTTTTTCCTATTACATTTTTCAACCACCTCTAAAGGGTGAGGAATACTGGCTTATGTTAGGTTGGAGGACGCGCCACAAGCAACCTTGGTTGGTAGTTAAGTAAGAGCTGGTGCCGTCCGATACCGATGATTGTCCGCGACTGCCGTAGCAGTTACTCCGTATGGAGCATTACACTATCCGCAACCTGCGTACGCTCGTGCCGGGTCCACCACCAGTGATTATCCGACCTTTTAGCATCGTATGAATCCATCGTATTACCAATAGAAGGGGCCAATATTATGGCACTCGGTTGTACGCACCGGATTGAGCCGATGGCAAGGGCTGGCACCTCAGTGTACAACACGCTGCTACAACAACAACAATAGAGGGGGAATCTCCATGTCCACCAAAGCGCGAACTCCAATTTCACATTATTAAAAGCCATTTCTATGTCCAAGAAGTCAGCCAAAGTGCTTCAATATTCACTAGTCCCATGAATAGTTATCAATTCCTCAATTTGATTTTATTTTTGTAACTTTATTTTTGGTTTATCTTTCATTTTAGATGTGTTTGGAGCGCCTGAGAAAAGCCGATTCCGAGGTACGTTGGCAAGACGATGATGATGTTTCAAATTGTCCCACCTGCGAAGTTTATTTCACAGTCACGGTGCGAAAAATCCATTGTCGTCACTGTGGCAGCATATATTGCGATAAATGTTTATCTAAAACTGTGCAATCTGGCCCCAGAAATAGGCCGGCACGTGTTTGTGATTTGTGCCATACGTTGCTAACACCCAATATAGCTCCTTACTTCAGTCAGGAATCTTCTCAACAGGTGACTTCCAACAACACTTAGTGCACTTTTCGTCACTTGACGTCAAGCTATTTGTAATCATAATAGTAATTTATAACATGTAGCATAATCACAAATTCTAATGAATTTAAATTTAATTTATGGTGATGATACATTCGTTTGAAAGAAAGGCTGCCTACAAATGCAGGCAAGCCTTTTGGCTCCTCTGATTCGTTGGCTATATCGATCTAAAAAAACGGAATAATTGAGTGTTTGAATTTGAAAAAAATTAAATTAAATGAAATCCAAAAAAAATGTTTCGATTCTCTAGAATTTTTCTATGTTATTGCCAAACTAATTTTATACATTTAGATGACAAATTGCCTTGATTGCAAATATAGGGGCATATGTGAAATAGGTACATACGCTTCGAATAAACGTTTATTCTATACTCTGTTTTGAAACTCCATATTAGCTTAAGTTTAACTTTTTCGTTAAAAAAAAAATTTAATAAATTCTATTTGAACCATTCCACAGAAGTTTCAAGCAAATTCAATTGGCATATGATGTAAGTGGTGTAACGCAGACGAAATCGCTATTTAACAAAAAGTATTGGCGGTCCATCATGAACTAAGGTATACCTTATACCACCCACTATAGAGATTAAGCAAAATTCAAATGTTGCCGTTGAAATCCATTCAAATACTCAAATTCCAATTTAAGAAAAGGTAAGTTAGTATAAACACACATTTAAAAGCACATATTATGATTCTCAATCTATAATCTTGGTAATTTCAAATTTCAAAAGTGTTACCAATTCAAACCAATTTTTTTGTGTGAAAATATTTTTATGTAACAACTGCAAAGAAAAATTTTTTTTATTGATTTAAATTTAACAGATTGCAAAGAAACATCTTCGATCATTGAGCTCGTCTCGAAAGATTTAATGATCTTCACAATGATCTAACAGGCAAAAAACTTGAAAATTAAAAAATTCAACAGAGCCCGGCCAGGATTAGAACCTGGCCACACGGAGCAACAGCGAGAGCCGTTGCCATTGTCTAGCGTTCGTAGCTATCAATACAACTTCCAACAGATCTACAGAATCTTGTGTATACCATGGGACAAAAACACATGCATTGGGAGAAGTATTGCTAACAGACAGGTTTGTTGAGCGTGGGTAATGTGATATTTGTATCATAGAGGCGTTTTCGTATTAAATTCGGTACAAATACAATATGCCAAGGTACGGCCCTTGAAGCCTTCACACCTAATATGGCTGATGAGTAGAGATGGGTTTCTACCGGATAACTACCCAACGCTTGGGTATTTATTGGGTAAATACCTTTTTGGGTAAATACCCAATAAATACCTTTTTTTGGGTATTTAAAATTTTGCAGATATCTTGGGTATAAAAACATTTTCTTTGTATATTAACCTGATCTTCTGATTTCATAAAATCGGGTTGTAGTTATATATAGCCGCTATATAGACCGATCTCCAGACTTAAAGTCTTGAGGCAATAAATTGGTAATTTTTCATCCGATTCCGATGAAATTTGGCACAGCGAAGAAATTTCCGTGAAGTGTGGTTCAGAGCGGACTATATTTGCATATAGCTGCCCTAGAGACCGACCGCCCAATCTCCCGATATAGGGTATTGAGGTCATAAAATATCCATTTATTACCCGAATTCGATGAAATTTGGCACAGTGTTTTCTGGTAGATTCCTAACCATTCCTGTAAAATATAGTCCAGATGGGACCTTTGTTTTCATATAGCAGCCATATAGACCGATCTCCCGATATAGAGTATTGAGCTCATAAAAGGAGCATTTTGATGAAATTTGAAACCGTTCGTTTTGATTCACCTCTACACCTTTGTGTCGGTAACATCGTCCAGATCGGACCATATTTGGATATAGCTGCCATATAAACAGATCTCCCGATATATGAGTATTGAACCCATAAAAGGAGCATTTTTCATCCGATTTTGATGAAAAATGCTCATTTTATGGGCTCAATATTTTATATCGAGAGATCGGTCTATATGGCAGCTATATCCAAATATCGTCCGATCTGGACCGCATTTGACAGGATTGGGTAGGGGTCTATCAGAACATACTGTGCCAAATTATATCGAATTCGGGTAATAAATGGATCTTTTATGGCCTCAATACACTATATTGGGTAATCGGGCGGTCGGTATATAGGGCAGCTATATCCAAATATAGTCCGATTTGAACCACACTTCACAGAAATGGGTAGGGGTCTACCAGAATTTACTGTGCCAAACTTCAAGTCGGATGAAAAATTGCCAAATTATTGCCTCAAGACTTTAAGTCTGGAGTTCGATCTATATAGCGGCTATATATAACTAAAATCCGATTTTATGAGATCAGAAGATCAGGGTTTTATACAAAGAATAAGAAATCATCAAAATTGTTTGCAGAATGTTTTTATACCCAAGATATCTGCTTTTGGGTATAAATGGGTAAATACCCGGGTATTTACCCAATTTACCGGGTAAATACCTTCTGGGTATTTACCCATCGCCAATCTCTACTGATGAGTAATTCTAAATCAAATTACGAAATACGTTCCATAGTGGTTGGTGTGTGTTTCGATCTCTGGCTTTCCTTTTCCATTTGCAAAGAAAAATCTCTGATCATTGAGCTCGTCTCGAAAGAGAAACAAATAAAATTTGTGCAGTAATCTAATGTTGTTGCAGTTTTTTTGACAACGCCGGCTTTTGACAATGCCAATAGACGACAGTTCCTGAATGCGATCTGATAACTGATAATTTCGATCTGATAACATTCCTGCATATTTGGTTAAATTGCAAAATTTGCCCATGAACATTCCACTAAGGAACAGGGACAAACTTCTTACATATCAATGAGTGCAGTCCGATTTAAGTTTTAAGCCTAATGATAAGGGGCCTCTTTTTTATAGCCGAGTCCGAACGGCGTGCCACAGTGCTACTTCTTTGGAGTGAAGTTTTTACATGGAATAGTAACTCACAGCATTAGGAGGGGAAACCACTGTTGAATTTTTTTTCTGATGGTCTCGCCAGGATTCGGACCCAGGCGATCAGCGTCATAGGTGGACATGCTAAATGCCTACACAGAGGGGGGGTTCACCATCGGCGACGTTCGCTCAGAGTCCATTCACGAACCAAACCCGGTCAGCTGCTTCGTTACCCGTCACCCCTTGATGGTCCGATACACAGCACAATCTGACAGCAGCTCTCTAAAGTTCCAGACGTTCCTTGAATCTCCCGACAAACCTCGATTTCACGTAACCCGAAGCCAGGTGCTTCAGCGCCGCCTAACTGTCCACATAAATTATGACAGTGTGAGAAGGCCGGCGGTTCTGACTCAGGATCACATCAAAGGTCCTGAGGATCGCATAAACCTCAGCCTGAAAGACACTTCATCCATCCAGAAGTCTATGAGACTCGCTAATTCCTAGGAATTCAGATAAAAAACCCTGCCCCGGCGCTTCCTTCCAGCTTGGACATATCCGTGTAAACAGAGGGGCCTACGAACGGCGAGACGCCCCCAGCCTAAAACTTCTTCCCACGGGAATATAACTTCAGGTTATATTCGGAGAATTATCCTCTCGGTACATAGTCAGCTCCGTCGACAATGACACGTAGTCTTCAAACGCCAGCGGCCTTCCGCAGAACAAATGAATGCCCGAAATCCAAAGAGCACCATGTCTCTGACTTCCTCAGTCTGAGGGCAGTTTTTAAAGTCGCGTACTACACGCATACGTGCTAAAGTTTCACATCAAGTATCGCATTCAGTGCTGCTCTCGCTTCCGGTATTGGCACCGTTGCAACACCCCGCACCATCCCCATCATACTGAGTAGATCCTCCTCTCGAGAGCCCGGTAACTAAGCAGGCACCCATAGGTCAGGATCGGGCGAACCACAGCATTGTATGTCCAGTGTACCATACTTGGCCAAGTTGGGGACTCACACCTATCGAGAGCGGCATTTCCACTCTATCAAGCACCGGACCCTTCTGTATGTTACTAGTTCGCGCCATTTTTCGTTGTGTGTGTGTGTGCTATGGTTCTTAATTATTTTACACACACACAACCAAAACTCGTTAACAGATAGTGCACTTACTCATCTGTTTACGGTACACTAACTGGTAAATATGCCATGACGTCAATATACCGCCTCTGTGGGAAATAAAAAGAAATAGGTTGTGATATCCCGGAACGTGAAAATCCTATGGAGTAGAATCCTTATAAACCTGGGTCTCATAGAGAGCTAGAATAACAGGCCGATGAAAGCGAATGTGGGAATAACACGCGAAAAAAATTCTATCTTCAATAGAGTGTACTATGTGAACGAATTTTGGCATCTTGCAACCGTTGATCATTCCCAATGCCTATTGTTATACCTTAAGCAGAGCGAGTACTTGGCAAGAGAACAAAAGTGATGACATCACTTCAAAACAGGTCAGGTAAAGAGAGAGCAACGAATACACCACGGGAAGAAGGGCATAAAGCCCTTAGTGTAGTGAAAAACACGTGAGAGATGTTGTCAGCTTTTTAATACCCACCACCGAAGCATGGGGGTGTATTCATTTTGTCGTTCCGTTTGCAGCACATCAAAATATTCATTTCCGACCCTATAAAGTATGTATATTCTTGATCGTTGTAAAAATCTAAGATGATCTAGCTATGTCCGTCCGTCTGTCTGTCTGTTGAATCACGCTACAGTCTTTAAAATAGAGATATTGAGGTTGAGGATAAGTTCGACGATGGGCTATATCGGACTGAAATTTGGACAGTGAGTTATGTTAGGCTTTCGAGTGGCCTAACATAACTCCTTGTCATTTATTGTTCGATTTCGGCGAAATTTTCGGACAGTGAGTTGTGTTAGGCCTTTCGACATCTTTTTTCAATTTGGTTCAGATCGGTCTTGATTTGGATATAGCTGCGATATATACCGATCTGCCGATTTAAGGTCTTGGGCACATAAATGGCACATTTATTGCCCGATTTCGCTGAAATTTGGGACAGTGAGTTTTATTAAGCCCTTCGACCTCTTTTTTCAATTTGGTTTAGATCGGTCCAGATTTAGATATAGCTGCGATATATACCGATCTGCCAATTTAAGGTCTTGGGCCCATAAAAGGCGCATTTATTATCCGATTTCAACGACAGGAGCCTCCTTTTTATAATCCAGTCCGAACGGCATGCGGCAGTGCGACACCTCTTTGGAAAGAAGTTTTGATCAGTGACTTGTATTTATTAGACCACTCAATGCCCACGCCGAATTTGGTCCAAATCGGACCATATTTCGATATAAAATTATGCATTTTTCACCGGTGGATTACATACATACCCGAGGTGGTGGGTACCATTTTCTTGTTAGGTTTCTTCTGTTGTTGGCTATTGATTTCTGATGATTTCGTCTGCGAGATTTTCAAGTTGCGACCGACACTTGAACATTTTTACCAGATGTTGGAGGTAAATATTTATTCAATTGCTCAGCTTATCGATATTATCGCCCATCGCCAGTTTAGATCAGACGTCCGCATATTATATTATTTCCAGGCCAGCAGGGATAGAAGGGAGTTAACCGCTGGGGAATTGTCTGTTTAACTTTATGTGCCTTCGACTATGCGTTTTCAAACTCTACGTATGACTGTTGACCGCACAATCGGACTGTCAATCACAACGTTCTTTATTGTCTGTGTGAGTCTGGGATCTCTAACTCTCTAGCCGAAACTATTTAAGAAAACACCACGCGGTAAACATTTTTGTTCACTTCTTTTTTAATTTATTAAAACAATTAAATTTGTATAACATATTTACAAGTCTAGTGTTCATTGTCATTTCCAATATTTGTTTGTTGCGTTTCTTTGTGTCTTATCTAGTTAAAGCATTTACAATTCAATTAAAGTGCAGTTCTTGTTTTGTTTTTTCATAAATTCACAATATTCTAACTAAAACTAGTAGTAATATTAAATGCTAAATTGTAACTAAAGTCATTATATGAATGAAAAAAAAAACTAAATATAAAACAAAAAACAAATACATTTCAAAATGAAACTAAACCGGAAGTAGATAATACTGCACTTCAAAAGGTCAAACGGCATTTCTTGCAATTATCTTGTGTGTATGTGTGTTTTTTTACAGATAGAAGATGCAATTCAAATTAAACTTTGCATTGATTTGATTTTAGCTGGCCAAAAAAAAGCAAAAGTTGAATAATAAATTTTGGTTTAAAAATCCTGCAATAACAAATAAAAAATAAAATAACAATACAAGCAAATAGCTTAGCATATACTTCTGGATAGTATTATGTATATGCTATTTACAATCTACACTTTGCTTTCGGAAGGTCCTTGTGTACAGCAGATTGTAGGTCCTGAGTGTGATAGGGGGAAGGGGCGAAAGATTGGTTATGGATTGTCAAAGGCACAACTGTAAAAAAGTAAGAAAGGGAAAATTAGCTTGTCAATAGTAAAGATGCCAGATGTTGTATATAATTTACTAGCTGAACCGGGCCCTTTTACTTTATATGGAACAAAATTACCCTTTGAATATTTACTTTTGATAATTAAAGAGATTTTAGTGACTAATAGTACAACAATGTAAATGCCTTCATTTGAATCCCATATGATCTTTATTGGTCTATGAATTCGCTCAGATGGTTTGGGATCATTTAGGTTTAGATGTTAGATGTACTCTATTCTTAAAAGTCTTTATTTAAGCCCGATATACTCATGATGTCCGATTTAGGGGTGCTTTGGGGGTGAGGTGGTCGCCCAGACACTTGGCCCTGAAAGATCAACATCGTGCTCTTATCTCAAATACCACATATTTAAACCCCATATAACCATTGGTTTAAGGGTTGAGACGTCCCCCCAAAAACTTGGCCACAAAATTGATTATCTAGTTTTCTTATCCCAAATACATTTCATTTGAGTCACCTATTCCCATAGTTGGTAAACTTGTACTCTTTGGGGGGTGTTTTGGGCAATGGGCGGTGCCCCAAATACATGGTTCCACATTTGAATATCAGATTGGTATTCTACTCTCAAATACCTTTTACAATGATCAATAAATAATTGCTGTTTGTGGTTGTTTTGTGAAAGGGGGTAGACACCCAAAAAAATTGGTCCCGAAAGTGGGTATCAATTTTGTGCTCTACTCCCCAATACCTTTCATTTGAGCCCCACATTGACATGGTCGGTAAGTATGTCCGATTTAGGGGTGTTTTGGGGAGTAGGAGGGCCCCAAGCACTCTGAAAATATATCAGCATCGTGCTCTACACTCAAATATCATTTATTGAAACCCATATTGCCACATGCCTCAAAATCTCAAATACCTTTCATTTAAACCCCTTATTGCAAAAGTCAGCAATAGGTTGTGGGCCCTAAAAACTATCAATATCGAGCTCCACTCTCTTTAAGACCCAAATTGTCGTGGTGAGAAAATACGTCCTATTTGGGGGTTGTTGTGGGGGTGGGACAGTTGGTCTCAAATGTTGACATCAGATTTGTGGTCTACTCCCAAACACCTTTTATTTGAGCCCCATATTTCCATAGTCGGCAAATATTATCGGTTTGGGGGTGTTTTGGAGGATGGAGCGGCCACTCACTGACCTGGCCCTGAAAATACATGTATCAGAATCGTGTTCTACTCTAAAATACCTCTTATTATTGCAATGATCATCAAATGCGTCCTATTTGGGTGGTGTAATGGGGGTAGGGTGGCCCCATAGACACCTTTTCCCGAATGGTGCTCAACTCCCAAAGATTTTTTATTTGAGCCCCATGTTGCCATGGTCAGTAAGTAAGTCCTGTTTGAGGGGTGTTTTGGGGAGGGAGTGGACACCCAGAAACATAGTCCCACATTTGGATATCAGATTCGTATTCTACTCGCAAATACCTCCCATTTGAGTCCCATATTGCCATGGTCAGTAAGTAAGTCCTGTTTGAGGGGAGTGGAGGGGAGTCGCAAATACTTCCCATTTGAGTCCCATATTGCCATGGTCGGTAAATATGTCCGATTTAGGGGGGTTGGGGAGGTCCCCTAAACACTTGGTCCGACAATTGGATATCTGATACGTTTTTTAATAGTAAATGCCTTTCATTTGAGTCCCATATTGTTGTGATTGGTCTATATAAATAATTTGTGGGTTTAATAGTAAATACCTTTCATTTGACTCCCATATTGTTGTGATTGGTCTATATAAATAATTAGTGGGTTTTGGGGATGGGGCGGCCTCACTAGGTACCCCATCCGAAATTTGGATACTAAATTTTAGTTTTTAAATCGCACCACTCATCTCCGAGATCTGGTGTTTCTGAAGATAGGGGTAAGGGGGAGGGCCCGCTAGTGCCTAAGTTTGTCTCAATCTCACGATAAGCCACATGACAATGGTCAATGGTTTTTGAAGAATAACTGATTTTGGACGAGCTTCACGAAGTTCGTCTTGGAGTGGAACTACGATCTCGGTTGAATTCACCATACCATCAATAAACAATGGTCCTGGAGCTACATCGCCAAAAAATTAATTAAGTTCATCGATGCACTGTTGTTGAGTTAATCCACGTCGAAAGTTGATAAAAAATAAACGCACGATGTTCCCGATTTAATTGCATTTTTTGGGCGAGATGAAAATTTTAAGTTACTGTAAAACAACACAAAAAGCGCTCGTATGTCAAAACGTTCTGAGTACGTATAACCTCAAAAATGTCAAGCTTTACGATAGAGTTGGCAGATTGCAACACACGGGTCGTCCGATCCCGAAATATAAAAGACAATCCGTAGTCGTAGTCAGTTGTTGTTTTCATGCGATAGAAAGTTCGTTAAACATTTACTCTAATCCAACTTATTCTAGGCTTTACTTACCTCACCACATAACCCTTCCAACGATTACAGCAACTAGAGCTATGGCTGCTATGCCCATAAGGCTCCACATTTTTAGGTTAGCTATGAAAATCCAAAGAATTTGTAAGGTTAAGAAATTGTGGCAAAAATTTGGAACAACACAGGATACAATAATGAAGCGATCATAGAAAAAGAACACAGTATTAGGACAAAAACTTACATATGAAATTGTTTTTTCTTTCCGGTAAGAAGAGGAGAGGCAATCACAAATGAATTTTAAACACCCACAACACGAATACCGCATAAACAATGTTGAATAAGTTGAATAAACATTTTACTATTGCATATGGTGGTGGTGGTTGATTATATGTCGTTTTTCTATTGGTAAACATGAGTTTGTGGTGTAAATGTCATGAATTGTTCACCTTTTGCTTATATTGTCACTATTAAGTGGATAACCAATCGTTTTCATAATGCTTAACATACTCGTAAATATTTTCTATGCAACTACATAAGGTGATGGTGTATGCTATGTTTTTCTCTGTTGCTGAACATGAGTTTGTGGTTTAAATGTCATGAATTGTTCTCCCTTTACATAGATTGGCACTTTCACATTAATTGACTTTTGTGGTGACAATAATAACAATGCATCACAAGTATAGATGTGAGAAAAACGATGACTCTGGGTGTAGGAGATGAAAGGTTATGTAAAAGGTTCTTCTGAGAATACACAAACACTATGACATGAGTATGCTAGTCGTATCATAACGTCTTTTGCCATGTTTCTCTCTCTCTCTCTCTCCATGCGGTTCTCACTTGACGCCAATAATGGGTTTTGACACGAAAGATTTTTGCAACAAAAACGCATTGCACTGGTGATTCAGAAATAAATATTATAAAATACAATAGTATGTACGTAAATAACAATAACAATAACAATGTTATGAGTTGTGGGTTTTCTTGTTGTTGTTGAAGATCATTTTGTTGTTGTTGTGTTCTGATGTTGTATAATGGATGATTAACTTGTTTGATGTGTTTTGCGAAGTTGTTTAATAGACGGACGAGGCGAGTAACAGAGATTGTGGGATCGGATTTTTGACGTCACAAGATTTAGAAAATATCTGTTGGTTTGGATATACCTCCATTGTCTTCTTTAGATGGCAATGTTATGTCTTTGCCATATTGATTAAGGAACTCGATAATTACACCATTGGTCCAGCCAAAACCTTTTTGCACCTCGTATTCACCGCCACCACCATGGCCTCCAAAACGTTCTGCGTCGTACTATATATGCAAATAGAGAAAATATGAATAAGCATTTTTCAAAATGGTGTATATGTATATCCAATAACAAGATTTTATGAAGAGAGAGAGACATTTTTAAACTCAACATGCACAAATCCATAAATGTCAACCGTGTAAAGTTTGTTTGCTTTGTTCTGCAAAAAAAAAAAATAATAAATACATACAAATCTAATATTCCCAAAGGAAAACTTGGCCAAGATTGTTCATCCATAGAAGACATTGAGGACAATGTTAACATAATTACAACTACAATAGTGGTGTCTTTCAAAGTTAGTTGTCTTCTTCGAGAAAGGTAATCAGCCCAAGAAAAACCCCAAGATGACCAGGGAAATTTCAACATTGGGAAAGGGGTCCGCAGACATTATAACAGAGCACGTCGTAAAAGAGCGGCAGTTTGTTCGGATGTGTATTACACATGACTCATGGAATACAATAAGATGAACAAAGCGGCAAAACGTGCCATCTGGAAGCTGTTATGCGAACAGTTTGATAGTGTAAAATGAGGTCGCCGAGATGAAAAATTTATCTCAAAAACCCGGCGAAATTAGAAAAAAAACCCATATCCAAACTGAAACGTTAGTAAACGATATAGGAGTTAGAGCAGAGTTGAGACTTTTGATGAACGATATTTTCACAGCGGGCATAGTACATTGCATGTACTCCGAAAGCCTGGCAGTAGGAAAGGGTGTTATTTATACTCCAGCTCGGCAAGCGAAGTTATGTTACACCAAGACCTATAAGCCTTAGGTTAGATTAGGTTGAAAAGAGGGTGCAAATATTGATCCTCCCCATGCCACTATGGACATACACCTAAGTCACTAATCGGCATGTTGTGCGCTCTAAAATCTATAAAATAACTCTGAAAAAGAAAATTTTAAGTTATGAATTCCGTGCTACTTAAAAAATCCTTAATTGTTTTAAATACCACTCCCCTAAGATGGTTCATGTCTAGTATTGTGTCTCAATCTAAGTGCCGGTATCTGTTCGACGCGAAAGCCGGGCAATGACGAAGGAAATGCTCCAACGTCTCATCATCTTCCCCGCATGCCCTACACATGCTATTACGTGCCGCACCGATTTTACATTAGTGAGCTCGTAGTCCTCTGTGTCCCGTTATGATACCAAAAGCTATACTGACCTTCTTACTTCCTTTCAGTAATAGCCTCGTCTTCCCACGGATCCCATCTGGATCCCCCCATAGGATTTTCGCCGTCCTACCGACCGTTTCGCTGTTCCACAATGTTGCATTCGCACTCGTCGCCCACTTCCTGAACTCGGACTGCGTCGGCCCGAAAGGCTTCGTGTTAACCAAGTTTATTGAAGGCTGTCCTCTGGCCTTCATCGCCAAATCGTCTGCCCTTTTATTTCCCCTTACTCCGTTATGGCCCGGCACTCAAACGATGCGGATTTTGGCATCCTCAGAGAAGGCGTTAATCTCCTTCTTACACTGCAATACTGTTCGTAACTTTACCGTCCTGATTGTTATTGCCCTTATGGCAATTTTTCTGTCGGTAAAGATGTCCACACCACCTCACGCATTCTGTGATTGCCCGAATCTCCGCCTGCAGGGCCGTATTATGGTCAGGCAGTCTAATAAAAATCTTAGGGTTCTCAATGTAGACCCCAGGCCCATTCTGTCCTCTAGCTTTGATTCTCCGTGTAACATGATCTTCCAGATGGCAATATGAGGCATCAGTGCCTCGCACTCGACTTCAAGGTTCATCCCAAGTATGCGATCGGAAACCTCTTCCCTTCCTTCCAGGTTTCCTATCGTCGCCTCGATTATACCGCGATGGTATGAGCTACTCCCATTCTCAATCCATTTTCCCATCGCTTTAAGTCTCATAGCCGCAGTGGCTGCCTCACACTTAATCTGTATGTCTATGGGTCGGATCTCTAGAATAGTCTCCAGTGCCCTAGTGGGCGTGGTCCTCATCGCTCCGCCTAAGCCAAGACAACAGCAGTCCACCAAACTGCTGAGTCGTACGTAAGTATTGGTCTAAACACGCTCCTGTAGATCCTCGGATTCAGGCCTCATTTCGAGACCACGGCCCGTCTACATAGTGGCCAACATCTATGAGCCTTCTCAGTACGCTCTTCAATGTGACACTTCCAAATCAGTTTCCTGTCCAAGATCACACCTAAGTATTTTGCCTTGTCATATATCGAAATCGTCTTATTGAGGAAACGTGGTGCGTTAAATTGGCCCACCCTTGTGTTCCTCGTGAACAGGCATTTTTTAGTCTTCTCTGGGTTAATATTGAGAGCTCTGGGTCTAGGCCAGTCATATGCCATATGCAAGACCCTTTCGGCCTTCTACATAGCTGGTTCGGATCCTTACCCCTTAGAAGTATTATAACATCGTATGCTTTGCAGACGGGCTCAGTCAGCATCCGTAATTGGTCATTTATCGTGGTCACCCATAGGAGTGGCCATAAAATGCCCCCCAGTGGCGTGCCTTGTGCCACTTTCTCCTTTATATTTATGCCATGGGACACACAATTTATCCACCTGTTCCTTAGCATATGGTTTATCCATATCCAGGGTGTTTAGTTTTTTTTAGCACTCAAAAGTAAACGACAGAATGGGCTTGGGGGTCTACATTGCGAATTCAATGACTGAGTTCTTTTTCCGACTGCCTGACCATAATACGGTTCTACGGGCGGAGATCCGGATAATCACAAAATGGGTGGGGTGGTATGTTGTAAAGATAGGACCAAATTTGTGGCTTCTACAGCTATTAAGGCCATATCGGATGAAAGATATATATGGGAGCTATATCTAAATCTGGACCGATTTTTATGAAATTTCACACACATTTTGGGACGTCAAACAAAGCACCTCATGCTAAATTTTTTAAAGATCGGACAAAAAATATGGCTTCTACAGTCTTAAAAGGCCATATCAGATGAAAAATATATATGGGAGGTATATTTTAAACTGGACCGATTTTAATGGAATTTCGTACACGTGCTGGGACGTCAAACAAAACATGTCATGCAAAATTTTATATAGAGATTGGATCAAAATTGTGGCTTCTACATGCTTAAAAGGCCATCTCAGATGAAATATCCATATATGTATATTGGGGCTATATATAAATCTGATCCGATTTTGTTCTAAACCTATAGCATTCGTCCTTGAACAAAAAAAGTGAAGTAAAAAGTTAGAAAATTTTACAACAATCGGACAACAAATGCGACCTTCACCTTGATCACAAGAATACATGGACAGACAGACGGATAGACGGAGTTAGCTAAACCGAATCAGGACATGATTCTAAGCCGATCGGTATACTTATCAATGGGTCTAGTTCTTCTTCTCCTTCTTAGCGTTTCAAGCAAATGCAAAATTTTATAGTGGTGATGTAGGGTATAATTATGCATGCAGTGGTGGTGTAGGGTATAATTATGCACGCAAATGAGTTTTCAGTCCGAGTGCCGTGTAGAGTAACATTTTTAACCACAATCGATTTGCGCTGTTTGGTATTCTTCCCAAAACGAATACACTACTACTAACACATGCCGATATTTAACCGTTACAGACGAAACCGCACAACTTTAATTCGCTTTAGTGAAAAATACCGCTTAAGTGAAACTTGATGGAAGGTATGGATAGGTATACGTATAAGTAAAAATCGCTTAACTGCAAATTCCCTTAAACTAAACAATTTTTCACCCCAAATTCCGTTGTTTAACAGAATCTGAAAACGCATAAGTGAAAAAGTTATTTCTATGGAAAAAAAATTATGGAGTTTTAAAAATTCTCGTCATCGAAAAAATTCACAAAAACATATTTTGATATATGATTGTATCTGACATTTAAATAATTCTACATATTGCGACCGTAGCGCAGAGGCTAGCATGTCCGCCTATGACGCTGAACGCCTGGAATCCTGGCGAGATCATTATAAAAAATGTTCATGTAAAAACTTCTCCACATAAGATGTGTCGCACTGCGGCACGCCGTTCGGACTCGGTTATAAAAAGGAGGCCCCTTATCATTGAGCTTAAACTTGAAACGGACTGCACTCATTGATATGTGAGAAGTTTGCCCCTGTTCCTTGATGGAATGTTCATGGGCAAATTTGCATTACTGAGCATTGTATGCTTATATCGTTTAACTGGAAACTAATTTCTCTTATCCGAACAACGCTTAACTGAAAATTATGGATAAGTGAAACTAAATTCATGTATTTTTAGTGTTTCACTTATCTGGTTTCGACTGTAAATGGCAAATTACAAACAGCTTCTCTCTTTATACCCCCATGCTCGTTGCTTTGCTAAAAATTGTTCTCTCTAAAAATAAAATGAATTCTCTCACTGAAGTCAATACAAACCTTCTCAAACATTGCTTGTGTTTCACGATATGCCTGGAAATTGGATTTTACCCAACGATGAGCCCATCTGGTGGATAATTCTTTAGATTCGTTGGTACCTAAATTCTCCAAACCCTTGATAAGTAAATACTGCATGGGGGGCCAGACATTTGGGAAATCCCATTGTTCGCCGGTGCGATATAAAGTGTTCGGAACACCACCGGGATATTTGTCCAATTCTAATTTTTCAATATAGTCCAATACCAATTTTGATATGTGCTCCGTTGAGTTTTTATCATATGACATGGTCCATAGTGGTGCTAGATTGGTAGGAACAAAATAATTGCGATGTTTATTGTTGGTCAAATCATAGTCCAACCAAGCACCGACTTCTTCACTCCAATGTACAGCCTCAATTGCCTGAATAAGAAAACAAAAAAAGAAAAGTGAGAAAAAATAAGATTCTATTAAAACCCTGGGTAGTATTTTCAATAAAAATATGTGAATAAATATAATGAAATTAGATCATTTGTAATAGCACGTTTACACTGCTCATTTAATCGGGATTTGTATGACTGAGCCCTTTAAATAGCTATTAATGTTCAGTTTAAACGTGTTTTAAGTACACTAGGGTGAATTTTACTACATTTCGAACGACCCATATTAACAATTTGTGTTTTTTTATTCTATTTCTTACTTTCAAAATATTTGCCGCCTTATTTTCATATTCCTCTGCTTTCGTTGCATTGCCCGCGTTTCTATGAAACTCTGCTATAATTTTGGCACTCCAATGTAGTATGGCATTTAACTCTACAGGTACTATAGCCCTTGTCTTCAGATTGGTTAAATCACCATCTTGCTCTCCCTTATCGTTGATGAACCAACGCGAACTAAAGTCCATGCCCGATTCTGCCCCAGCTTTGAGTTCAGCATAGTGTTCCTGTTTTTCCTCCTCCGTTTTAAATGCCATAGATGTCTCTATGTCTTCACGATATGATTCAGGTCGTGGTCCAGGTGAAATGCCGCCATAGGTGCACACATTGTGTCCTTTAGCTTGTGTCGTATGATTGTTCATCCAATATTCGAATTCATGTTCCAAAACCTCCAAAGCCTTGGTGCCAAAACTAGTGTCATTTGTGAAGTCCACATAGGATTTGATCATGGCCGCCAATAGGGGAGGTTGCGATCTTTGGGCGTAATAAATACGTCCACCATTTGGAATGAAGCCAAATCTTTGCACTATCGACATAAAGTTCTCCAACATACCGCGAGCTGTATCGTACATTTGGGAATAGAGAAGACCTCGAATAATCCAATACGAGTCCCAGTAATAGAATTCAATAAAGCGTCCACCGGGCACAATGACCGGGTTATTCACCGGTATAATGGAATAGAAATGTGGGTTTTTGTGCACATCGTCGATCATCTTGCGGCCCAAGTCTTTCCATATAAGATTTAAATCAGTACCCCATTGTTTCAAATCTGGATCGTTGATGTTATCAAGGAATGCGGGGTGATCTTTCCAATCGACTGGTGTCCAGGGTACAAACTCCTTGCCCAGATCATCAAAGTGAAGCTGCAGGAGGAAAATTAATTAATATATGATGTTTGACTTGATATATTATAAGTACTCACATCAACGAACTCTCTGATTTCATCTCTAGTAGGTTCATTATTTTTCGATGTCATAAATTCTGTGAAATCGTTCATGGTCTCCTGTGGAGTTTTCTTTAGTTTCATGTCAACAAATGTTTTCGAATCAGCAAAAAGGTGGGCCATTTGCACTGTGTGCAGTAATTCGCCATGGCAATAGATTTCACTAAAATTAGAAAAAAAACAAAATTTTTGAATCATAAAACATTTAAAAATTATTTTAAGGAAAATACAAATTTGGACCTAGGCATTAATAAAAAACACACCAAATTGAAGAATTAAAAATAATGACAAAATTTCATATTTTTTTCAAAAATTTTCTTTTACGAAAAAATTTTCTATGAAATTTTCTTCAAAGACAACATTTTTATGAATTTTTCTCTTAAGACAAAATTTCCAGGAAATTTTCTCTAAAGAATTTCAAAATTTCCAAGAAATTGTCTCTAAAGACAAAATTTCCATGAAAATTTCTCTAAGCACAAAATTTCTATAAAACTTTCTCGAAAGACGAAATATCCATAAAATTTTCTCGAAAGACAAAACTTTCAAAAAAATTTTCTCTAAAGGCAAAATTTCCATGGAATTTTCTCTGAAGTCGAAATTTCCATGGAAATTTTTTCTTAAAAAAAGAAACATTTGCGTGACATTTTCTCTAAACAAACATTTCTATGGAGTTTAGGTTAGGTTAGGTTTAAGTGACAGTCTGCCATCAGACTCACTTAGACGTTTTCGTCCATTGTGATACCACAGGAACAGAAGAAGGAAGATGCCCTCTAGTTCCTACCGTTGAACCATCCACATTGCTTTAAAAAGCCCAATAACTTGCGAATGTTCACATCCGCTAAATCAGACAGGTTCTCAAAGGAATGACAACCTAAAGTGGAACTCCTTCTAACTGCTAGTGTTCAGGAGGTGTTCTATAGTATCTTCTTCCTCGATGTCTCTACAGATTCTGCAAAAGTGGTTGCTGGCAACCTTCAGTCTGTCAGCATGTTTTTCGATTTGGCAGTGACCTATGACGAACACAATGACTAAGACGCCATTTCTAGCGGACCTGGTCCTGAAAACTTAGCTTACATGTCGCTTGAGGCATACCCACAGATTCCAGTATCCCTGGAATGTGTAGGGTAGTTCCTAGTCTCGCAAGTTTATCCGCTTTACAATCTCTGGGGCCCGGCACCCAGAACTGGTGAATTTTGAACTGTTCAGCCATCTCGTTGGAAGATCTGCGACAGACGAGGGCGGTTTTTGTGTTCAGAAATACATTTTCCAGGGATATAATGGCTGTCTGGCTGTCTGAGAAGATATTTATACCAATCGTCGTAATGACATTATATCTTAGCCATTACACCACATCCTTAATGGCAAGGATCTCTGCTTGATACACACTGCAGTGGTCGGGTAACCTTTTCGATATGACCGGTTCAAAGCCCACATGGCCGTTTAGTTTGGAACCATCCATATAGAAGTCTATGTAACTTCTGTTACCAGGGATATCGTAGTTCCAATTGATTCTATCAAGAATAGTGGTACAGTAATTTTTATCAAAAAGCGGCTCAGGTAGGATGCAATCAACACTGCCTGGAACATCGGATATTGTATCAATATAACACAGTGTCCGTAGCCGCCACATGACCAATGAGAAAGCTCCCTTAGCCTCAAGGCAGTGGTCGCTGCAATTTGTCTAGCCACAACGTCCAGAGTCATAAAATGTAGCCTCAAATACAATGTATCAGATGGTGTCGTCCTCAGTGCGGCTGTGATGCACAAACAGCCATCCTTTGGATCCGGTTAAGTATTGAGCAGTAGTAAACTTTTGAAGCGCCGTCCACCAGATCACAACACTATATAGCATTATAGGTCTGACAACTGCAGTATATACCCAATGCCAATTGCTCTCTTGCAGGTGTATAGGGCAAGAATTGCATTTCTTGCCCTTTCTAAAATGTTGGATTTGAAGTTCAAATTCCTGTCCAGCCAAACACCAAGGTATTTTGAGTTTTCTGTAAATGGAACATTCTATCAGGGTTCACTGTAGGCAACTTGTATCTCCTGCTGAAAATAACTACTTCCGTCTTGCACGGATTTATCTGATCTAGACCACTTTCGGTAGCCCACTTCGTTGTTGCACGTAGAGCTTCTTGAAGTATATCTCTTAGAGCGCTGGGAAACTTTCCTCTAACCGCAATTGCCAGCATACGCGACCGCTTTTACACATTTTTCTTCCAGCCACAATAATATATTGTTAATGGTTATATTCCAAAGTAGAGGAGACAGTACACCTCCTTGAGGTGTTCCTCCGCTGACCCATCTTTTTAGATCCGCAGATCCCAAGCCTGCCGTAATGCATCTTTTAGTAGGTAAGTTAGTAATAAACTTTCTTACGGTTGAGTTGATGCCTAGAAACTCTAACTCATTCATGATTGACGCCGGTTTTACATTATTGAAATCACCTCCAATGACAAGAAACGTTACCATTGTATATTTCTTGACATCGAAAGAACCCCCTATGTAGCCGACTAGGTCGTGAAGGGCTGCTTTATTTAGGGGATTGGCCTTTACTATGTGCATGCTGCTGCATGTGTGTTTTTATCAACCTCTCATGAGTCTTCAGCATAAAGGATGACAGACTAATAGGACGAAAATCTTTCGCTATCGTGTGGAGGGGTTTTCCTGCTTTCAAAATAAAAATGACCTTCATGTCCCTCCATCTCACAAGTATATATGACAGGCGGATACAAGCAGAGTATATCTCTCTAAGCCAGGGAACCAGTCTATCAGACACAGCTTGTAATTCAACCGGTGATACATCATCAGGGCCTGGCGACTTAAAGGAGTCGAGATTACTTATCACCCAAAGGATTTTCGGCTCATGTATACCATACGAATGCATACCAGGGACAACTTCTTCTGGCGCCACCTTGTCCGTTGGAGAATTTTCCGGGAAATGTGTATCAACGAGTAGCTCTAGTGTTTCCTCACTAGACATTGTCCATACATTCTCTGACTTCTGGATATACCCCACCATATTAGATATCGAGGACAGTCTTAGTCTAGAGGCCTCAAAAGTATCCTCCACGGAGCTGTAAAATTCTACCCACGATTTGTTCTGAGCCTTTCTCCGCTCGCCCTTATATTTTCTTAGCTCAGCCTTATAGATGTCCCAATCGTATGGTGCTCCATGTGGCTTTTGCTCTGTTGAAGAGTTTTCTGCAGTCCTTCCTTAGACCAACCAGCTTTTCGGTCCGCCATGGTGGTCGCTGTTTGCCCCTTGGCTTGGCACTAGGACATGCTGAAACAAGCATTTCATTAAGGACCGCTTGACCACTATGTCTATATCCTCCATAGTTTCCACTTCCTTTTCTGGTCTAGAAGGAATAGAAGTGCAGAATTTGTGCCGAAATTTATCCCAATCCGCCTTTCTTCTGTTTAGCCGAAGGACCACTTCTGCAGTATTTTCTCCAAGGCTGAAACTAATATAACGATGATCAGAGAAGCTTTGGTCATCCAACACATCCCAGCCGCATATTCTTCGACCTATATCTTCCGATACAAAGGTAATATCTATAGTACCTCCTGTCCGTTCCTGGTAATAAAGGTCGGTTTATCCCCTTTATTACAAATTGCCAGATTGCAACTTATAATAAATTCGATTGGGGGAGCCTGTGCAGCGAATTCCCGAGCCCATTTTAGGGAATCTCTCTCCATATTAGTAAGAGTCTTAGGACCATTCGCACCAAGCCTCTCTATATAACTGAGAGCGATGCGTCTTCTATTTTTCCAACCTCTTAAAGAGCGTGTTGGTTTGCCGGGGAAGGCCGATGGCCTAGGCAAGTTATAGCCATGCGAAGAAAGAATAGGCTCGGCCTTGTCCTTAAGACTCGAACCAGGTGTCTTCGTCAAAAACCCCTGCTGAACAGTCGTCTGTCGGTTAGTGGAGCCTGGAGCTGCGGCTTCACCAATCGAGATTTCAGTAGTAGACAACATGTTACGGCCTGATACCACCACCGCAGCTGTTGGGTATTTGGAGTTGATTCTAAGCCTTCTTCCGGCCGCCCCACTGGAAACAGAAGCAGATTATCAACCGCCTAATGGATACCTCTATCGCAAATATCCTTGAGTGACTTAAATTTTTATTCCAAAAATAATGACCTATTACGAGTTACAGGAAAATTCTTGCGGAGCGAACTAACAAAACGTCCGCTCCAGTCAACGGTACAAACAAGAATCTCCGTACAGTAAATAAGTTTAGTTTGTTTTAGAAGTGGGATGGACCCACAGTCCTTTGGTGCCGTATATGCATAATGCATACGTGCTCTTTTCTTGCCAAAGTAGGTAAATATGTTCCGTTTGAGGAGTGTTTCGGAGGTGGGGGGAGTTCAAAATACTTGGCCCTAAAAGTGGAAACCTGATTTGTTTTCTACCGAAAATTACCTTTCATTTGGGTCCCATATTGTACCGATTTTGGTTTGGGGGTGTGGCCCAGATACCACACCCTAAATTTGGATCCCAAATTTTTGTTTTATGGCCCCTAAAAGAGTTACAAAAAAAATTTCGCTTGAATGCCACTACACATTTCTGAGATCTGTCGTTTTTGAACATTAAAGTAAGGGGGAGGGTCCGC
Source organism: Stomoxys calcitrans (assembly GCF_963082655.1). Classification (NCBI taxonomy): domain Eukaryota; kingdom Metazoa; phylum Arthropoda; class Insecta; order Diptera; family Muscidae; genus Stomoxys; species Stomoxys calcitrans. The sequence continues at coordinate 40,034,092 of NC_081556.1, read as the reverse complement.
CCCCATTCAGATATTGAAAAATGTAGTACCCCAGTTTTCCCACAGGACCATTCTACACCATCTGTAGAAGGAGGAGCATACAAACAAACTTCACGGAACATAAAGGGTGATTTTTTTTAGGTTAGGATTTTCATGCATTAGTATTTGACAGATCACGTGGGATTTCAGACATGGTGTCAAAGAGAAAGATGCTCAGTATGCTTTGACATTTCATCATGAATAGACTTACTAACGAGCAACGCTTGCAAATCATTGAATTTTATTACCAAAATCAGTGTTCGGTTCGAAATGTGTTCATTCACCGTAACGTTGCGTCCAACAGCATCTTTGAAAAAATACGGTCCAATGATTCCACCAGCGTACAAACCACACCAAACAGTGCATTTTTCGGGATGCATGGGCAGTTCTTGAACGGCTTCTGGTTGCTCTTCACTCCAAATGCGGCAATTTTGCTTATTTACGTAGCCATTCAACCAGAAATGAGCCTCATCGCTGAACAAAATTTGTCAAAATTTGAACACATTTCGAACCGAACACTGATTTTGGTAATAAAATTCAATGATTTGCAAGCGTTGCTCGTTAGTAAGTCTATTCATGATGAAATGTCAAAGCATACTGAGCATCTTTCTCTTTGACACCATGTCTGAAATCCCACGTGATCTGTCAAATACTAATGCATGAAAATCCTAACCTAAAAAAAATCACCCTTTACAAATAAACAAATAAACAGACATAGATTGATTGTTATTTAAAAGATTTTTTTTGAGTGTACACATCTTTGTGATTGCTCAATTGCATTATCCACAACCGTTGTGTTCTGTGTGCATATTAACGTAAATAGTTTATACACGTGAAAATCACAAATTACAAGGACGTTCTTTCACAATACACGTACAGACAAATTAACAAACATAATAAATTAATTGAAATAAATTCTTATAGAGGCCAAAGACCCCAAAGCCCACTCTGTAGCATGAGACACGCGGCATGTGCACTTCGCAAAGGCCTGTCATACAGCCTAGGCACATGTTCGTTCATAAATAAATAGTAAATTTATTTAATTATTGTTGTGTATGATTGTTGTTCAATGGTTTGGATGTTTGTGTTATGAGTACACATGCACATAGTGACGTTAAGTTTTGTGTTGGTGCTCTCTGTTTTACATATGTGTGTGTGTGTGTATGTATAAGGAGAGTTTTATGGTTCATGTTATGCATATTACCATTTCCTAGATGCTTGGGCTTCCGCCCCGAATTGATTCCGTTTTACATTTAAGAAGCAAAATATCCTCATTTTCCCGCCAAAAAAATCTAAATGTTGTCACTTTATTCAAAAAAACATTCCTCATTTCATATTTTTAGAACGTATTTTACAGACACTTCCACCTACTTAACATTACCAACGTTGCGCACGTGCTGTCGTATAATGCGACATTTATTGAATGGCTAATAAATAACATTTCGAATTATGGTTTATTGTTTGATTTGAATTGATTTGACGCATCAAAATGTCATAGTGGGATGTTGGTAGTACGCACGTATGCCAGTTTTATCATCATATCAGCTTTAATGTATCTAATGAGTATGAAAGCAGTGTAGTGTGGTTTTGATTTGACAAAACTTCCATGAAAATTTCTCTAAAGACAAAAATTCCATAAAATGTTCACTAATGTTCTTTAAAGACAAAATTTGGCAAAATTTTTCATGAAAATTTCTCGAAAGACAACATTTCCATGAATTTATCTCTAAGGACAAATTTTAATAAAATTAATCTTCAGGTAAAGTTCTCTTGAAATTTTCTCTTAAGACAAAATTCCCATAAAATTTACTCTAAAGACAAAATTTTCCCTCAAGACAATTTTTTCGTTTGTTTCTCTTTCGAGACGAGCTCAATGATCGGGGATTGCAAATGGAAAAGGAAAGCCAAAGACAGCAACACATAATTTTTATGAAATTTTGTCTAAAGACAAAGTTTCATGTCAGTTTCCATGAAATTTTCTTTAAGGACATAATTTTCTCTAAAGACCAATATTTATGAAATTTTCTCTAAAGGTAAAGTTCTTTCAAAATTTTCTCTTAAGACAAAATTTCCATGAACTTTTTTCAAGGACAAAATTTTCATGAAATTTTTTCCAAAGACAAAATTTTTATGAATTTCCCTAAAATTTTTTCTAGACACAAAATTTCCCTAAAATTTTTTCTAGGCACAAAATTTCCCTGAATTTTTTTCTGGAGACAAAATTTCCATAAAATTTTCTCTTAAGGCAAAATTTCCCTGAATTTTTTCTGGAGACAAAATTTCCATGAAATTTTCACTAAATATGAAATTTCCTTTAAAAATCTAATTTTCATTAAATTTTTTCTAAAGACAAAATTTCCATGAAATTTTCTCTAAAGACAAAATTTCCATGAAATTTTCTCTAAAGACAAAATTTCCATGAAATTTTCTCTAAAGACAAAATTTCCATGAAATTTTCTCTAAAGACAAAATTTCCATGAAATTTTCTCTAAAGACAAAATTTCCATGAAATTTTCTCTAAAGACAAAATTTCCATGAAATTTTCTCTAAAGACAAAATTTCCATGAAATTTTCTCTAAAGACAAAATTTCCATGAAATTTTCTCTAAAGACAAAATTTCCATGAAATTTTCTCTAAAGACAAAATTTCCAAAAAATTTTCTCTAAGGACAAAATTTCCATAAAATTTTCTCTAAAGATAAAAAAGTCCATGAAATTTTCTCTAAAGACAAAATTTCCATGAAATTTTCTCTAAAGACAACTTTTCTATGAAATTTTCTCTAAAGGCAAAATTTTTATAAAATTTTCTCTAAAGGCAAAATTTCCATGAAATTTTCACTAAAGGCAAAATTTCCATGAAATTTTCTCTTAAAGAAAAATTTTCATAAAATTTCTCTTAAAGCAAAATTTCCCTAAAATTTTTTCCGGAGACAAAATTTGCATAAGATTTTCACTAAAGACAAAATTGTCATGAAATTTTCTCTTAAACAAAATTTTCCTGAAATTTTTCTGGAGACAAAATTTCCATGAAATTTTTTCTGGAGACAAAATTTCCATTAAATGTTCTCTAAAGACCAAATTTCCATGAAATTTTTTCAAAAGATTTCATGGAAATTGTTTAAGGCAAAATTTTCCTGTGTTTTTCTAAACACAAAATTTCCACGAAATTTTCATGAAAATTTCTCTAAAGGCAAAATTTCTGTGAAATTTTCTCTAAAGAGTAAAAACTTTCTCAAAAGTCCGCCTATTGTTCAATAGTCAACCGTACGGTACCGGATGGCTTGTTTGTGCATCACAGCCGCATTGAGGATGACACCGTCTGATGAACTTAATTTAATGGTACCCTAAATGCCCCTGGACATTGTGGCTAGACAAATTGCTGCGACCACTGCCGTGAGGCTAAGGGAGTTTCTCTTTGGTTATGTGGCGGCTACGGACACTGCGTTATTCTTGATATAATGTCCAATGTTCCAGGCAATGAGGATTACATCCCGCCTGAGCCGCTTTTTGATAAAAAGTACTGTACCACTATTCCTGATAGAACTACGATACGCCTGGTAATAGAAGTTACATAGACTTCTATACGGAAGGTTCCAAACTAGACGACCAGGCGGACTTTGGGGTGTACTCTAAAGATCTAGAACTGGTCATATCGAAAAGGTTACCCAACCTCTGCAGTGTATATCAAGCGGAGATCCTTGCAATTAAGGAAGTGGTTGAATGGCTAAGATATAATGTCATTATGACGATTGGCATATATATCTTCTCAGACAGCAAGGCAGCCATTAAATCCCTAGAGAACATATTTCTGAACACAAAAACTGCCCTTGACTGTCGCACATCTCTCAACGAGATGGCTGAACAGTTTACAATTCATCTGTTTTGGGTGCCGGGCCACAGAGATATCTCTGGGACTTGTAAAGCGGATGAGCATGCGAGACTAGGAACTACCCTACACATTCCAGGGACACTGGAATCTGTGGGTATGCCTCTAACGACATGTAAGCTAAGTTTTCAGGATCAGGCCCGAAGGACAACGAATGATAGATGGTCACAAAGAGGGGACTGTGAGCATTCCAAAACTATGTGACCTAATCTAGCCTTGAAGAGGTCTACCGCTTTGCTGTCACTAGCTAGAACAGACGTCTCAGTCATTGTGTCCCTCATGACAGGTAACTGTCTAATCGAAAAACATGCTTACACACTGAAGGTTGCCAGTAATGACTTTTGCAGAAGCTGTAAGGACATCGAAGAAGAAGAGACTATAAAAACCTTCTGTGTGTGTCCCGCACTAGCAGTCAGAATGAGTTCCACTTTAGTCAAGATCCTAGATGGGTTTATATGGCAGCTATATCAGATTATAGACCGACCATACTCAGCACAGTTGTTGGAAGTCATAACAAAACACTTCATGCAAAATTTCAGCCAAATCGGATGAGAATTGCGCCCTCTATAGGTCTAAGAAGTCAAGATCCCAGATCGGTTTATAAGGCAGTTATATCAAGTTATGGGCTGATTTGAACCATTCTTAGCACAGATGTTAGGAGTCTTCACAAAACATTTCATGCAAAATTTCAGCCAAATCGGATGAGAATTGCGCCCTCTAGTGGCTCAAGAAGTCAAAAAGTCAAGATCCTAGACCGGTTCATATGGCAGCTATATCAGGTTATGGACCGATTTGAACCACACTTTAAATCATAACAAAATACCCCATGCAAAATTTCAGTCAAATCGGATAAGAATCGCGTCCTCTAGTGGCTCAAGAAGTCAAGATCCAAGATTGGTTTATATGGCAGCTATATCAAAACATGAATCGATATGGCCCATTTACAATCCCAACCGACCTACACTGATAGGAAGTATTTGTGCAAAATTTCAAGCGTCTAGCTTTACTCCTTCGAAAGTAAGCGTGCTTTCCACAGACGGACGGACGTACACGGCGAGATCGACTTAAAAAGTCATGACAATCATGAATATATATACTTAGATCAATATTTCGAGGTGTTACAAACGGAATGACGAAATTAGTAAATCCCCTTCTATGGTGGAGGGTATAAAAAGGATTGGGAGTTCCTATATATACCTGGTTGAGGCGTCATATTAATAACTTCCCGTATGTTAAGTAAAATGATGAGCCTTATAACATCATAAAAAAATACCTTAAATGACACTTGTTCTGCTTAGTAGTGCGGGACTAGCACATAGTTATCTCCGCCCTCGAAGGCTTTACATCTTTTGTATGGAAATCGTTTACTTGCAACCTTTAGTCTAGCATCACGTTTTCAATCATACAATGGACTGTAATAACGGACACGGACAAATTTTTGAGCCATAAAAAATTGCTGATATAAAATTTGCTATAAAATTGCTATAAAGAAATTGGGAATACCATTTTCCCACAAAACATAACCTTATATGACGGGAAAAAAATTTATTTAACTGTTTTCATTCGTCCACTTTACGGCAATCAAATATGCTTTGGGACATTTCTTTCCTAACTCAAGCTAGAATTATTCCAAAATAACTGTATTTTCATACCCACCACCATAGGATAGGGGGTATATTCATTTAGTCATTCCGTTTGCAACACATTCAAATATAAATTTCCGACCCTACAAAGTATATTTATTTCGAATCGACGAAAAATTCTAAGACGATTTAACGATGTCCGTGTGTCTGTCCGTCTGTCCTTCTGTCTGTTGTAATCACTCTACATCCTTCAAAAATTGAGATATTGAGCCGAAATTTGGCACAGATACGTCTTTTTAATGCACGCTGCAATATAGACCGATCTCCTGATAAAGGGTCTGAAGCCCATAAAATCTTTATTTTTTATCCGATTTCGGTGAAATTTGAAACAGTTAATTTTCCTTAGCCTCCTGACATCCCCCTCAAATATGGTTCAGATCGGACTATATTTAGATATAGCTGTCATATAACCCGATCAGCCGATAATGGGTCTGAAGCCCATAAAAGCTTTATTTCTTATCCGATTTCGCTGAACTTTGAAACAGTAAGTAGATTTAGGCCTCCCGACAACGGACCCAAAAATAGTTCAGATGGCTGCCATATAGACCGATCTGCCGATAAAGGGTCTGAAGCCCATAAAAGCTTTATTTCTTATCCGATTTCGCTGAAATTTGAAACAGTGAGTAGTTTTAGACCTCCCGACAACGGACCCAAATATAGTTCAGATCGGACTATATTTAGACATAGCTGTCATATAAACCCATCTGTCGATAATGGGTCTGGAACCCATAAAAGTTGAATTTATTGCCCGATCTCGATGAAATTTGAAACAATGAGTTTTTCTTAGCCTTCTGACATCCCCCTTAACTATGGTTTAGATCGGACTATATTTAGATATAGCTGCCATATAGACTGATCTGCCGTTTAAGGGTCTGGAACCCATAAAATTTGCATTTATTGCCCGATTTCGATGAAATTTGAATCAGTGAGTTATTAAAAACCACCCGCTATCTCACACAAATATGGTTCAGATGGGCCTATATTTAGATATAGTTGCCATATAGTCCGATTTCCCGATAAAGGGTCTGAAGCCTATATAAGCTTTATTGATTACCCGATTTCGTTGCAATTTAAAATAGTGAGTTGCTTTAAGCCTTCCAACATCCGACTCAAATATGAGTCAGATCAGACTATATACTTATAGCTGTCATATAGACCGATGTTCCAATTTAGTGTCTTAATCCCATAACAAGCAGATTTATTATCTGAAAATGTTACTTGTATATGAGTTCTCGGGAACTGAATAAAATATGATCGAGACCAGCCCCTATTAAGATATAACTACGGATATAGCAGTGGAGTTATAAAAAAATAAGATGATTATTATATCCTTGTTTAATTTGGTCCACATCTATCAAGATTTGGTTCTAGGTGCCATATAGAATGATCTCTCGATTTGAATCCTTGGCCCTATAAAAAGCGTATTTATTGTCCGATTTCGTTGAAATTTGACACAGTAACTTATGTTACGCTTTTCGACATCCGTGTTCTATTGGGTTGCACAAAAAGTAATTGCGGATTTTTTAAAAGAAAGTAAATGCATTTTTAATAAAACTTAGAATGAACTTTAATCAAATATACTTTTTTTACACTTTTTTTCTAAAGCAAGCCAAAAGTAACAGTAGTAGTAGTAATACTTCTTTATTGAGAAAATTTTTTTGTTTTCATTCATTATACAATTTATACTAAGATTCAAAAAAAAAATCAATTTTAGAAGTAGTTGGAATTTGCGATAATGTAATAATTACGTCTATCGCGTTATATATAAAACAAATTTAAGTTAATCGAATTCATTCATTAAAAAGTTTCTATATTTATAAGTGGTTTCCATATAGTTTGCCAACCTATCCCAGTCTTCTTCTTCTTCGCCATCAAGTACTCTAATCACCTCTTCCTCATTTAATATTGGTCTTTGAAATGATAACATTCTGAATTCTTGAAGTACAGGACATTTTCCCAGAAAGTGTTGTATTGTTTCGATCTCACGCAAATTGCATAGTTTACACTCTCTACTCGATGTATCGGAATCAAATTTATTATACCCCAAAGGAATCATTCCACTGCGTGTTTTGAATATCCATACGATCTTATTGTAAGAATTTTTATCGTTCAGGTAAAGCTGAGCTCGGTTTGGATTCAAATATTTATAAATTCGCAGACTCTGACAGTTCTGTTGTCTCCATAGTCTCTCCTCATGTAGTCGCATTTTTATGCTGCTGAGTAAATTTTTGCAAAATGCCCTCCAGTTAGCTAAACATGAAGTGGATTGGTCCCATTGTATGTTAAAGTTTTGCGACAGGGTAGCTATTTCTTTTGCCCAAAATGTATTTTTCTCCAATATAATATTAGATAATTGTTTCGGGAGCCTGCATGGTTCATGGTGATACAGTGTTTTCTCTATATACTTCAAATGTAATCCCAGAGTATAAATCTGGGTATCTTCTACATCTGTTTCCAGCATCAACACGTAGTTTGGAGTAAAACTTGGTACTCTCAAAATCCGTTTCAAAAGATATCTCTGCAGTGTATTAACTTCTTCAAAATAAGAGTATCCCCAAACTTGAGCAGCATACGTTTGAATGGATCTGCAAACAGCTAAAAATACCTTCCATTTGTTATTCATATTTATATCATTTCTTTCCATAAATTGTTTCCATATAGAATTTATTGCGTTTTTTGCTTCATTATTTCTGTTTTGCACATGTTTATGAAATTTCATTTTGGGTGTAAATACTACTCCTAAATATTTAAATTCGTTGCAGATTTTTATCTCCCTGCCTTTGTATGTCCATTTCTCGTACTTGCTTAGCTTTCCTCCATTTCTGAAAACCATTATTTCCGATTTGCTTATATTCACTTCTAAGCTCCATCTTTTGCAGTATAATTCTAATTTATCTATCATATTCTGTAGGATTTTAATATCATCAGCTAGCAGCACAATATCATCTGCATATAGAAGTAATCTTATATTGATAGATTCCACACATAATCCGCCTTCAATATAATCATGCAAATCATTTATGTAGAGTGTGAATAATAATGGTGATAAAAGGCAACCCTGTTTAACACCCTTCGTTGTTTCAAAATATTCGGATATTTCTTTTCCGTTCCACACAGCTGATTGGGTATTGTTGTACATTTGTTCTACCAATCTAACGAATTTATATGATATACCCATTTGAAAAAGCTTATAAATAAGGGCTTGTCTCGATATATTATCAAATGCTGCCTTGAAATCTACAAAGAAAGCATATACTTTTTTCTTTTCGCTCAATTTTAGGTTAACGATAGATGCTAGATTGTATATATTATCGGTTGTTGCATAATTTTTGCGGAAACCAGATTGAAATTCGGTTAGGATTTTGTTCTGTTCAACCCAGTTGTATAGCTTTTCGTTCATTAATCCCATAAAAATCTTAGCTGCACAGTTCATGAACGAAATGCCTCTATAATTTGATGCTTCATTCAGATCTCCTTTTTTGTGTATTGGGAAAATAATGGTCTTCGAAAATATAGGATCGATTTTTCCATTCGTATACAATCTATTGTATGCATTTAGAAGCAGGTTATGAAATTGATCAGTGGCATTCATGAAGAATTCATAAGGGATTCTATCTTCCCCTGGAGCTTTATTAGTTTTTACACTTGCCAAAATTTTCTTCAGTTCGATCATAGTAAACGGTCCATCTAAATCAGAATCTTCTTTATAAAAAGGGGCATAATAGATAAGGGTGATTTCTTCAGAGTTATTTAATAAACCTTCGTAATAGGATCTAAATACTTCGGGGGTTATGTTAGAGGATACAAGATTGTGTTGGTTGCGCATTTCTCTAGCCGTTTTCCACCATTCCTTGGAGTTCCTTATACAATTGAGGTTATTAGCCATGTTGTTGTAGTACACCTCTTTACTGCTATTACATATGGCTCTATAATGCTTCTGAGCTGATATATACCGGCGTTTGTCTTCTAAAATACCCGTTTTTCTGTAGATTTTCAGCAGCTTGAAGGTATTAATTCTTGCTAAATTGCAATTATTATTATGCCATTTATGCTTTGAATTAAAAGATGGTTTACGGCTGTTTTGTTTTGGGTAAGATTCCTTAATAATTTCACAGATTTCGTTAAGGCTGATTTCATTTATAGCTGCGATTTTGTTAAGATTTGCGCTCATCATTTGTTGATAATTACTCTTATATTTATCCTTCCATATTAACTTTGGTAGGAGCGCCATCTTTTCTTCTATTCTGTTGTCAGTTCCAACATTAATTTGCAACAGTATGGGAAAATGATCCGACCATATCTTATCTTCAACTTTAAATTCATAGGTATATCGTAGTAGTTCCTTAGACACAGCACATATATCATTAACTGAATCTCCAACTGTTGTAACATATGTTAAATTCCCTTCCTCATCACCTTTTGTTATGCCATTTAAAATATACAAGTTGTAGTCGTCACAAAGTTGTAGAAATTGGATCCCCTTTTGATTGACGGTTTTATCTTTTGATTTTCTTAAATCGTATCCGGAGAAAAAGCTTTCTCTGTATATTTCACCCATGTGTTGACTAATTTCCCCAATTCTAACATTAAAATCTCCGATTAAAATAGGATTTTGCATTTCTTCCTCTTGAAAATATTGTTTTAGATTTCGTAAATCATTATCCCAAGTGGCAGGTCTTAAATATTGCGGTATTATAGAGCATGTATATTCTTTGGTGCGCAGTTTTATAAATAATTTTTTGTTCGAATCGATTATTTCCGTTTTAACGCCTATTTCAGGCAACTGTTTGCTTACTCCAATCAATTTCCCACCAATAGCTCTACCGAATCTATGAATGCGTACTGCCGGCTCAAAAAAAAGATCAAATCCGCTAAAGTATGGTATTGCTCTCTTCTCCTTATCAGATTCTAAATGTGTTTCTATTAATATTATTATTTGAAATTGTTTAACATATTGAAAGAAGGCTGGGAACAGATATTTGTTTTCAAGACCATTTATATTGTAGGATAAAATGGAGAGGTTATGTGGCTTCGGTTCATTGATGGCATTTATTGGTTTTTTGGGTAGAGTTCTTCAAAAAATTGATCATAATTCAAGCAGATGTTCTTTTTAACATCCCCATATAGCTTTTCAAATTCTTGCTCACCATCATCATTACCAGAGACAAGTTTATTTTTAGAATTCCATTTAAACCATTGATCTTTTATTTTCATTTTATCTTCTCTTACAACAATTTTATGCTGCTTACTGAGAGATAAGATTTTTTTCTTTAAAATGAGGAAGATTCTTTTATGTAATTGCTTTGTTGGAATCATATCTCGTTCAATAGTTATATTTGACCCCGCCAGTTTTTTGGTATTTCGGAATACTTCCTGTATTGCTTGTTCGTTTTCAAGCTCAATTATTATTGCCATTTTCCCATTGCGATCAAACACCTTTTTTACATATTTAATAGTGGTTGATATATTTAACTTGTCTCTGAATAGATTTTTCGCCTCTTCCATCGGGTTCTTGGAGCTTGTTATTCCTTTAATAAATAGTTTATTAGGCTTTATTTGGTTCTGCAGCCAATTAATATCTTTTTTAAATTGATTATTTTCTTGCTGCACTTTATTTAATTCATCTTTTAGTTCTTGATTTTCCCTTTTCAACGCACTTACATCAGCACCGATACCAACTATTTCGACTTTTAAATCTTCAATGTCCGATTTTGTGGGGAGTGTTTTAAGTTTTTCATCCAAGTTTGAGTTAATAGTTTCTTTTATTATTTTTATTAGATCATTTGGATCCATGTTTGACGTTATACTGGTATTTTCAGGGGATTTTATCTCAGTGTATCTTCTTTTGGGTGTTTGGATGTTGCTTTGCATATTTCCTAACCCTGCAAATTTTCATATATGGCAATGCCGTTTATCGATAGCAGTAATAATTGCATTTATCGGAATTTTGTCATCACCAAACTTGGTTGGACAAGGCCAGCTGATATTATATTTTGTTGTGTCGGTGTTTGTTTACTCGTTGTTTATTTATATTGAGTGATAATATTTTGTATCAAAAGTGATTTATTAAATGTTTATTGTTTGCTCACCGGAACCTTGGAAAGCGGCAAATTAATATGGATGAGATACGTGGTCTGCTGCAGTTGTGTTTAGGCTCCAAATCCTTGCGAAATCTTGGCTTGCTAAGGCGTTTTCTGGCTCATTAATGGGAGCTTCCTTTTACACGTCCGTCCACTTTGCCAATGTATGTATAAGTAACAGCTGATAACTGACAGAAGAAAGAATGCAATTACAGAGTCACAAGCTGTGAATAAATTTGTCAACGCCGACTATATGAAAAATCCGCAATTACTTTTTGGGCAACCCAATATATGGTCCAGATCGGTTTATATTAGGATATAGCTGCCAGAAAGACCAATATTTTGTTCTACAAAAAGGAACAGTGATTTATATTTATTAGACCACTCAATGTCCGTGTCGAATTTGGGTGCATAAGTTGTCCAATTTTTGCCGGATTGTGACGAAAGGGGGTTTCCATATATACCAGAGGTGGTGGGTATCCAAAGTTCGCCCCGGCCGAACTTAATGCCTTTTTACTTTTTGGATATTTTTCTGCCCAATCGCCGTTAATGCTTAAAACACATCCACTACATTAAACGGTAAAAACATGAATCAACCTTAGTTAATTAGTATAAATTTTAAGCAAAATGCATATCGCGTTTTTATTATTTTAATTGTCATGATCGCCAAATCATTTGTGGTTTTTTTGCTGAATGAAATTTTAATTAGTTGAAGATGAATCAATTTGTAAAAAAAAACACACACAACTTGCACCTCTATGTCTTTTGATATAAATATGCCTTATTTTTCATATTTAAAATGTTTTGTTTTATTTTGGTTTCTAATAAATGTTTGAATTTGTTCTCTTTTGGATATATCTTATACTCATTCAACATAATGCATGGCATTTCATTTATGATATTGTGAGATGTTTTTGTATATTTCTTCTTCATTTCTGTTTACACAAAACAAACCAATTGTGTCTTGCACTTACCATGCTTCAGTTTCGTTTTGATAATTGTCTCGTTTCTGTATGGAATTATGGCTCAAAAAAGTCCGGGCGTATATGGTCGTTGGCGCACAGCAAATAAATAACAATAGCAACACTGAAAGCCTTAGCGGCTGTGTATTTGGTAAAAACATTTCACTGGTTTTGTTTCTTATTATTTATTTTTTTTAAGTATTTTGCAAATTGCCGAATCTGCAAAAGCAATATATATATATTTTTTGGTTTGTTGCGTTTGGTTTTCTTGTTTGGCACAGTTTTTTTTGTTATTTTTTTTTAATTTATGTTTAGAGATTATTCATATTAAGATTTTAATTTTTTTTTTGTTTATTACAAAATAATACACTCTTCCCTCCCCAGGGAAATTTTAAATAAAATATAAATAAATTCAAATTTACTATAGCTTCCTTTTTGTAACGACTGACGGCGGCGGTCAGCCGTATAATGTCTCTAATTCTTGAACAATTTGTCTCTTTTATATGCAGTATATATGAGAAAAAAAAGAAAGATATCCACAACCACGAATTGTATCAACAGAGTAAAGTAGTAGAATGAAGTATGATCGTGATTTGTTGTTGTTGTTGTTACAGAAGGTATTTATATGTAGATATGTATGTATATTTATTACACGATTACTTCGTTTATTAAATTTCTTTACACTCAACACAGGGGGCAGCAGAGTCAGTCTGTCACTGGCTATTGTTATGGCTGTACTAAATGTATTGCTAAAATTGTCTCTCAGCTTTAAGTACTTTTTTGTTGTTGTTTAATGCATTGCATTGCGATGGTTATGAGAGAGGTGGGTGGTTGGGTGGTGAGTTCTATTGTGACATTCTGAGCATTCACGAGAGTGTGATTTTGATCTTTTATGTTGTTTAATATTCATTAAAGGAAATCAAAAGTATGTACATATGTATGTAATAAAATTACCTTTACGTAGTTTGTATGTATGTGTGTATGTTTGTACTCGTATGCATATATCTTTAGTTCGAATTTAAATTGCTTGGGTTTGTTGCCTTGTTGTAACTTTTATTAAATGATTATATGCCATTGTTGTCTTAATATGTGCAAATAGGCCACACTTTTGTCATTAAGTCACTAAGTGCAGTTACTCAAGTCAATGATAAAAAAAACCCTTTCACTATCAAATAATGTCAAAGTCAAAACAGTCTGCAGTGACGCGCATAAAAGATGGGCGAATAAGGGAAAATAAACAAATTTATAATAAAGGAAAAATAATTTTTCATATATTTTTATGAAATACTAGCCGAACCGGGGACGCTACGCTGCGCCTTCTTTAACTCTCTAATATCATTTTAGGTTTGGGACTCTTCGCTTTGAATGTGTATATCGAATTCGTGCTACTGTAGCTTATGTCCGCCTGTAACGCTGAACGCCTACATTCAAATCCTGGCGGTAATATCAGACATAATTTAAAGCGGTAGTGATCCCCTGTTAATGCTGGCGACATTTGCCATGCATGGTCATGCAAAAAATTCGAAAAGCCATTCGGACTCGGCTGTAAAAAAGTCCCTTATCATTGAGTTTAAACTTGAATCGAAAAGCTTCACTGATGTGTGAGAAGTGTGCCCCTTCTCGGTTCCTGGGTAAATTTTTACTTCACTCCCAACTACCTTTCTTTTTAGTCCTATATTATTGTAATGCTAAATATTTAGAGAGACACTTGGCCCTTAATGTAAATATTCGCTTCGTGCTCTACTTTCAAATACATTTTATATGAGCCCCATAATGGCATGATCGGTAAAAAACCTTTGTTTGAGGGTGGGATGGATTCCAGGGACTTTGTCCCGAAAATGAGTATCAATTTTCCGAAAATCAATCAACTTAAACAGAAAAATAGCTTTTATATAATTGGGAGGTGTTTTCGGGTGGGGGAGTTCCCCAAACACATGGCTCTTCAATTGGATGTTAAATTCGTTTCTTTTTTCTTAAGCACCTTTTGTTTGAGCTCCATATTGTAGGGGAGGGATGGCAATTTAGACATTTCGACTCAAATATGGATATCAAATTCGTGCTGCACTCCCAAATCCATTTAATGTGAGCCCCATATTGCCATGGTCAGTAAATATGAAATGTTTGGAGGGTGTTTTGGGGCTGGGGCGGCCACCGGCACTTTGCCCTGAAAATAGATATCAAATTCGTTCTTTACTCCCAAATACCGTTGATTTGAGCTCCATATTGCCATAATCGGAAATGAAGTTCAGGTTGGGAGGCGCTTTGCTCCCAAACACTTGGCTCCAAAATTGGATATGAATTCATTTGAGTCCCATATTGTCATAATGGGTCAATCAACCTATTTGACTTATTTTTTGAAAGAAAAGTGCCACCTAGACTTGAACACAAAGTTTAATGTCATATTCGTAATCTACTCCCGAAATCTTTCATTTAAGTCCCATATAGACATGGTCGTCTAATATGCTAATTTGGGGGGCCTTGGGTGTGGGGAGTCCTCCCATTACTTGGACCTAATGTTTTATGCCATATTTGTAATCTACTGTCGAATATTTTTATTTGAGGCCCATATTGTGCCTATCGGTCCACTTTTGGTTTTGGATGGCGTTGTTGAGGTAGGGGCCGCCCCAATCCGATATATAACAATTATGTAACCTATGTTTCGATCTAGACAAACTTATACAATCTGTGAAAATTTTAAGAAAATCGGTTCAGCCGTTTTTGATTCTACGAAAAAACTAAAAACCCGAGTTCCATATAGTCATGATGGGTCATATGCCCATTTAAGGCGTTTTTGGGGGGTAGGGTGACCCTCTATACTTCGATCTAATTTTGTATACCAGATTCGTAATCTACTCCCGAATACCTTTCATTTGAGGCCCATATTGGCATGAACGCCCAATATGTCTGTTTGGGGAATTTTATGGTTTGGGGGCGGCCCGATGGGTACTTAGACCCAAATTTTAATATTCTCTTTTCCAGTACCTTTCATTTGATACCCATTATGTCCCGATCGGTCCACTTTTGATTTCGGAAATCAACAAATTATAAAGCATATTTCTTCTCCCTGACCATATTCAGGCGTTTTTGGGGTAGGGACGGCCCCACAGTTACTTGGACCACATTTTTTATATGAAATTCGTACTTTACTCCTGTATACCTTTCATTTGAGTCCCATTTTGTCCCGATCGGTCCACTTTTATTTTTGGGTAGTTGGGGAAGGTCCGCCCTCCTTCCGATATCAAAAAATTACATAGCCTATGTTAAGGAAAAAACGGGATTCAGTTTATTATAATAAATAAATTACTTTCTTCGACCAAACAACTGTTTTAAGTCAGCATGTCCGCCTATGACGCTGAAAACTTGGATTCGAATCCTGGCAAGGACATCGGAAACATGTTTCAGCGATGGTTATCCCTCCTAATGCTGGCGAAATTTGTGAGGTACTTTGCCATGCAAAAACTTCTCCTAAAAGAGGTGTCGTTCTGCGGTACGCCGTTCGAACTCGACTTTAAAAAGGAGGTCTCTTTTCATTAAGCTTAAGCTTGAATCGGACAGCATTCAGTGATATGTAAGAAGTTTGACCCTGTTTCTTAATGGCATGTTCATGGGCAAAATTTGCAATTTGCCCATAAACATGCCAGATGCTAAATATAGCACCTTTATAGTTGTAGCAACTTTTTGAAACAACGTATGTTGTTCAAGTCACGGCGAAATAAATTAGGTTTTCGAAAATGTAAAAATAAAATTCTCATTCTAAAAATAGATCTTCGGAGATTTGAATTTAAAGAGAAAATTTTAAATTAAGTTATCTCTCTCAAATAAAATTGAGAGAGCATTGTTGTTTTTTTTGTTGTCCTTCACGTTCAAAACCTTCTTCGGCATACGGCCTTCTGCAAATCCTTCTTTTGGCCATAAGAAGGGAAGGCCCTATATTTTTGGACACGCCTTGTTAAATAGCAAGGAGTAGGGAAGGTCTCTGGTATGCAAAATAAGGTCTTTTAGAAGCAGCTTTTACTCCTGAACTTTCCCTCTAAAAGTAGAAAAGACATACGATGCTCATGTTTATTCGTTGCTGTCTCAACAACGATTGAAACAAAGATAATAAGAATTTGCAAATTTGCATCTATGGATAATTTACTTATAATGGAAATTCCATTCTTGGTTTTCGAGAACAAACAAAGATTGACTTGTTGATCACAGTACTATTGAAGTCTATACACTGGAGTGGAAGCAGTGGGAAGTATATATGAAACTGCAACGTCAAGGTTGCCCATAGGTTGCGGAAACCAGGCATGTTAATTCCAAAGACTAGACAGTGATTTGGGAAGACTTATTTTTAGACGCTCAAAAAATCCTTGGCTAGCTACACGTCAGACTAACAAGGTCGCTGAGGTCTTCACCACTAACAGAATGGGAGGCGGTGAGGACTACATGGTAGCGAACACAAAGTGTTATTAAGGTTTATCTGTCTGGCCATATAGTTCCGCTATATGTATATAGCCGATTATGGTCCTATTTAAACCATATTCGGTTTCGATATTGGGAGACCTTCTGCAACTCATAGTTTACGATTTCACCGAAATCGCGTAATAAATGTGACTGTTATAGACTAAGACCCAAAAAAGGCTGATCACTATACCCACTTTCATGCTATGACCTAAAATTATCAACTAGATTCTTTAAAAAGCAGTACACCCAACTTTGGTTCAGATTATCGTTAACCGATCGCCGTTATATTTCGTATTTTGCTTATTTGGAGAAAAAGGAAAAAATGAAGGGTAGCGTTCAAAAAAAGATACGTTTGTTGTTTTATGACACTCTAGTTGTTATTGTAGCTCGGATAACGATCAACACCACAGAGATCGGAGCACAAAGTTCCAGACCTTGTGGTGCTCATAGTTATCTCAAGCCAGGGGACGCTCTAGTGTATATGTTGAGTAGAATGGACTAAAAGTATATTCCAGACCATTCGAAATGGTGATTTTTCCAGTCAATCGGTAAAATATTCTATAAAACTACAATTTCGGAGCATTTTTGGGAAACTTATGGGTCGATTATAGATTGCAACCCAAAATATTATTTACTGAATTTCATAATTTTTTGCAATTTACTGAGTAGATGTCCAAAATACTGATAGTGAATGAAATGGGCCAAAATGTCCAACTATATAAAAATTTTTATAGTTAAGTTGCCACAAGTAATATTCGCCAGTATCTCCAATGCCTGTATCTAAAAATATTCATTTTTATTTTCTCAAGTCAAGTATATGGAACTTTTTGCTGCGAATAATTACTTTTTTTCGAAAGACGTGCCCTTAACAATTAAATTAAATTATTCTCGGTCTCTAATTAAAATGCCAGTATTACTGCTGCCTTAACAATAAAATTGCAATGTCTATGATAAATCTGGAGAAATCCCCTTTCCAGTTTTGACAGTTAAAATTGATTTTTATTAGTTTCCATTTTAAAAGAAATTCAACTAGAATGTGAAAAAAAATTAAACAGCAACTTGTGGATAATTTGCATTTGCACGTGATCTCAAGATGTATCTTAAATAAAACTAAATAGAAAATAGTTTCGGTTTCTACGTATTTTTCAGCAAATAAAGCACGTGAATTGAATGTATTTTTTGTTAATTGATGATGATCATTATTTTATTAAAGGTTTCGGGATGTTGATACTGTGGTGTGTAGTACAATAGCCAAAGATTATCTTAATGAATCTGATTTCAGATTGCCACCATAGTTGTTGGAAGTTAAAACATAACGCTTCCTTCAAAATTTCGGATAATAATTGCGCCCTCTAGCGGCTCAAGAAGTCAAGATCCCAGATCGGTTTATATGAGAACTATATGAGGTTTAAACAGATTTGGACCATACTTAACATAGTTGTTGGAAGTTGAAAAAACACTTCAAGCTAAATTTCAGCCAAATCGGATGATAACTGCGCCCTCTAGCGGCTCAAGAAGTCAAGATCCGAGATCGGTTTATATGGCAGCTATATCAGGTGATGGACCAATTTAGACCATACTTAAAATAGTTGTTGGAAGTTATAACGCAACACCTCATACACAATTTCAGCCAAATCGAATAAAAATTGCGCCCTCTAGTGGCTCAAGAAGTCGAGATCTAAAATCGGTTTATATGGCAGCTATATCAAAACATTGACCGATATGGCCCATTTACAATCCCAACCGACCTACACTAGTAAGAAATATATGTGCAATATTTAAAGCACTTAGCTTTACTCCTTCGAAAGATAGCTTGCTTTCGAAGAGCAGAGCTGTCAGGCTCTGCTGGGTCTTGGATCGTCAAGGTGTGGCGGGGAACGGAGCGGCCGAACAACTGTCCAAAAATACATCGCTTATTGCCGCAGATCTTACTACGGAATCAGGGTGGACGCCTTCCACGTTGGCCGCGTTAATGGGGGCGTAGCCTGGTGCCACCGACGTAGCCACCGTAGGGGTCCCCCTTTCATTTTTGAAAGACTAATTTTAATTTGGAGCCATAGCCTTAACGTTCTGGTTGTTATTGAAAAAATATTGGGTTGCCCAAAAAGTAATTGCGGATTTTTTAAAAGAAAGTTAATGCATTTTTAATAAAACTTAGAATGAACTTTAATCAAATATACTTTTTTTACACTTTTTTTCTAAAGCAAGCTAAAAGTAACAGCTGATAACTGACAGAAGAAAGAATGCAATTACAGAGTCACAAGCTGTGAAAAAAATTGTCAACGCCGACTATATGAAAAATCCGCAATTACTTTTTGGGCAACCCAATACTTTTTATGAGAGAAATTTCGCTTAGTTTCTTAAGGCATGTTTACGTTAAATGGGAGTATGTAAAGAAAAAACCGTCCATCTAGTTAAGATTAGGATTCCGAAAAATATTTCGGTCATAATTCTTCAGATTTAGATATAGCTCCCAAAAATTTAATTTCCTCGATTTACGCTTACAAGGGCGTAGTTACCAGAATTTCCAACCAATTTGCATGCAAAACGACAGACGGATAAACGGTTCAAAAATCATTAGCGGACAGAAGGACATGATTGAACCTAATC
Organism: Stomoxys calcitrans; assembly: GCF_963082655.1. NCBI lineage: Eukaryota > Metazoa > Arthropoda > Insecta > Diptera > Muscidae > Stomoxys > Stomoxys calcitrans. The sequence goes on along the minus strand of NC_081556.1, from coordinate 40,014,445 downwards.
AGGAAAAATTTCTGAGACGACACCACAGCCACAGTATTGGGAATGGAACAGTAGAAGTTTCAACCATAAATTCCAACTAAATGTGTAGTTTGCTTTCCTGTTTCATGCTAGAACCTTAAATCCTCAGCTGTATTTCTTAGAAAGTACTACATCCAACTGTGGTCGACCTGGCATCAGGGGTTAACTTTAACTGACCACCATAATATTTTTTAGGTTGCTTATTGGGATCAACAGGACAAAAATGGAAGGTATGGATTTCCTCATTTTGCAAAAAAAAAACCAGTAAGAAAAGGCAAAAATCGGGCGAAGCCGACCATATAATACCCTACACCTACCCTACAATTATAAATTCGGGCAATAGCTATATATGTATATGAGAGCTATATCTAAATCTGAACAGATTTTTTTCGAACAGATCGTTGGAAAATTGTTGTTTCGACGACCACATAAGTGAAAATCCGACGATAAATATATATGGGAGCTATATCCAAATCTGAACCGATTTTGATGAAATCTTGCAGATATGTTAAGATCAGTAACAAAACATTCCGTGTTAAATTTTGCAGATCGGTTGAAAATTGTAGTTACTACGGTCATTTAAGAGCAAATCGAGCAATACATATATATGGGAGCTATATCCAAATCTGAACCGATTTTGATGAAATCTTGCATATAAGTTGAGATCAGTAACAAACCAACCAGTGCCAATTTTTTTGCAGATCAGTAACAAAACAATCCATGCCAAATTTTGTGCAGATCGGTTGAAAATTGTGGTACCCACGGCCATTTAAGTGCAAATCGGGCAATACATATATATGGGAGCCATATCCAAATCTGAACCGATTTTGATGATACCTTGCAGATAAGATAAGATCAATTACAAACCAACCAGTGCCAACTTTTGGGTAGATCGGTTGAAAGTTGTAGGTCCTTAAGCCATAAAAGTGCATATCGGGCAATACATATAGATATGGGAGCTATATCCTAATCTGAACCGATTTTGATCAAATCTTGCAGATACGTTAAGATCAGTTACAAACCAACCAGTGCCAACTTTTGTGTAGATCGGTTGAAAATTGTGGTAACTACGGCCATTTGCAACTCGGGCAATACATATATATGGGAGCTATATCTAAATCTGAACCGATTTTTACCAAAATCAATGGCGTGTGCAAAATTTCGGGACGATTGGAAAACAAATACTTCCTGTACCTGTACGGACAGACGGACATGGCTAAATCGCATCAGAAAGTGATTCTGAGTCGATCGGTATACTTTTTAATGTACCACAGTAGTGGTGGAGGGTATAAAAAATCTTTTTTATAGCGTGGGACGGTCTAATATACATATTTGTGTTAGTCGTTGTTATGATAACTTTTCTGAGTGTTTTACAATATTTAAACTCCTCTTGTTAAAAAGAAATAGTTACGATTGCCATTTGAGATTTTGTTAAGTATGTCAACATTAATTGATTTCAAATTAAGCCACAACAAGGTAATTAGCAAGGTAATTAATACAATCGTTGGTAAACAAACAACAATTAAAATGTCTTATTGATAAACTCAATATCATTTTTAAATGCCTATTTAGTTATTTTTCATTAATGGGTCAGTGATACGCATAATATCCCTTGTCACAATGACAATGCTGCAAACAATCACCTGTATAACCTTTTTTGTGGCATGCATTGTTTGTGCTTCTACGATTTACTTACTCTTGAGGAGCTTCCGATGAACTATAAAAAAGAAAAAGATTGCGAAAAATTAATCGAAATACTATGAAATTTTCTTAAACTACTGGTATTCATCCAAAAAACATGCTTTCCCAGTGTTAGTAAATAATTTTGCATGCAAATAATAGCCAAGGCTACAGAGGCTGTGTAACGGCATTTGTTCGATTCATTCAGTCAAAACATCTGATTTCACTTCACACAATCTGTGAAAGAAATCCATAGATAAAAATTTTTAATAAAAAATTTTCACTTAAGCACATTCAAATGATAATTTCCAAGCTTAAAAGCTTGTCTGGAAAGTGGAAATTAAGAATCTCACTAGAATTTTAGTTATGGAATTTTTAATTTACAATAAAGGCTCATAGAAAGAACACAAACTGCAAACGACGTGTTCAGTGTTTCAACAGCACATGCGAAAACAAACTTTTTGTAGGTGCTTCTTTCTCAGTCATATGCATGTGTGCAGAATGCAATTTCAGGAATTCAACAAATTTACTACGACGAGCACTATTCAATAATTAAAGCAAAGTATGTATGTATGTATGTATGTGTGCGGTATGTCTTGTTTGTTGAAGGAAAAGATCATTGTACTACGGAAATACAATACATATGTATTCATTCATCATGTTTCTCAATAATGCTGTCGCTTACTGTGGCTCTTGCCATTACACACTAAACTACGTATAATTAATATTACACACGTATTTTTATCGCAAACAATTAATTTAAAAAAAAATAATAATAATACAAACAAGTAAAAAAGTGTTAAGTTCGTCCGTGCGGAACTTTGGATACCCAACACCATGGATAAATTAACCATACTCTTTTATAGCAACTCCACTACCATATCCATAGTAATGGTGGCTGGTCTATTTCTTTTTTGATTCCATTCCCCAGAACTGGGAAATTTGGGGTATTAAGACTCTGAATTGAAAGATCGGTCTATATGGCTGCTAGTCTGATAGTTTGATGCGGGCCATATGTTGTTCGAATGACGGAGGCTTAATACAATTCACTGTGTAAAATTCCACCGAAATTGGGTAATAAATTCAGCTTTAATGGGCTGAAGACCCTTAATCAGCAGATCGGTGTATATGGCAACTATATCTGAATAGAGACCGATCTGAAAACCAGTAAGGAAAGGGAAAATTCTAGCGGTGCCGACTTCAAACTACGCTACACCTACACCATAGGTACAAAGTATCAGCTATATCTAATTCTGAACCACTTTTGATGGACCTCGGTGGATGTTTTTAGATGGGTTATTAAACAATCCAAGCAAATCCGATTTCGAGCAAATATATTCAAACTGTTATAAATACGGTGGACAAATTACAACATTATTGCAAATCTGACGACCATATATATGGGAGCTATATCTAAATTTGAACCGATTTCTAGCAAACTTCTTAGATATTATGGAAGTCGTCGGGGAAAGCGCTATACGAAATTTTGGAAAGATTGGTCAATAAATGGGCTTGCAGTATCTCTATTAATGAAAATCGATTTCAATGAAAATCTGGCGATATATACATCGGTCAAAAAAAGTATTCATCATTCAATGTTTTTTTTTTTTAATAAGTCTACAAAAGACAATTGGGATAAAAACATATTAAACTAATGATGCAGTAGTGCTTGTGTGATATATATGTACACAATTTCATTGTTTTTAAAGAAAAAAATAGTATTTATTGGAACAAAAAGGGCCATTTTACAGCTGAACACAAAAAATTAAACAAAAAAAGTATTCATCATTGCAAAAAAACAAAAAAATAAATAACATAATTTAAAAAAATTAATACTTTGTTATTCGACCACCGCGTCTTATAACTTCTTTTAAACGGTTTGACATCGATTGGACTAATTAAGCGGTTATATTTTGGTCTATATTAGTCCATTCCTCCATTATCACCTGTTGCATTTGACTCTTGCTCGAAAAATTGCGCGTTCTCAATTTGCGTTCGAGATGTTCCCAAAGATGTTCAATTGGGTTCAAGTCGGGACTTTGAGGAGGAGTTTTAATGACTTTGGGGCAGTTATACAGCATCCACATCTTGGTATTTAAAACAGAATGTTTGGGGTCATTATCTTGATAATATTGAAAGTTATTACCAAGCCCAAGTTTTACAGCACTATCTTTTAAATTCCTCTTTAAAATGTCAATGTAATACTTATGATCCATTACTCCATTAATAATTTCAAGATTTCCCGCTCCTGAAGCCGCCATACACCCCCAAACCATTAAACCACCTCCACCATGTTTTACAGTAGCAACTGTGTTTCGTTCTTCAAGCTCTGTATTTGGTTTTCTGTACACTATGACCTTTCCATCGCACCCAAAAAGATTAAACTTGCTCTCGTCTGCAAAAATGACTGTTTTCCAAAATGATTCGGGCTGTTTTACATACATTTTTGCGAAGTTTAGCCTTTTCACTCGGTTTATTTTATTTATAAAGGGCTTCTTACGTGCAGTTCTTCCTCTGTAACTATGCCTTTTGAGTGTATTTCGAATTGTTTGTGTAGTAACTTCCTTCCCTAAATATTCCATAGTGTTTTTACGAAGAATGGTCGCATTTGTCTTCGGAGTTTTCTGAACTTGCCGCACTAGCCAACGCACATCTCCAACTGAAAGTGCTTTTGGTCGACCAGATCTTGGTTTATTGTCAACAGTTTTCGTTTCTGTCCACTTTCTGATGATGGATTGTATAGTAGATCGTGGTCTATTCAATATTTCACTGATAGTTTTTTGAGTTAAACCATTCCTGTGGTGTTTTATTATCAAAACTTTTACCTCATCAGAAACCTCGTTTTGCTTAGACCCATTTTGACAAAAACTATATTTTCAATGAAATTAAATATTTGCTGTCAAGGGCAAAGCCTCCTTTACTAAATAAAACAGAAAAGGGGGATTCCCAAATAATATTTGAATTTGACTTTGATGATAGCACATCAATGATGAATACTTTTTTTGTTCTGTTTTTGGTGTTATTATATAAAATTGCATTTTTTGCGCTAATTAAATTTATTTTTTGAATTTATTTTAAAACATATTACGAAAAATAAACTATTGCATAAAACTGCATTATTTGTTTACTTTAAATTTTCTTCAATTACCCAAAATAAGTGAATTTATTATCAATTTTGCTAATGATGAATACTTTTTTTGACCGCTGTATATAAATGGGAGCTATATCTAAATCGATTTCTATGAAATTCACCAGTAATTTTGAGAGTCATTAGAAAATCCTTCCTGCCAAATTTCGAGAGAATCGGTCAAAAATGACCATTTTATTGCATTATTTCTCAAAACCAGACGAACATATACGTAGGAGCTATTTCTAAATCTGAACCGATTTTGACAAAATTTATTAGATATTGTGGAAGTCGTCGAGGAAAGCGTTGTACAAAGTTTTGAGAAGATTGGTCAGTGGCTGTAGGAGTGGAAATCGGGCGATATATATATATATGAGAGCTATATCTAAATCTGAACCGATTTCAATGAAATTCACCAGTAATATCGAGAGTCATTAGAAAATCCTTCCTGTCAAATTTCGAGAGAATCGGTTAACAAATGACCATTTTATTGCATTATTTCTCAAAATCGGACGAACATTTACATGGAAGCTATATCTAAATCTGAACCGATTTTTTCCAATTTGAATAGGCTTCGTCTCTAGGCCGAAAAACATGTCTGTACCAAATTGAAAACTTCGACCTGTAGTTTGTACACAAATTAACATAGACAGACAGACGGACAAACAGACAGACAGACGGACATAGCTAGATCGAATCAGAAAGTGATTCTGAGTCGATCGGTATACTTATCAATGGGTCTATCTCTCTTCCTTTAGGGTGTTACAAACAAATGCACGGGAGGTTTAAAACAACTCACTGAATCAAATTTCAGAGAAATCTGCTAATAATTGCGGCATTTATGGGCTTAAGACCCTTAATGGGCAGATCGGTCTATATCGCAGCTATGTCTTAATATAGTTCGATCTGAACCATATTTGGATTGGATATCGGGAGGCTTTAAGTTATTAAGTATTTCAAATTTTAGCGAAATCGGATAATAAATAAAGCTTTTATCGGCTTCGGTCCCTCTATCGGCAGATCGATCTATATGGAAGCTATATCTAAATATAGTCCGATCTGAACCATATTTGGATCGAATTTCGGAAGGCTTAAAACAACTCACTGATTCAAATTTCAGCGAAATCGGATGATAATTGCTTTTATGGGCTTAATACCCTAAATCGGCAGATCGGTCTTTATGGCAGCTATATCCAAATATGGTCTGATTTGGCCTGTTCAAGAACAAAAATACGTATCTGTGCCAAATTTCAGCTTAATTTTTGAAGGCTGTAGAGTGTATACAACAGACGGACGGACAGACACACGGACATTGTTAAATCGGCTTAGAATTTTACGTAGATCCAAATTATATACATTTTGTAGGGTCGGATATAGAGCTGGCAAACTATCGATAATCGCAACATTTGATAAATAAATATCGATAGTATCGATACTATCGTTAATTTCCCATCACCTATATTTCAAACGAAAATGGGAAGTAAAAATCAGGAGATTAATTTATATACCAAGGTTAATAAAGTCAGTTGGAAGTCATGAGAAAAATCATAGTACGAAATATTAGCCTAATCGGATGAAATTTGCGCCCTCTATAGGCGCTATGTATCTTAAAGGAAACATTAGTGTTGCATTGCTTATTTTTGTTTAGTTTTACAAAAAACTTGACTTTTGCGATAGTATCCATCGGGAAAAGTTCAATCGATCAAAAAATTAAATATCGATAGTGCCATCGATATTTTGCCAGCTCTACCTCTATAGGCGCAATGTATCTACAGTGTCGGAAAAGGATAAAGGATACATTCAGTGTCGGGTTGCTTATTTTAGTTAAGTTTTGCAAAAAAATTAACTTTTGCGATAGTATCCATAGGAGAAATATCTATCGATATTCTGTCAAAAATTTAAATATTGATAGTGCCATCGATATTTTGCCAGCTCTAGTCGGAAACGGATATTTCGATGTGTTGCAAACGGAATGACTAAATGAATATACCCCCTATCCTATGGTGGTGGGTATAAAAAAATAAAATAAAAAACATAAATGGCAAATATAGACTTGCAAATAGAAAATATAAATAACATTAAAAATTCAAATGTTTGTTTTGCCATAATCTGTACTATGAATTTTTGCCAAGAGATTGTCTAGTTTCGGTTTTTTTTGTTCAGGTGTGTTATCGATAATTGGTATCACACATACTCCACTCTTCCGCCAATATAAAGGAAAATGTGACACTTTACAATATGAGTAATTAGTAGATCTCAAATAAAATCAACTGTATTACTTTGATACAAAGATACCGCAATTAGAGCGTCGGTTGTTTTATCAAAACACAAAATTTTATTTTTCTAATTGAGAGAGTAGGTTAGGTTAAAAAGAGGGTTCATATATTAATGCGCCCCATGCCACTATGGACATAAGAGTGTCCCAAAAAACAAAAAGTATTGCTTTTGAAACTCATTCCTTCCATATTGTTTCCTTTTCATCCTAATAAGCGAAATACGAAATATTATGGTGATCGCTTAAACCCGTACCAAATAATGGATGTAGTGCTTTCTAAGGATTCCAGATAAGTACTTAGTTCAATGCAACAAATTGGTAAACCAAGTACACAATTTAAAGTAATTTATTATAAAAATATGATCCACTGTCGTTGCTGTGATAAAATGTATGGTTCGACTGAGAAATTTCTCTTGATTCGGCTCAGCCATGTCCGTCTGTCAGCGTATCCTTTTTGTGCCGCTTCTACGTCTGTCGTTTCTTTTTTGCAGTCAATGTGGAGATCGCATTTGTTGACCAATCATCACAAAATTATGTAAAAATGGTCTTTAACCGATCTCCTTAACATTTAGTGTTTCTGTTGCCTTATTGGTATCAAAAGGAAAATAATGGAGGTTATACTTTTCTCTATTTGCAAAAAATGGTTCTCCTTTATAGTGTGGGACGGAAAAAGTCCATTAACTTTCTCTCCATGACCTAAGCCATTGGTTTGTTGTGGGCCCTAGATACTAAAAAATAACCTTGGAAAAGAAAACTAAGTCAGGAATTCCGTATTACTAACAAAATCCCTAATAGTTCTCCATTCCATGCCCCTAAGTCGGCTCATGTCCGGTGTCCCCACGTAAAAGACGACGTCTTATAGCCGTGAAAGCCGGATAATGACAAGGGAAATGCTCCAACGTCTCATCGTCTTTCCAACATGCCCTACATATGCTATAACTTGCTGCATCTATTCTGCATATGTGCGCTCGTAGTTCTATGTGCCCCGAAAGGGAACACAGTCTGGTAGCCTGGTATTCTCACAATCCGGATCTCCCCATAGAATTTTTGTCGTCCCACCAACCGTTTCACTGTTCGTCGGCCATATCCTTAACTCGGTCTGTGTCGCCCCGAAAGGCTTGGGATTAACCAAGTTTATTGACGAAAATCGCCTTGTGTACACGCTTATTCCGCCATGGGCTGACACCCAAACCATGCGGATCATGTCATCCTTAGAGAAGGTGTTAATCTTCTTCTTGTACTCCAAGACTGTTCGTGACCGTCCTGGTTGTACGTAACAGCCCTGATGGCCTGTTTACTGTGCATGAAGATGTCCGTACTCACGCATTCCATGATCGCCCGGATCTCCGCTTGCAGGACCGTATTATTATGGTCAGACTGTTGTGAACAGATCTCAGTCCCTGGGTTCTCAATGTAGAATCCTCAAGACCACTCTGTCTTCTAGCTTTCATCCATCCGTGTACCATGAACTTCCAGATGGCATCGTTAATCCAAGACTACCAGCAGTGCTTCACACTCGACTTCAAGTGTCATGACAGGTATCGGAACGGAAACGTTTTCTATTCCATCCAAGTCTCAAGTGTAACCTGCAGTTATCCTCTATGTATTCTCTTATCGCCTTAAGTCTTTTAGCCACATTGGCAAATTCACACTTCATCCACATACCTTCGGGTCGGATATCTAGATTAGTCTCCAGTGCTCTAATAGGCGTTGTGGCTACCATAGCGCAGAGCTTAAAATGTCCGCCTACGGCACTAAACGCTTGGGTTCGAATCCTGGCGAGAATATGAGAAAAAAATTTTACCGGTGATTATCTCTTCCTAATGATGGCGACAATAGCGAAGTACGACGTCATGTAAAAACTTCTCTTAGACTTTAATCGGACAGCACTATGTGAGAAGTTCGCCTTAATGTTATGTTCATGGACATATTTGCATTTTGCCCTAGTGGGTGTTGTTTTCATCGTCTCTTTTATGCCAAGACAACATATTCTCTGAACTTGTTGTACGTTGCACTTTTTCTCCATCACAGTCCACAAACTACTGAGGCGTAAGAAAGTATTGGTCTAATCATGCTCCTGAAAAGCCAGAGGACTTTCCTAGGATTCAGGCCCCATTTCTAGCCTACGGTTCATCTACATAATGTCCAACATCTGTGAGCCTTCTCGGTACGCTCCCGAATGCGACACTTCCATTTCAAGAAATCGTCCTATAAAGCAAACGTGCCACGTCACCTTCATCTTTCTCGTAAACAGGCAGATTTCAGTCTTCTCAGGTCTAACCTTGGGGATTTGGTTTCTTCAAGACCCTTTCGGCCTTTCTGCATAGCTGATTTCCATGCCTACCCCTTAGGAGTATTATAACATAGTCCGTGTAGCAGACGGGTTCAAAGCCCTCGTCAAACAGCATCCGTGATAGGTTATTGACCGTGATCACCCATATGAGCTGCGATAAATTTTGTTTGTCTTCCCTTGTTTAAAACCCAATTTGTTGATCCGCACATTGTTTAAAACATCCTTAATGTCAATGCATACCGCCAATATGTACGTCTAGGCATCGAAGGATTCTTCTATTTTATTCACAACCTCCAGACTCCACCGGTCTTCCCTTGACATAGGCATTCTGCTTGAATTTGAGCAGTTGTTCTACTCCTTATCATGGTGTCCACAATACGTTCCATGGTTTTATGTAGAAAAGACGTAAGGTTTATAGGTCTGTAGTAGGCTGTTGGTGTCGCATAACTTGCCTTGCTGGGGTTGTGTATAAATACAACCCCTACCGGGCTCTCGGAGTATATGCAATTCCTAGGCATGCTGCGAAAATAGTGACCAGATAGCACACCAGATAGTCAATCAACTTTGTAGTAACGCCGGAAATATTCGATTAGGTCCGGATGGCTTATTTAGGCTTTCTTAACCATAAAGTCCGTAATGATAAACCTTCGCTCAACTCTATTGGTCGAAGATTCCATTGTCTCTGTGAGTTCTTCGTATACTGTGCGTTTCCATCGAAAACCACAACATGTCCTCCGTTGCTTCTGCCCTCACTCCCATGTCGTCTACTAACGTTTCAGTTTGCACATGGATTTTTGAGAGAAACTTTTTAAACTTGGCAGCGTCATTAATACTATCGAGCTGTTCGCCAAAAAGCTTCCAGAATGCCCGTTTATTCCTTCTGCCGTGTGTAATAAACCCAATCCCAATAAACTGCCGTTCTTTTACGATGTGCTCTGTTATAAAGTCTGCGGTCCTCTTTCCCAATATTTAGTGCCAAAACTTGTTGTGTTTTGTTTTAGTACTAAGTAGACAAGCCGTGAAGGGCAAAAAATGTTTCCATTGCAGTCCAGTTTTTTTTTTGCCATGCGGCTGCACTATATAGTACTAAAATAGTACATAGCTAGTATGTAATAACTTTCTTGCCTAGTTTGATTTAGTTGCTAAATAAAAGAGAACTAGGGTGGCGTATAAGTTAGTCATAGTGAAATTATGTATACGACACATGGACCATATGCCATATCAACTATTCTGGGATCTTGATTTTTGAGCCCTTAACGGGGCAATTCCTTTCCGATTTGGCTGAAATTTTGTATGAGATATTCTGTTTGGCTACCAATAACTGTGCCAAGTATGGGTTAAATCAGTTCGTTACCTGTTATAGCCGCCATATAAACCTGTCTCGGACCTTGACTTATTTAGCTCCTAGAGGGCCCAATTCTTATCTGATATTAATGAAATTTTGTGTGAAGTGTTTTGTATTGACGACCAATAGCTGTGTTAAATATGATTCAAATAGGTCCATAGCCTGATATAGCTCCCATATAAACCGATCGGCCGATTGAGCCTTTAAAAGGCGCAATAACTGTACGATTTGGCTAATATTTTGCACAATGATATCTCCTATGACTTCCAACATACGTGTTATGTATGAGCCCGATTCCGTCTATAATCTGACATAGGTTCCATATAAGCCGATCTCCCGTTTGCACTTCTTGAGCCCCTAGAGGGCTTAATTCTTATCCGATTTGGCTGAAATGACTTCTACTATGGTCATCAACATCCAAACCAAGTATGACCCGAATCGGCCCATAACCTGATATAGCAATTTTTAGCCTTTGTCCATTGTTTGCTTAAAAAAAAATACGAGACAAAGAACTTGACAAATAAGATAAATTCGGCCCGGACGAACTTAGCACGCTTTTCCTTGTTATAATCCTACATCGTTTTTGATATTTTATTGAATAACATTTTTTTTTCTTAATTTTTGCTTTAAAAATAAAAAAGAAGTTGCACATGGAAATGGATTATTTTTAGTAAGTACAAGATTTTTCACTATTGTTGTTGTGACAAAACCGTAATCACAAGAGTGTACAAGAAACGTGTCTACATTAAGTTGTACCACAATTGCAATTTTCAAACAAATATTTACAAAACCAAAACTAAGTCCATCCTAGAAATTACATGAAAGTAATCACAAAAAATATTCAAAGTGTTTTTTTTTGTCAAAGAATGAAAGTAATATGAATTTGATGAAAATATTTTTTTTTTAACTCATAAAATCTCTAAACATTTCCCTTTATAATGTAACATTTCGCTTTACCACTGGCTGGCCACTTGTTACACCCTAATATCAGTTTATTGTCTATTGTGAATTGCGACTGTATAGTTGACACCATAAATTGATTCCACTCAAATCAATGCACGACAATAATAGCATCAACAACAACAATTGCCAGTTGACTGTGCAAAAATTTGCATATCCATGTGTAGCCTTATACGCCAGATATTTTTTTTTACACTTAATGTGATGCTCTGCTCTTTTTTTGGTTCAAATGACTTGAAGTCACGTTTGCGGTATTTACTTTGTATGTATGTTAGTATAATGGGCTACAATTGTAAGCGTTTGAATGTTTTGTATGTGTATGACGTGGTGCTAGTAATTGTTTCTTTTTTATCACTTGTGATCACATTTCATTTTTGTCAGTCTTATCAACTGATGAGCAACAAACAGCTCAATGAGAGAGTGAGCTAAAGGAGAGAGTTTATGTAAATGACTAAATCTAAGTGAAGGGGTTGCAATAGAGTGTCTGTGGTGGACTTTTACAATTACTAAACTAAAAAAAGCACATGTGAAAAAGAAGAAGAAGAATTTGCAGACCACTAACTCAAGGTCATTTCAATGAAGTGTTAGAGGAAAATCACTTCTATTTTGGTATCTTGTTATGATATGTACAGTGTACATTATACACACTGGTTATACGTATCTCGATATTTTAGTCTGCTCTAAACAAACGTCAATAGATTGTTATCTCTCTGTAATAACTATTTAATGTCGTTGGTTGTTGTTATCAAATCAACACCTATTACAATAAAACGACTTAAATATTTATATACCCATGAACATGCATGGTACATACAGCCAACTAATGACGTTAGTTTTCCTAATATAGAGTTAAGTTTTTTCTAAGTATAAGAGGACATGTGTCATAAATAAACCGCGTACACTGTGTTGCATTTTAGCAGAGGTAGTGAGGTTGGCGATTAAGCAAAAGAACTTAAGAATTCTGCAAAATATATATAAAAACACATTGTTGATTCATATTTTCGTTTATGAATTGGCAAAGCGAAAGATTTCCTTAGCCTCATACTCAAAAATTGGTAGCATATTGATGTATGAGGAACATAAAGGGATTTTTTATTTTATTTTCAGAATTTTGTAATTTTAAAGCCCTATTCAATAAAGTTACAATAAGCACTACTCTTAAAAATAAAACTTCTTTAATCAATTATATGAAATATAAAAATAGGTAACTTAAGCTAAATTATAAGATAATTTGCAGTGTGTAAATTTCTATAAAATCTAGTAGTTTTTAACAAGGAGTTATTTAATTTTATTATTATTATGATTATTATTATTTTTTTATTTATTTTTGTTATGAAAATAACGATAATCAGAACCAAAAAGAAAAAACGAAAGGAAAACATGAAAAAAAAAAACGGAGAAAAAAAAAATAAAAGAGAAATCATCCTTCCAAGTTTTTTGCCTGTTAGGGCGAGATCATTTAATTTTACATTTTTTTTTTTTTTGTTTCTCTTTCGGGACGAGCCCAATGATCGGAGATGCAAATGGAAAGCCAATGATAGCAACACACACCAACCACTATGGGACGCGTTTCGTCTTTGGTTAGAAGACTTTTTAACCATATTAGGTGTGATGGCTTCAAGGATCGTGCGTTGATATGTTGTATTTGAAATTGCGAAAACGCTTCTATGATATGATTACCACATTAACCAAGCTCGACAAGCCTGCTAATTAGTTGTACTTCTTCCAATGCATTTATTTTTGTGTAATGGCAGACATTCTGTCTGCGGTAAATTACACTTCTTCCGTATCACAAATGATTTTGATCATCTGTTGGAAGTTGTATTGATGGCTTCAAACGCTAAGACAACGGCTGTTGCTCCGTGTGCCCACGTTCGAATCCTGTCCGGGCTCTGCCAAATTTTTCATTTTCAAGTTTTTTGCCTGTTAGGGCGAGATCATTAAATTTTACATCCTATTGTATCTCATCAAAGTCTCGAAGAAGTTTTTTTCGATATGTATCATTGACATAATTGAAAACACGCAAGGAGTTAGGAAGTAAATTAAATTGACGTGCTACTCTTATAGGAAACATCCCATCCATATGGGGTTGAACTCTTGGTATGAGTATTAGAGTGAGAAAATAAGAACATAATTCCCAGAAATATTGGATCACGGGATTTAAAGATTTTGTAGAACATAATCAGATTTCTTCATTTAACAAAATCATTAAAGGAACTACCAAGAAAACTTGTAACAAACGGGGAAGCATGATCGAATAACCTGCAAGAAAAAATGTAGCGTAATACTCTATTCAAAGCAAGTTTAACTTTCAACATGTTACATGCAGTGGTGCCAGAATATACCTCAAGACAGTACAGGAGATATGGCATTATAATAGCATGAACCAGTCGTTCCTTAATATATCGAGGTAACACCAAGTCTGTCCCATAAAGCTGGCGCAAGTCAAGAGTTATCTTGGCGACAATATTATCAATGTGCAAATCGAATGACAATTTATCATCCAAAAGTATACCCAAGCACTGAATATTAGAGACAAATCCTATTTCGTCCCCATTATATACCAGCCTCACGCCTGGAGTATCATTCGTTCCGAAGAATAGAGCCTAAGTCTTTGGCGCATTCACAGACAAACGATTCGCAGACATCCATGAAGCCAAGGAAGACAAGGCCAAATCAATCTTTGATTGAAGAACGTTCAAGGAGCGACGGTTACCTACAAACCCAATCTGAACATCATCCGCATATGCATATGGGGCACACCAATTCTCTATGGAGTTAAATAAATCGTTCAAAAACAACCGAGTACAGATCCCTGAGGAACTCCGCTTTTAACCGGCAGCGTAGATGAAGTTATGTCACCTATCTGCACAAATTGCTTTCTATCAACCAAATAGGAAAACAAAAGTTAACTCAAGTTGATCGCTTCTACTAAGAACGTAAACTGTGGACAGCTTCTTAATCAGGACGAAGTGATCCACCCGATCGAAGGCCTTCTCTAGATTCAAGGAGAGTAAGATACAGAAATTGTGACCAGTCACGCAATTCCGAATTTGGTCGGTAGGCCCTAAAAGCAACATGAACGTCCCTCAACCCTTCCTGAATCCGCATTGGTAATCATGTAAAAGCGAACTGCGCTCAATGTGGGTCACAAGCTGTTTCTTCAAATCATGTTCCACTACCTTCGAAAGCACCGGCAGTAATACTATAGGTCTATATTCCGATATATTACCAGTGCTGCTCTTTTTCCTTATTGGGTTAATCCTAACAATCTTCCAGTTGTTTGGAAATGTGGAGGTCATGCTTATGTTATTTACCAAAAAAAGAAGAAAATTGGAAATAAATGGGAAAATTATTCTAAAAAACTTCATCGGGAACCCATTACACCCAGCGACATTAGATTTAACTGACATAAAAGCATCAAAACAATTCATCGGGAGTAATGCTGCTAAAAGAAAGGCCATAATTACCAGCGAAACGCAGAAATTCTGACACATCGTCTTGTACATCAGATTAGTTGTCTACAAGTGAACGGTTCATATCATTGAGTACCATGGGAGAGTTGCCAGTAGTAACTGAGGAACTGGTCTTGAGAAGTCCATTATCTCTAATGACTTTCCATAAACCCTTATAAGTACTACAACTATTAAACAGAGCACGATGCACATTCTTCTTGATCCTTCTTTTCACTCTCTTAGCGCGGTTTCTCAGATTGCAGTATGTTCGCCAGTTATCATCGAAGAAAACCTTTATATGCCAAATCCGCCATTGACTGCTGAAACCTGACCTCAGGACACTTGATCCAATTGTCCGAATCGTATTATTTCACAAACATCTTCTTCCTAAAAACGGAATGAATCGTATTTAAGCCGTACTCTAATGACTCAAGTTGATCATTAACATCAGTACTCGAAAACATTCGTTCAAGCCTAGCTTCACCGAATCTGTTATAATCAAAAGAACTCACAAAATTCATCATTTCTCCCCACAGAGATGTTGAGAGAGATATATACAAAGGCATGCTTTGATATATTATGGCAAATAACTTGGCCGGTAAGGCACAAATATTGCGGTTGTGACAGCAAAAAGTAATCAACCAACGAGGTAAATTGATGGAAAACATCAAAATGAGTCGGGTAGCTGTAATGGGAAACAGACACTCCCATTCTGTTGCAGGACTGCCTTATGTAGCAGCGATGGAGGGATCAAAAAGATTTCTGTTGAAATCGCCCATTATCACAATATTCCTATATGGAACAAGAAGGCTGGATATTTCGTATTCAAAACAATCGAAATTGCCATTCGGTAGGTAAACTACACCTACTAAAATTCCTCTTGAAGCAGTAATAACCTCAATAAATAAACTTTCTACCGCTCCATAATTCGACCCCGAGTAAACGACATTGTATTTCAATTTTTTTTAAATAGGCAAGGCCACACCCCCTCCTCTTCTGTCAGGGCGATCGTTCCTAATATTGGAAGAATTAGAGCCGGTTTCTCATACTCAATTTACAGTTTTTATACTTCTTATTAAGGGAATTTGTTGTTCTGAATATATGGTTATTGCTCGCCTTATCGATAAACCTTAACCGGCAGATGAGTGCCGGTTAGTGACTTATCTACCTGATAAATTCAAAGAGATGGTATTATACAATGAGCGTTTTTTTTTTGTTTAGCGATTGCTGCGTAATATAAGGTGTGTTCACGAACTTTAAAAAGGTAAAAATAAATATTTGAAATAGAGTAAGAAATTTCTGCTGGGGGAAACAACTCCAGCAGAAATTTGTAACCTCTCATTTATAAAACTTTCCAAATGTTTTTCGCTCTCCCGTTCCCTCGTACTGGCAAAGGATCAACTTTCACATTTTTGAGTACGCGAATACTCTTATCTTCAAAGTAACCTTAAAAGTGTACGAGAAAACCAAAATTTTTAAATGAAGGTTTAAGCGTTAAGCTTTTTTAGCGTTGCATTGAAAAATGCAGCTCTGTAAACAAATCCCACAAATGCAACTCGCAAAGTTAAACAGAATGAGGCTCGATTACAGTCGTCGTAGTTAAAAATTATTTAACTTTTGTGTGTTGCTAGTAAAATTTAATATAAAAACATGTATTGATTAAAGAGCTTCGAAAAGCTTAGTTTTACAACAAAATATTACCATATTTCCGAAATATTAGATATATATATATTTCGATTTTGCTTAAAAATCCAGACTCTAGTTATCTCCAACTTTATTTTTCCACTTGAAGCCGGCACTTCGAAAACATTAATAAAATAAATTTTTGTGAAGACCATAATGTTCCCCATAAAACATTACGGATTCTCTGAAAAAGAACTATTTTGATGTTGAAATCAGCGTCGGCAGCGTGCATAGATTCGATTCTCAGCAGAGCTTATGTTCATTGATCTACTGCTCACTGCATTTAAAGTTGTGCATTTGCAGGCTGGAAAATGTATTGCATTAAATTAGAGGCGTAACATGATTTGGAGGAAGCAGTTTAGTTATCTCTTATCATTTTTAGTAATTTGTGGGTGTATACCATTTTCAAGAAAAAATGCAAAATACTCTTTGAAAACCTGTGTGCAACAGAGAAAAAAATCTAAAGTAGTAAAAATGTAAATGTGCTAATATCAGCCGTGCCGAATCTTGAGGAGCCATCATCATAGGTTTTACTAAAAATTGACGCATGTGAACATAGTTGAAGGGCACATGTGTTCTTTACGTAAAGATTATATGCCAACTCAGCCAAACCTGATATATTGGGTTGCCCAAAAAGTAATTGCGGATTTTTCATATAGTCGGCGTTGACAAATTTTTTCACAGCTTGTGACTCTGTAATTGCATTCTTTATTCTGTCAGTTATCAGCTGTTACTTTTAGCTTGCTTTAAAAAAAATTGTATAAAAAAAAATATTTGATTAAAGTTCATTCTAAGTTTTATTAAAAATGCATTTACTTTCTTTTAAAAAATCCGCAATTACTTTTTGGGCAACCCAATAGCTACCGATATCCCGATTTTACTTCTTTAGCCCCTTGTGGTCGCAATTCTTGATTGATTTGGATAAATTTTTGGACAATGACTTCTCCTATGACCATCAACATACGTGTCAAATATGGTCTGAATCGGTTTATAACCTGATATAGCTCCCATACAGACCAATCTCACGATTTTAATTCTTTAGCCCTTAAAGAGCTCAATTCTTAACCGATTTGGCTGAAATTTTGCACAATAACTTCTCCCATAACCCTCAACATACATGTCAAATATGGACATGAATCGGTACATAACCGGATATAGCTCCCATATAAACCGATCTCCAAATTATGTTCTTGAGTCTCCGATTTGGCTGACATTTCGCATAATGGCTTCTGCTATGATCTCCAACATATGTGTTTAGTATGGTCTGAATAGGTCTAAAACCTGATAGCTCCCGTACAGCCGATTTCACGATTTTAGTTCATTAGCCCTTAGAGGGGGCACCTGATATAGCTCTCACACAAACCGATCTCCCGATTTTACAATACTTATTGAGCCCCTAGAGAGCTCAATTCTTATCCGATTTGGATGAAATTTTGCGCAATGATTTCTTTTAAGACCTCCAACATATGTGTTTAGTATGGTCTGAATCTGTCTTAAACCGAATATAGCTCCCATATAAACCGATCTCCCGATTATTCTTCTAGGGCCGCTAGAGGGCGCAATTCTTCTCCGATTTGGCTGAAATTTTGCACAAATACTTCTCCTATGATCTTCAACATATAAGGTCAAATGTAGTCTGAATCGGTATTTGACCTGATATATGTAGCTCCCATGTAAACCGATCTTCCGATTTTACTTCTTGAGCCCCTACAAGGAACAATTTTTATCCGATTTGGCTAAAACTGCACAATGACTTCTGCTAAGACCTCCAACATATGTGCTATCTATAATCCAAACCGATTCAGATCATCATAGCAAATATGTTTATATATATGGAGGTCTTAGCAGAAGTCATTGTGCTCCCATACAAACCGATCTCCCGAGTTTTATTCTTAAGTTTTATTCTGGTCGCAATTCTTATCCAATTTGAATAGAAAACTTTGAAACTGTGCACAATGAGGTCCAATATACTCGCTAAGTATGGTATGAATCAGTCCATAACTTGGTATAGCTCTAATAGCATACAAATTCTTATTCATTATTCCTTTTTTATTCCCTACACCACCACTGTGGTACAGGGTATTATAACTTACTGCATTTGTTTGTAACACCCAAAAGGTAGAGAGATAGACCCATTGATAAGTATACTGATCGACTCTAAATCACTTGCTGATTCGATTTAGCTATGTCCGTCTGTCCATACTTATCTGTGTACAAACTACAGGTTGCAATTTTCATCCGATCGTCTTCAATTTTTTTTATATATATTCATCCAATTTGGACTAATATTGCAATAATGTGGTCATTTGTTATCCGATTCTATCGAAATTTGCTAGTAAGGATTTTCTCTTGATTCTCGACTGATTTTCACTCCTAGAGCCACAGCAAGTGCATTTAAGTTATAGTTCCTACTTTGTACTTATAGGGTAGGTGTAGGATATTATACAGTTGGCAACGCCCGACTATTGCCTTTCCTTACTGGTTTGCATATAACACCTCGAAATATTGATCTGCGACCCCATAAACAATATATATTTAATATATATTTTTGATCGCCTTGACATTCTCAGTCGATCTAGCTATGCCCATCCGTCTGTGTAAATCACAATAGCGGTCGAACGAATAAAGATGTCGGCCTGAAATATTTCACAGGAACTTCTTATTGATGAAGGTCTTTGGGGATTGCAAATGGGCCATATCGGTTCAGCTTTGGATATGACCCCATTTTTTCAAATAAATTTTTTCTAAAGACTAAACTTTTAATGAATTTTTTTTTTTTAATATAATAATTTTTTTTGTTCAAACTTTTTTTTCTATTTTTTTTTTGTTCGGGGTCGGAGTCGAGGAAATTTTTTCGACTCTGACTCCAGGGAAAATTGCTCGACTGCTAAAAGGACACATGTGGACTCTACGTACAAAATTTCTGCCAAATCGGATAGCAATTGCGAAGTTCACGGACTCAAGATCTGAAATCGATTGATCGGTTTACATGGAAGCTATATCCAAGTCTGAGGCTCAGGATCTCAAATCGGCAGATCGGTTTATATGGCTGCTATATCAGGTTGTAGACCGACTTAGACCGTAGTTCGTACGGCTGTTGGAAGTCGCAACAAAATACTACATGCAAAATTTCAGCCAAATCGCAATAAGCAATTGCGGAGTCCAAGAACTCAAGATCTGAAATCGAGAGATCTGTTTATATGGAAGCTATATCTAAGTCTGAAGTCTGGCCAATTAGGAATTCCCAAACGACCTACATCCATAAGAAATAACTGTGCGAAATTTCAAGCGGATATCTTTATTCAACCGCTATCAAGGTTTCCACCGACGAGCAGATGGACGGACGGACGGACATGGGTAGATCGACTTAGTTGTTCGTCTCAACAATAGGGACGCAGATCAATATTTTGAGATGCTAAAAACAGAATGATGCGATTAGTATATCCTCCTCCTATGGTGGGGAGTTTCAAAAGAAGAATACATCATTGAGAAACGAAGAAGATGAAAGGGTCTTAGGTCATCAACATCGATCATTATAGCCCCTGTAGTTCAATATTCAGGGTAACGTTCATAAATTGCATTTCTTTCTAATTCCCCAAGCAATAAATATTTTTTTTTTTCAAAAAATACTTGGAATCTCTGCTAACTTCAAATGGTCATTAACTTTAGCTTGTTTGTCAAATAAAATCTGTGTCTGATGCTGTTGTTGTGGTCTTCTTTCTTCACTGAAGTTATATTAATCTCTGTTGATTTTTAACACAATTCAAATGTTTCTTATTTTTCCATAAATATTTCAAATATTGAATTATTTATCATTTTGTTTCAGATCCCAAAAATGTGGGGGGAGGGATTGATTTCAGGCACATATACTGATTTAAGCCATATACAAGATAAACGTAATTTTTCTGTTCACATAATACTCTTAATTAACATTTCAAATGTTGTTGTATTTTTTTTTGCAAAAGTCAATGTTTTTGTTGTTGGTGGGATATCCCGGAGAACAATTGATATGCATTGTAAAAAAAACAAAAACAATAACACAGACATCACTTAGATGAAGAGTAGATGCATAAAATTTTTTTTAGAAAAAAAAAACACTTTTTGTTATTCCATTTTTTTTTTGTTTAGTGTTTTTAATTATTTCATTATTATATTGTAAATACCACGATTTGCTTGTCGTTCTATTTATTTGTTTGTATTTTATTTTTTTTAGAGGGAGTCTTATTGTTATTTGTTCTTCACGGTCTGAAGTCAGGCGTCTAACTAATATTAATATGGCACATTGTTAAAAGGTAAGCGCACGTTTTTGTCTTTTGCTGGCACTGTTTGGTTGTTGTTTTTTTTTTTGTGTTGTATTCTCTGTTCTGTTCTCGGCATTTGATAATCTTTGTTGTTAAACAATAGTTAGTAAGTTTGTAGATTTCAGCGAGAACATTGACTTGTGAAAAAAAACAAGAAACATATTCCAACGCCATCATCACATGCATAGACGCAAGAAAAACAGAAAACATTTTCAAACAAATTTTTCATTTATGGTCTTGAATGGAGTTTTCGCAAATCGAGACATACCCCCTTCAAATGCATTGCAATTGGCCATAATGATCAGAAAGAAAAAAAAAGCACATAACAAACAAAACGAAATACACAAAAGAAGTGATCATCAAGCAAAAACACATTTTTCAGTTTTTTACAGATTAATTAAACCTTTTAAGTAGCATTTAAACAAACAACTTAGGATATATTTAGATACAATGTCCATGCAAAACGAAGTACATGTGAGCTTATGTTTGATTTTGGGTTAAAGTTACTTATCTTTAAAAAAAAATTCTCAAAAAGGGAAAGTCAACAAAACAGGAACGACCCCTGAGTCTTCATGTAAGACTGTGACTTCTAAAAGGACACCTCACTATTTCGGAAGGGGAAGATTTTTCACTGCATACTATGGGACTCATGGAGACACCGGAGTCTTGGAATGATGAGATTGATCGACCGTTTATAATTACTGACTTTATGTTTAAGGAGACCTTGAGAAGCTTCCTACCATTTGAGTCACCCAGACCTGATGGAATATTTTCGGCGTTACTACAGAAGGAAGCGGACCACTTGACACACCCTCTGACCGCTATATACACAACGTTCATAGGACTTCCATATACTGCGAAAGTATGGCAGAAGGAAAAAGTTGCATTTCTACCCAAGCCCAACAAGGCAAGATTTGCGACACCAAAGGTGGTATGTTAAGGTGGTATACTTAAGCCCGTGGAATGTATTGTGAATAGCATGATAAATAGCAGGACAACCAATTCGCTGGGACCGACCTTCCCTTAACATGCTGTTTGTATTGGAGATATACCTGCTCAAGGTTGTGCATAAAATAGAACAAGTAAAAGTGTGCTAAGTTCGGCCGGGCCGAATCTTATATACCCTCCACCATGGATGGCATTTGTCAAAACAGTCATAGAAAAACACCACCTCCAAAATTTGCAGGCAAGTCGAGTAACAATTGCGCACTCCAGAGGCTCAAAAAGTCAATGTGGAAGATCGGTTTATACCGCAGCTATATATCAACTTGGAACAATTGTTGGAAGTCATACCAAAACGACATATGCAAAATTTCAACCATATTGGATAAGAATTGCGCCCTCTAGGAGCCCAAGAAGTCTAATCCGGAGATCGGTTAATATGGCAGCTATATCAGGATATAGGCTGATTTAGACCACACTTGACACAATTGTTGGAAGTCGTAATGAAAAACGTCACGCAAAATTTCAGCCAAATCGGATAGGAATTGTGCCCTCTAGGAGCCCAAGAAGTCTAATCGGGAGATCGGTTAATATGGCACCTATATCAGGATATGGACTGATTTAGACCATACTTGACACAGTTGTTGGAAGTAAAAAAAAAAAAACTTCATGCTAAATATCGACCAAATCGGATCAAAGATCGGTTTATATAGCAGCTATATCAGTTTATATAGCAGCTATATCAGCTATATTTGAACCGATTTGAACCATACTTAGCACAGTTGTTGGAAGTCATGATGAAACACGTCACTCAAAATTTCAGACAAATCAGATAGGAATTGCTCTTCTAGAGGCTCAAGAAGTCTAATCGGGAGATTCGTTTATATGGCGGTGTATATCAGGTTATGGACTGATTTAAACCATACTTAGTACAGTTATTGAGAGTCATACCCGAACACTTCATGCAAAATTGCAGCCAAATTGGATAAGAATTGCGCCCTCTAGAAGTCAAGACCCAAGGTCGGTTTATATGGCAGCTATATCAGATTTTCAACCAATTTAGACCATACTTAGCACAGTTGTCGGTTTAAGTGGCAGTCTGCCATCAGACTCACTTAGACGTTTTCGTCCATTCTGATACCACAGGAACAGAAGAAAGAAGATGCCTTCTAGTTCCTTCCTTTCAACCATCCAGATTGCTTTAAAAAGCCCAATAACTTGCGAATGTTCACATCCGCTAAATCAGACAGGGTCTCAAAGAAATGAGAACCTTAAGTGGAACTCCTTCTAACTGCTAGTGCGAGACAACACACACAGAAGGTGTTCTATAGTCTCTTCTTCTTCGATGTCCTCACAGCTTCTGCAAAAGTCGTTGCTGGCAACCTTCGGTCTGTTAGCATGTTTTCCGATTAGACATTGACCTGTCATGATGGACACAATGACTGAGACGTCTGTTCTAGCCAATGACAGCAAAGCTGTAGACCTCTTCAAGTCTAGATTAGGCCACATAGTTTTGGAATGCTCACAGCCACCTCTTTGTGACCATCTATCATTCTTTGACCTTCGGGCCTGGTTCTGAAGATTTAGCTTACATGTCGCTAGAGGCATACCCACAGATTCCAGTGTCCCTAGAGTGCGTAAGGTAGTTCCTAGTCTCGCAAGCTCGTCAGCTTTAGAATTCCCTGGGATATCTCTGTGGCCCGTCACCCAGAATAGCTTACATGTCGCTAGAGGCATATCCACAGATTCCAGTGTCCCTAGAGTGCGTAAGGTAGTTCCTAGTCTCACAAGCTCGTCAGCTTTAGAATTCCCTGGGATATCTCTGTGGCCCGTCACCCAGAATAGGTGAATTTTGAACTGTTCAGCCATCTCTTTGAGAGATATGCGACAGTCGAGGGCGGTTTTTGTGTTCAGAAATACGTTTTCCAGGGCTGTCTGAGAAAATATTTATGTCAATCATCGTAATGGCATTATATCTAAGCCATTCCACCACTTCCTTAATTGCAAGGATCTCTGCTTAACACACACAGCAGTCGTCGGGTAATCCTTTCGATAAGACCAGCTCAAGATCTTTAGAGTACACCCCAAAGCCCACCTGTTTTTTTATTTTGGAACCATCCGTATAGAAGTCTATATAACTTCTGTTACAGGGATATCATAGTTAAAATCGTTTCTATCAGCAATAGTGGTACAGTCACTTTTATCAAAAAGCGGCTCAGGTAGGGTGTAATCCACACTGCCTGGAAAATCGGGCATTATATAGTGGATAACACAGTGTCCGTAGCCGCCACATGACCAATGAGAAAACTCCCTTAACCTCACGGCAGTGGTCGCTACAATTTGGGTAGCCACAATGTCCAGAGGCATAAGATGTAGCATTAAATTCAGTGTATCAGATGGTGTTATCCTCAGTGCGGCTGTGATGCATAAATAAGCCATCCTTTTGAAGCGCCGTCCAACAGACCACAACACCATATAGCATTATAGGTCTGACAACTGCAGTATATACCCAATGCATGACACGTGGTCTAAACCCCCAAGTTTTGCCAATGGCTCTCTTGCAGGTGTATAAGGCAAGAGTGGCCTTTCTTGCCCTTTCCAAAATTTTGGATTTGAAGTTTAGTTTCCTGTCCAGCAAAACACCCAGGTATTTTGCGCTTTCTGTAAATGGAACATTCTCTCCACCCTAGGAGACAGGTTCCCCTGTAGGCAACTTGTATCTCCTGCTGAAAAGAACTACTGTCTTGCATGATTTATACCCAGACCATATCGGTAGCCCACTTTGCTGTTGCACGCAGAGCTTCCGGAAGTATATCTCTAGCAGTGCCGGGAAACTTTCCTCTAACCGCAATTGCCACGTCTATCAGACACAGCTTGTAATTCAACCGGTCATACATCATCAGGGCCTGGAGACTAAAAGGAGTCGAAACTTCTTATCGCCTAAAGGATTTTCGGGTCAGATACAATTTCCCTAATGGCCTCCGACGAATACATATCAGTGACAGCCTCTTTTGGCGTCACTTTGTCCGTTGGAGAGTATGCCAGGAAATGTGTATCAACAAGTAGTTCCTGTGTTTCCTCACTAGACATTGTCCATACATTCTCTGACTTCTGGGTATACCGCACCGTAATAGGTCTCGAGAACAGAATCTTCCCTAGCCCAGAGGCCTTAGATGTATCCTCCACGGAGCTGCAGAATTCCACCCAGGATTTGTTCTGAGTCTTTCTAAGCTCGCCCTTATATTTTCTTATCTCAGCCTTATAGATGTCCCAATAGTGTGGTGCTCTTGGCTTGGCACTAGGGCATGCTGACACAAGCGATTCATTCAGGGCATTCGTGATCCGCTTGACACTATGTCTATATCCTCCGCAGTTTCCACTCCCTTTTCTAGTTTAGAAGAGATAGTGGTGCCGAGAGATCACTACTTCAGTATTTTCTCCAAGGTTAAAACTAATATAATGATGATCAGAGAAGGTCATCCAACACTTCCCAGTCGCATATTCTTCCACTTATATCTTCCGATGCAAAGGTAATATCTAGTACCTCCTGGAGGGTATAACCACCGCTGAAATTAGTTTTCTGATGTTTCGCTATGATTCGAACCCAGGCGCTCAGCGTCATAGTCGGACATGCCAACCTCTGCGCTACGGTGGCCTCCAGATTTGGCTTCTTGAGCTCCTGATAGCCGAAATTGTTGTCCTATTTGGTTTGCATGTAGTGTTCTGCTATGACTTCCAACAACCATGTCATGATTCGAACCCAGGCTCTCAGCGTCATAGGCGGACATGCCAACCTCTGCGCTACGGTGGTCTCCAGATTTGGCATCTTGAGCTCCTGATAGCCGCATTTGTTGTCCTATTTGGTTTGCATGTAGTGTTCTGCTATGCAACAACCATGCGAAGTACGTTCCAAATCGGTATTTAACCTGATATAGCTCCCATATACACTAATTTCCCGATTTGCCATCTTGAACCTCCGGAAACCGCAATTGTTATCCGATTTGGTAGAAATTATGCACGTAGTGCCCTTTTCGATTTCCATTCAAAATAAGTATGGTCCAAATCCGTCTATAGCCTAATACAGTTCTTATATATCGACCTACCGATTAGTCTTCTATGACCCCAAAAATTTGGCTGATGAAGTATACATGTGCGTTTCAACTTTGTTAATTTATGTCAATTTTAATAGAATCCTTGGTGTTGGTTCCCAAAATTTTATTACTTCTTAATATTTAAATTTCAAAAATTGGATTTTCCAAAACGTTATCTTCAATTTTGTTTATGATTTTGGTTATTCTAAAAATTAATTTATGCAATCATTAAAATAATTAAATACCTCTTAACCAATTGATAACGATTGTACGAAGAAAATGCTCGAAACTTGTTTCGATAAACGCCGACAGCTTTCACCAATCTATGACACTTATCGAAGGCAGTGAGTGTTCTAATCATTGTGTTTCCATATGTAGATTAGCATTTATTGATTTATAATTACTTTTCTTTGGGAATTATGGTCACTTTTATTGGTATATGTCACAATTCAAAATGCGAAGTTTTTAAAAGAAACAAATGTGGTGTTTTGATAATTTGAATAAAATAAAAAATGTGAAAATGTCTTATTTTTTTTTTGCTTGAAGCTGCAAGTAAAAGGCTATAGAGTAGAATATCTCTTTATAGATTTTCTTTTTGCAATTGGCAACCCTGTACTTTTTTATTATTCTCTCACACTACATATGACAGTTTTGACCATTGTCTCTGCTGTGATGTTTTGGTCGTTCTCATGTATTTCTAACTGCACTCAAAGCATTGACGTTCTCCTACAACAACAAGAAGATTTATATCACAGCTGTTTGTTTTACTGCTATCATTGAAGTCATGCAAAATCAACTATCAGTTAATTAAGTATAAAATAAAAAAGATTAAAAAATATATATAAAGTATCAATGACTTGCAAATATGATAAGACATTTCTATTGAATCGCATATTGGTATAAATATTGTTTTAAAGTCAATAAATAACACATGTTTTGAAGTGGCAAAATCAGTGGAGTTGAGTTTTTTTTTAATCCTTACAAAGAATCAATTAAAAGGCCTAACCTTCTTCGAACACTCGCAATTTTTGAATTGTGACAATTTACCTCTTAAACACAGGTGCAATATTTTCACAACTCAGCTGATAAGAAGATGCCTGTTGCACTCACTAACCGAATGACTGTCTGACGTATGAACTGCTGGATTCATTACTGTCGCTAGCATTGTGCTAACAAAATGAATTTACAATTCCCCCGTATTAATGGTTATCTTTTTGAGGGGAATAAAAAACCGGCTTTCATATGTGTACTATTAATACGGTATAAAGTGGCATTTGTCTGTCTATTTAGATGCATTCGGCGACGTCAGGATTTTTTTGTTTGCCTTTTATAAGCATCAGTTACGGGGAAAATGTAGATTTGTGTCAATTCCCTCCAACTCGTACACGAGTTACAACGCCACACCGCCAAACTTCAGCCAATCACAACAGTTTGCAGTTCGCTTCAGACATCAAAACTTAATCGTGTGTTACAACAAACATTGTTGTTGTTGTTATTGCAGGCAGTAACAATTGTTTTATTTTTTTCTTGTCATACAAAATAGTACGTAATTGCGGTGGAATTATAAAAAACCTGTTGGGGAAAAGTGAATTCATGACAATTTGAACAGATGTTAAGTTTTTTTTGCATATGTTATATTATAATGGTTATTATTATTTTTTTATGTAATTGCAATGTGCATATTACCGATTTGGAATTGAATCGCTAATTGAAGTTCTGCCAACGCTTATTTTATGCAAAAGTAATTTTGTTTTGTGAGAACACAAAAATTTCTAATGGTAATGGTGGAAACCACAATAACGTGAGTAGGGATGTCATACGACGATTTTGTTTGTAATATAGGGATTGCCACACATATTTTTCGCGATTACTTTTTTGACACCCTACAAAAATCTCAATGATAACATAATACAAATGAAAATTTGCCCATGAACATTCCATTAAGGAATAATGTACTTTTATTTAAATTGTTTCATAAGTTTAAGGTGGTACTATGTTCGCTTTTAGAGAAATTTTTTCATGATTACTTTTTTTGATAATAGATTTTGAAGCAAAAATACATATGACGATTTAGTTTGTAATATAGGGATTGCCACACATATTTTTTGGGATAACTTTTTTGAAATACTACAAAAATCTCAATGATAACATAATGCAAATGCAAATTTGCCCATGAATATTCCATTAAGGAACAATTTACTTTTATTTAAATTGTTTCATAAGTTTAAGGTGGTACTATGTTCGCTTTTAGCGAAATTTTTTCATGATTACTTTTTTTTGATAATAGATTTTGAAGCAAAAAAACTAGCTGTTTTCATTCTGTAAGACATTCCCTCATTACTTATGAACAAATTTTTATAAAAGTATTATGTTATCATTGTGATTTTTTGTAGTGTTTCAAAAAAGTAACCGTGAAAAACATGTGTTTTCACCGGTGAAAAGCGAACACAGTACCAGCCTTTATGAGGAAATGTCCTACAGAATATAATCAGCAAGATTTTTTGCTTCAAAATCTATTATACAAAAAACAGTAATCACAAAAAATTTCGTTAAAGTCGAAAATAGTACCCATCTTAAGCCTGCAATCGACTTGTTTTGGGCTCTAAATAATAAAATGTAAACTCAAAATGTTTTTGCCAGAAATTCAGGGCTCATCATATAATCTGTAATCGTTTTCATGTCACTTGCTGCACTTATTCTGTACAAGTGTGCTGGCAGTCCTATGCTTCTTACAAAGATAACAAATATGAATAAACATATAAACAAGTATAAACGTTGGGAACGCACCACTGTGGAATCTGATAAATATTTCCAAAAATTAACTTAGTTGGCAATATGTGTACTTAACTTACAAAATTTCTGCCGGATGAGGCAAAAATTGAAGCATCTAGATCCGTAGAAAGAGAATCGGGGATCGGTTTATATGGGAGCTTATCAGGTTATAGACCGATTAGAACAATACTTACCATCATAATAAAACATTACATGAACAATTTCAACCAAATAAGATAACAATTGCGGCTGCCAGGTGTTTAAGATGTCAAATCGGGAGATCATTTTTTTTGTATATGGGAGCTATATCAGGTTATACACCGATTTCAACTGGCACCTAGCACAGTTCTTGGAAACAGAACACCACGTGCAAAATGTTAGCCAATTCAGATAACAAATGCGGTTTCCAGGGGCTCAAGAAGTAAAACCGGGAGATCGATTTATATGGGAGTTATATGAGGTTATAGACCGATTTGGACCATTCATAGAAATTGAGGCTCATAAGGCTCCAAGAAGTCGAATCTGGAGGTCAGTATATCAGGACTGTATCCAAATCTGAGCCGATGTGGCCCCATTTTCTATCCCCAACGACCTACATCAATAAGAAATATCTGTGCAAAATTTCAAACTGATATCTTGTGGCCAGATATCCAAAACCCAGAAGCCTTAAATTGGAGCTACATGATCTAGATCGAGAGGTTCAGCGCTACACGAGAGAAGCTCTAAGCCAAGCGGAATATTATGCCGATGGAAGCTGGATGCTATTGGAAGCTGGAGCCACTGTTTTCCACAAGGTGGATTTCAATGGATCTTAACATGTCATGTGAAAATCACATGCAGGTAAGAACAAGTCAAGAGCCAAGAAGGTCGGTTGGGATTGTAAATAGGCTATATCATTTCATATTTTTATTCAGCTGCCATATAAACCGATTCTGGATCTTGACTCCTTGAGCTTTTAGGGGGCGCAATCATTATCCGATATGGTTAAAAATTTGCAGTGTTTTGTTGTGACTTCCAACAACTGTGTCAAGTTTAGGTTCATAGCCTGATATAGCACCCATATAAACCGATCTCCCGAATATACTTCTTGAGCATCTACAGGGTGCAATTATTATCCGATTTGGCTGAAATTTTGTACAATGACTTCCACTTTAGTCTCCAAGAGCCAAACCAAGTATGACTCCAACGGTTCATAACTTGATATAGCTCCAATAGCATAGCAATTTTTATCCATTATCCTTTGTTTGCCTATGAACATATCTGGCAAATAACTTGACAAATGCGATCCATGGTGGAGGGTATATAAAATTCGGCCCGTCCGAACTTAGCACGCTTTTACTTGTTTTTTGTTCAATTTCGAAAATAGTGGAACTTTAACGATAGTATAGATAGGAAAAATACCAATCGATATTCAGCCAAAAATTAATAAAGGGTGATTTTTTTGAGGTTAGGATTTTCATGCATTAGTATTTGACAGATCACGTGGGATTTCAGACATGGTGTCAAAGAGAAAGATGCTCAGTATGCTTTGACATTTCATCATGCATAGACTTACTAACGAGCAACGCTTGCAAATCATTGAATTTTATTACCAAAATCAGTGTTCGGTTCAAAATGTGTTCATTCACCGTTCAGCGATGAGGCTCATTTCTGGTTGAATGGCTACGTAAATAAGCAAAATTGCCGCATTTGGAGTGAAGAGCAACCAGAAGCCGTTCAAGAACTGTCCATGCATCCCGAAAAATGCACTGTTTGGTGTGGTTTGTACGCTGGTGGAATCATTGGACCGTATTTTTTCAAAGATGCTGTTGGACGCAACGTTACGGTGAATGAACACATTTCGAACCGAACACTGATTTTGGTAATAAAATTCAATGGTTTGCAAGCGTTGCTCGTTAGTAAGTCTATTCATGATGAAATGTCGAAGCATACTGAGCATCTTTCTCTTTGACACCATGTCTGAAATCCCACGTGATCTGTCAAATACTAATGCATGAAAATCCTAACCGCAAAAAAATCACCCTTTATATCGACAGTATCGTTAGTGCCATCGATACTTTGCCAGCTCTACTGTGGTGGGGTTAAAGTACGCGGAATACATAGCCTGACTCTCCGTCTACCAAGAAACCTTGCAATAACCACCCTTTTAACCAATAAAAATTCCTAAAGAAAGCTTAAATTGCAACAACACGTCATGCCTTAAATTGATACAGTAATCTCAATATATTTGTTTGAAATAAAAATCCGTTATAATCACTAAAAATGCTATGAACGACATCTCTAATCAAGAGTTTTTAACACGTAAATAGGTTTAGATTACAGAAAAAAAACTAAAGTGGGTAACTAAAGAAAAAAAAAAACACTGTGTATATGACCTTGAATTTGACATCGTTCGAGTAAACTTTTCACTTCATTCAAGTATTTACAAATAAATTTTTTAAAGCATACCTTAAGGATGTAACATTTAAACAATGTTGCCACTTAATGGCAGTAGTGGATAATAATGAGAAAACAATAAGGTGATACCAATTAGGATTTGTTATAAAGAGCTCATGAAAATGGATACATTTTCGATATTTTTCCGTTTCCACTCGAATAGAGTCATATTTGCAACTATTGCTGTAAAAAAAATGTGAAATTATTCCCTTACTAGACAAATTGAAATGTATCTGTATTTCGTCCAGGCTTTTAATGAAATTGATTTCACAGATTTTTTTCACTATTTTATTTTTTAAATGGAGTTTTACTGTGAAAACTGAATTAAATACTTAACTTAAGGAATATATACTCTGCTTGTAACGACATTGCGTGTGTACTTGTAGAATGCACGATAACAAAGGTTATTTTCATTCAAAAGAAAGCCATATCACACCAAAGCAAAAGATTATGAAAATGTTGATAAATACATATCATAGGAAGAAGATTCCTATGTTATTTCTCCCGTCGTCAAGGATTATACCATGGTATAATTTCAAGGCGCATTTAGGATACTCTAAACAAGCTAGAACCGATGTCATTTGATTAGAGAACTGTATCACTATACCTAATAGAGACCGTTAGAACAAGATTTGTACACGTGAGAAGTATGTCGAGTGGCCAAACACAACTCACTGTCCCAAGTTTCAACAAACTGGGACAATAAATAGGGCTTTTATGATCCTAAGACCTTTAATCAGCAGAACGGTTTATATGGATGCTATATCAAGATGTAGCCCATCGTCGAACTCAACCTGCCTATGGAAAAAAAAAAAGAATATGTGCAAAGTTTTAGCTTAATATCTCTATTTGTATAGCAAACATTTCTGTTTTTTTTAATAACAAATTTTGTTGAGTGTATGAGCGGCATATAATGATTAAGCCTATCTGACGGTTGATAAGAAACTGTAAAAATCTGAGTCATACAACATAGAAACGTAGTAGTTGTAATAAATGTTAGAAAATATTACAACGTCAATATAATCAGGAAATTGTAGTACTTTTTTCGTGGCCAAGTTCAAGGAAATTCATTTACAAATGTGGTGGTGTAGTCTATTGATAATAATAGAAATTTCAATTTCAAATGTTAACAGTTATATATAAGTTTGTACGATTGCAATAACTTTACGTCTTATCTTTTTTCAAAAAACAAAATGAATATGCTTTTTATTTTTATACCCTCCGCCATATCATGGGGTTATACTATGTTAGGTTAGGTTAGGTTGAAAAGAGGGTGCAGATATTAATCCGCCCCATGCCACTATGGACCTACACCTTAGCCAGTAATAGGCTTGTGCGCTCTAAAAACTATAAAGTAACCCCTAAAAAGAAAAATTTAAGTTAGGAATTCCATGCTACTTATAAAATCCTTAATTGTTTTCAATACCACTCCCCTAAGTTGGTTCATGTCTGGTATTGTGTCTCCACCTAAGTGCCGGTATCTGTTAGGCGCGAAAGCAGGGCAATGACAAAGAAAATGCTCCAACGTCTCATCATCTTCCCGCATGCCTTACACATGATATCACTTGCCGCACCGATTTTACCTAAGTGAGCTTGTAGTCCTATGTGTCCCGTGATGATATCAATAGCTATACTGACCTCCTTTTTACTTCTATTCAGTAATAGCCTCGTCTTCTAACGATCTTGATCCCCCCATGGGATTTTCGCCGTCCTACAGACCGTTTCGCTGTTCCACAATGTTGCATGCGCATTCGTCGCCCACTCCCTTAACTCGGACCGTGTCGACCCGAAAGGCTTCGGGTTAACCAAGTTTATTGACGGCAGTCCTCTGGCCTTCACCGCCAAATCGTCTGCTTTTCATTTCCCCTTACTCCGTTATGACCCGGCACCCAAACGATGCGGATTTTGCCATCCTCAGAGAAGGCTTTAATCTCCTTACACTGCAAGACTGTTCGTGACCTTACCGTCCTGGTTGTTATTGCCCTTATTGCTAGTTAACTGTCGGTAAAGATGTTCACACTCAACGTCCTCGCGTTAGCACCACACCACCTCACGCATTCCGTGATCGCACGGATCTCCGTCTAAAACCGATCTCAGTTCCTAGGTTCTCAATGTAAACCCCCAGGCTCACTCTGTCCTCTAGCTTTGATCCATCCGTGTAAAATGATCTTCCAGATGGCGATACAAGAGTTCCGTCAATCCAAGACAGTGCCGATGGCAGCAGTGCCACGCACTCGACTTCAAGGTTCATCTCAGATATCCGATCGGAAGCCTCTTCCCTTCCTATAGTCGCCTCGATTATACCGCGATGGTATGAGCTACTCCCATCCTAAATCCATTCTCCCATCGCCTTAAGTCTCATAGCCGCAATGGCTCCCTCACGCTTAATCTGTATGTCCATAGGTCGGAAATCTAGAATAGTCTCCAGTGCCCTAGTGGGAATGGTCCTCATCGCTCCGCTTATGCCAAGACAACATGTTCTCTGAACCTGTTGTATGGTTCTTATGTTGCACTTTTTCTCCATAGCAGTCCACGAAACTACTGAGGCGTAAGTAAGCATTGGTCTAATCACGCTCATGTAGAGCCAGTGGACTATCCTCGGATTCAGGCCCCATTTCCAGCCTACGTCTGCTGCCCGTCTGCTTAGCGCTCAACATCTGTGAGCTCCTGAATGTGACACTTCCAATTCACATATTTCATTCTTCTCTGGGTTAACGTTGAGACCTCTGGGGCTAGTCCAGTCATATGCAAGACCCTTTCGGCCCTTCTGCATGGCTCGTTCGGATCCTTACCCCTTAGAAGTATTTTAACATTGTTTGCGTAGCAGACGGGTTCAAATCTCTTACAAAATGCGGATAATTTTTCCGACAAATCGGTTCGATTTCTTGAAGAATGTCTTACAACTGATCAAATAAAGCAAAAATTCCAAGACAACAGTTAACGGCATCACACGCAATTCCAAAAAAAGAAACAAAAACAAAATAAACCCCCTCCATCACTTGTGTACATTCCATACACGTGGTAACGAAATGTTGCTATGCAAAAACAAGTAAAAGCGTGCGTAAAAGCAAGTTCGGCTGGGCCCAATCTTGGGAACTCATCAAATCATCACCATGGATTCTGCTAAAAATTTATGGAAGTCATAACAGAACACTATATGTAAAATTTTCGCCAAATCGCGGCTTTTAAGGGCCCAAGAAGACAAATCAGGAGATCGGTTTATATGGGAGCTAAATCATGTTCTTGACCGATTTAACCCGTACTCAGCACAGTGGCTGCAACACTATGTGCAAAATTTCAGCTAAATCGGATGAAAATTGAGGCTTTCAGGGGCTCAAGAAATTAAATCAAGATATCGGCTTATATGAGAACTATATCATGTTCTTAGCCGATTTGGACCTTACTTGGCACAGTTGTTGGAAGTCATAACAGAGCACTTTTTGCCAAATTTCAGCCAAAAAATTGCGGCTTCCAGGGGCTCAAGAAGTCAAATCGGGGACCGATTTGGACCGTACCTGCCACATTGGTTGGAAGTCATAACACAACACTATGTGCAAAATTTCAGCCATATCGGATGATAAGTGAGGCTTTCAGCGGCTCAAGAAGTCAAATCGGGATATCGGTTTATATGGGAGCTATATTCACATCTGAACCGATATGGCCAATTTGCAACCGACCTGATGACCTACATCAATATTAAGTATCTGTGCAAAATTTTAAGCGGCTAGCTTTACGCGTTCGACTGTTATCGTGATTTCGACAGACGGACGGGCGGACATGGCTACATCGAAGAGTCGAAGAGCTAATTCCTCATATTCTTTCGTATACATTTTCACCTGTAATAACTCATTACATTGTGCAATAGTTAATATACCAAAAACAAAGATAAAAAACCAACTAATTTACCAGTTGCTGCTGGTAACTTCTGCATATTTGCCCTCACAACCATATACTTTTCAGAATTTGTGATTCGGTTTTCACCGGCTTGTCGTAATTGGCTGAAACTGTAGCTACTAGTAGTACGAAGTACAGGTATGTGCTCATATTTTTTTATGATGAATTGCAAATCAAAATGACGAAGCACTATTTTAAACAAACGAGAGTGTTTTTAAAGCTCTTGGTATATTTGTCCACAATAAATAATTATTAACACTTAAAAGCTTTTCAACAACTCATTTTGCTACAGACTGCTGCACAAAAGTGCAATTTCAGCAAGACAAATTAAAAAAGTTAAGCTAATTGTTTTTTGTAAACTTTGGATATTGAATAAAATGCATTTTACTTTTGTTGTTGTAGACTAGATCAGATGTCAATAAATGTTCTTTGTTTATTTTCTGATTAGTTATTTAGTTCGTTTAGTTCTCTCGCCTCCTTGATCGTTTAAGGTGTTCTTGCTCCGCCTTGTTAGGTGGTGAGAGAGAAAGAGAATTAAGAATAAGGAAGAGACAAATATGCTGATGCCAAATTATGTTGCTTTTATTGTTGCTGAGTAGATAGATGTCTCTTCCACTCTTTGCAAAGCTGCCAGTTGCAACGTATAGAAATAATCGAGAAAATATGAGCAACAGCGTAATTGTGAATGGATAAAGAAGGAGTTGTGAATGAAGAAAAAATATGATTTAGCCCCAATTAAAACACAAAGCAAGGCGTAGTTATTAAGATGGCCGCATCGGCAAATTGCGACAACAAAGCATCTTTTTTGGGAACTTTTCTTCGCCCTGTTGACAAATTTTTACGTATAATTTGTAAACAGGGTGAAGAAAATTCAATTCGCCTTGCCATTAAAAATGTTTGCCAAATTTGTTTCGACCAATCAGAGCAAGAAGATAGAAGTTTATTATTTTTTGAGTGTCAAGAAAACACATATTTAAAAATTTTCAAAATACCAATTAGCTCCAGAGGCTTTATCCACAAAACTGGCTGGAACATTGAGGTCCATCCCCAGGTTGCTGATAGTAAAATGTTCCATCCGGAGTAGCTGTAACTATAGTCGCGGACAATCAGTGGTATCGAGCGTAGAGTCTCAGTGAGAGGCCGGGCGGCAACGACTCTTGCACAAGTACTAAGTGCCTATGATGCTCGTTATGACAAGGCGAGTTATTGGCGCCTTTAAATAACCAATAGCCGCCCTGTTCCGCGGCAATCGGTACTTTGGACGTTCACATGAAAATGTGACTACAACAACAACAACCCACAAAACCATCAAGATGGCAGGTTTAGCTACCAAGTTAATGCTAATAAATCGCTTAAATAGAAAGATTGTGATTAGAGCTTAATCACCGCAAGAAGGGGTTGTGTACTCCTTTTTGGTTCTTGGATATCTGTCGGATTTTCAGGTCATTTGAAAAGGTCAGTTACAGTTTGTTGGCTACGAGGATGACGTTGCCATCATGGTGTGACCGTTCAGAGTATGCTGCCAAAATACTAGATAACTTGGTATGTTTATGGGACCTCTCCTAGATGTGATGGAGCTGCCGCTCTCACTACTGAATATCCTGAAAAGCCATTGCAATGTCAAGACTATGATGTTGCGATGTTCACATGGCGGACTTATTTTGTGGGGATGTGGAGGAGTCATAGACGGTTGAGACTGCCCTGAAATTGCAAGAGTATTTTCAGAATTATGGCTTCACAAAATCTATTTTCCTGTCTTAATTATTCTTGACTACTATAGCTTCAAACTGCATATTGGAGGGAGCATCTCCAGACTTCCTGGCCGTTTTGTCATACATGTTGGCTCCTAATCTTCTTCCTTTTAATGTCTGGCTTTGTATTGACGTAAATTTTATCAGTGTTCTTCTGTGCTTTTTGAATCTTTCGAGGGCGACACAATAAAACTAAGTTCCCTGAGTGAAACTGATAGTGAATGAGGTTGCTACACGAGTGCCATTATATACCTTAAGTTTAAAAACCATAACAGGAGCTAACACTATTTATAAAATATTTATTTTAAAGTTTATATTTTTGTGCGGCGAATTCAAAAATGAGTTGACATATCGAATTCTCTCAGCTGGGTTGATGCGGCCACCTGATAAATACGCCTTGCAACAAAATATCAAAAAGAAGCCATACCCTATCTTTGCAATCTCAGTAGGCTATGTCGATGGCCGTCCGGCCGTCTGTCGAAAGCACTCTAACTTTCGAAGGAATAAAGCTAGCCGCTTGAAATCTAGCACAAATACTTCTTATTAGTACAGGTCGGTTGGGATTGTAAATGGCTATATCGGTCCATGTTTTGATATAGCTGCCATATAAACCCTTCTGGGGTATTGACTTCTTGAGCGTCTAGGGGGCGCAATTCCTCTCCGATTTGGCTGAAATTTTGCACGACGTGTTTTGTTATGACTTTTAATAACTGTGCTATCGATCCATAACCTGATATAGTTCAAATCGATCCATAACCTGATATAGCATACGTGTTAAATATGGTCTGAATCGGTCTATAACCTGATACAGCTCCTATATAAACTGATCTCTCTATTTTACTTCTTGAGCCCGTTAAGGGCGCAATTGTTACTCGAATTGGCTGAAATTTTACACAATCACTTCGACTATGGTCTCCAACAATCAAATCAATTATGGTCCGATCCAATATTATAGCAATTCTTTTCTTATATCCTTTGTTTGCCTAAAAAGAGATATCGGGAAAAAAAACTCGACAAATGAGGTCTATGGTGAAGGGTACATAAGATTCGGCCCGGCCGAATTTAGCACGCTTTTACTTGTTTGTTTTGCTGTGTATTTACTCATTTTTATACCCTACACCACTACTGTGCTACAGGGTTTAATAACTGAGTGCATTTGTTTGTAACACACAAAGGGAAGAGAGATAGACCCATTGATAAGTATACCGTTCGACTCAGAATCACTTTCTGATTTGATTTAACTAAGTCCGTCTGTCTGTCTGTCTATCTGTCCGTTTGTCTATCTGTCCGTCTGTCTGTCTGTCCGTCCGTTCATGTTAATTTGTGTACAAATCACAGGTCGCAATTTTCATCCGATCGTGTTCAAATTTGGTGTAGGCACGTTTTTAGGCCTAGAGACGAAGCCTATTGAAATTGGAAAAAATCGGTTCAGATTTAGATAAAGCTTTCATATATATTTTCGTCCGATTTTCAGAAATAATGCAATAAAATGGTCATTTGTTTACAGATTCTCTCGAAATTTGCCAGGATGTATTTTCTTCTGACTCTCGAAATTACTGGTGAATTTCATAGAAATTGGTTCAGATTTAGATATAGCTCATATATATATATATATATCGGCTGATTTAAACTTCAAGAGCCACAGCTAGCGCATTGATTGACCAATCTTGCTAAAATTTTGTACAGCGCATTCCCCAACGACTACCATAATATCTAAGAAGTTTGCTAGAAATCGGTTCAGATATAGATATAGCTCCCATATATATGTTTGTCAGATTTGCAATAATGTTGTCATATGTCAACCGTATTTATTGCAGTTTGAATATATTTTCTCGAAATTTGAGAGGGATTGTTTAATAACCCGTCTAAAAACATCCACCGAGGTCCATCGAAATTGGTTCAGAATTAAATATAGCTTCCACTTTGAACCTATAGTGTAGGAAAATATAAAGTCGGCACCGCCCGACTTTTGCCTTTCTTTACTGGTTTTATTTGCCAAATGGCAAAATTCGATGAAAAGCTAAAAGCGAATAGACCAACAGATGTTAGAATTGCTCACAAAACCGGCGAAAGTAAAAACCATGGACGTTGTGCATTCGAAACGAAATGAGAAAAAAAACAAATCTTTATTTTGCCAAATTCTAATTTTAAAATGCAGAGGACAATTGTATCGAAGTAATACACATCTGTTAAGCATTTTTTGTTTCAATTAAATCATCAATAAATTTTAATTTTTAAACATTTTTTTAGGGAAACATTAAATTAAATAAATGAGGCAGCAATAATAAAAAAATTATCCTTAGTCAATAATTTTCTGGAATTAAAATAGTCTTATTCGTTATATAGAAATTAAACTTTGATAATACAATTGTGTTTTAGATGAAGGGCTAAGAAAAAAAAGAAATTTTCCGTAGACTCGGTAAAACTATTGCCAAATCACCGCCGCACATAATTGCCAAATCGAAAAAGAAATAGAATAGAAATAATTCTAGAATTTTTAAACGGATGCTTACCAATAAGTATGGAAATTTGGGGGCCCCTAACGGGTCCAGAGACAAATGCATAAGGCTTGAAAGCCCCACCTCGAGCGTTTCAATTTTTAAATTGCTTGCTAATTATTTATGGCCCCATCAGTTCCCTAGTTCCCTTTTGAAAGAGAGAGCTCCAAAAACTATGCTAAAAAGAACAGTTTATGAGTTGTTTGTCAAGGTATCGTCGATATTTTTGAAATTGTGGTACCGTTTATAAACCGATTGCAAATATGATAACACCGTTGGAAAGGTTACAAAATTCTATGAGTATTAGAAAAAAATGCGCAGGTTGTCGCTTCCTACAAGAGGTTATCCTTTTTAATGGTTTCCAAAAAAAAGTTTACATACCAATTGGAAAACACCTCAACATGAACTATTTTAAGTTTCGTACAAATTTCTATTTGTTAAAAAACCCAAAAAAAGTGAAAGACGTTAAGTTCGGCCGGGCCGAACTGTCCCAAATTTCGGCGTCATCGGAAAATAAATGCGCCTTTTATGGCCCCAAACCTTTAAATCGAGAGATCGGTCTATACGGCAGCTATATCCAAATCTAAACCGATCTGAACCAAATTGAAGAAGGATGTGAAAGGGCCTAACACAACTTACTGTCCCAAATTTCGACGATATCGGACAATAAATTCGCGTTTTTATGGGCCCAAAACCTTAAATCGAGAGATCGGTCTATATGGCAGGTATATCCAAATCTGGACCGATCTGTGCCATATTGCAGAAGTATGTCGAGGGGCTTAACACAACTCACTGTCCCAAATTTCTGCGTCATCGGACAATAAATGCGCCTTGTATGGTCCCAAAACTACATATAAATCTGGACCGATCTGGGCCAAATTGAAGAAGAAAGTCGACTGGCCTATCACAACTCTCCCAAATTTCAGTAAAATCGGATAATAAATGTGGCTTTTATGGGCCTAAGACCCTAAATCGGCGAATCGGTCTATGTGGGGGCTATATCAAGATATAGTCCGATATAGCCCATCTTCGAACTTAACCAGCTTATGGACAAAAAAAGAATCTGTGCAAAGTTTCAGCGTAATATCCCTATTTTTAGAGACCGTAGCGTGATTTCAACAGACAGACGGACGGACATGGCTAGATCGTCTTAGATTTTTACGCTGATCAAGAATATACATACTTTATAGGTTCGAAAATGTGTTGCAAACGGAATGACAAAATGAATATACCCCCATCCTTCGGTGGTAGGTATAAAAAATAATAGCAAAGTCATTCATTCCTAGGGATTCATATTAGAAAATCGATAGTGGAACTTGACTCCAACGCATTCATGGGCAGTATCTTAGTGCACTTCTTTGTTTCAATTAGAATTGCAACTTAAATACAATTACTTTTAAATGACAACGCTGAGAGTTTATTTACAAAACGAGTTGAAAATATTGACAGATAGCAAGCAAAGATATCATGGTACAAGAACTTAGAAGGTAGGGTCATTTGCCCAACAACAAAATTTTTCTGTGCACCTCGGTGGATTGTTTACAACTTGTAATGTCAAATGCCGGCTGGGTAGCGGTGTCTATACCCTCTTAATGTTGGCAACATTTGCGAGGTACAATGCCATGCATGGTCATTTAAAAAATGGTCCCCAAAGAGGTGTCTCACAGCGGGACGCCGTTCGGACTCGGCTATAAAAAAGGTCCCTTATTATTGAGTTTAAGCTTGAATCGGAAAGCACTCATTGATGGGTGAGAATTTGTCCCTTCTCGATTCCTGGTGGTAATGTACTTCCTGAGGGTAATGTTCTCATTAGGAGAGAAATGGCACCTCAGACATTTCTACTCAAATATGGATATCAAATTCGTGCTCCACTTCCAAATCCCTTTAATTTGAGCCCCATATTGCCATGGCCGGTAAATATGAACCGTTTGGAGGGTGTTTTGC
The DNA here is from genome assembly GCF_963082655.1 of Stomoxys calcitrans. Lineage (NCBI taxonomy): Eukaryota > Metazoa > Arthropoda > Insecta > Diptera > Muscidae > Stomoxys > Stomoxys calcitrans. The sequence goes on along the minus strand of NC_081556.1, from coordinate 39,972,980 downwards.
CGCTGGGGCACTTTGAACTGAAAATAGATATAAAATTCGTTCTTTATTCCCAACGGAAAGTTCAGTTAAGGGGGTGCTTTAGGGCGTACCCCAAAACACTTGGGTCCAATATTGGATATCAAATTCGTTTTCTACTCTCAAAAACCTTTCATTTAAGTCCCATTTTGTCATAATGGGTCAAATAAACCATTTGACGTATCTTTAAGAGAAAAAGCCCCACCTTGACTTGAACGCAAATTTTAATGTCATATTCGTAATTTACTCTCTAATACCTTGCATTTGAGTCCCATATAGCCATGGTCGGCTAATATGCCCATTTGGGTGTTTTTGGGGGTGGGCGACCTCCCATTACTTGGACTTAATGTTTTATGCCATATTTGTAATCTACCGCCTAATACTTTTCATTTAAGTCCCATATTGACATGAACTTCGAATATATCTGTTTAGAGAAGTTTTGGAGTTTGGGGGGCCGCTGGGTACTTGGACCCAAATTTTTATACCATGTTCGTTTTCTGGTCTCCAATACTTTTCATTTGATTATTGTGCCCATCGGACCACTTTCGGATATCTGCACCGATGAGAGCCAAATTCAAAGTTGAATGAAAAACGTATACCAGCACTTCCTTTCATAAATGAGACTCCACATCAAGAAATAGAAGCAATAAAATACGCATTTGAAAATTGTGATGGTGAAAATATCAAATCTTCCAAGCAGACTGTCATTGCCACGCAATCAACCACAAAGAACCGTAAAGCGACCATGCTTTTTTCCTCTTTTCAATTTCTCGAAACCTTTTTAATTTGCAAAAGCCAAACCTACATAAATAAAAAAAAATTAACCAACGCTCAGTATTTCGTTTTCCAAGTATTTTGCATTCATGTAAACAACACACATACACATGAAAGCACACAGGAAAAAATTTTACTCAACTGTTCGCATGACCATACCTTTAAGTTCTTGTACCATGAAAGATATTTTGAAAACGAAGCCCACTACTACTTGAAACATAAGGAAGAAGATGAAGATATTGACAACATATCCTCATCTTCTACAAAAATCGAATCGCAAACCTGTTTTGTAATTAATAACAAAGGAGAGTGAGTATAAAGTGATAGAGAGAAAGAGAGAATATGAAAGTAGGCCGGCGATCATAAGGGCAAACAAACAATTCAAAACAGAAAGAGGAAAAAAAACACCTTGCGTGGCCAATATGTGTTAAGCAATGCACTGTTCATGAAATTCTAATTTCATTTATGAATTTTTGTTTTTCACAACTATAAACACATTTTGCATAACAATTTACACTTTTTTGCAAATTATGCAACTTGCAAATAGGAGGGCAATCATCAATTTCATATAGCTACTTACTTTAAATTGGATTCCATTGAAATTTTATGTTATGCTTTGATTTGGCGTTTTGTTTTTCTAATATTCCTTTGTTGTATTACACACTTCTTTTAACAGGGATTGCTTTGATGAAAAGTTTGAATTATAGCAAATCCTATTTTTTGAATATTTTTTAAGAATTTCTCTCACTTCTTTCGCTCTTTATTTAGCTTGCTTTTGCCCGTTTCAATAATCACGATTTTATCGCGTTACAATGCTTTACGATAGCTTGCTTGCAACGGAATGATGGCCAAAAACGTTCGTTCTGTTGTAAATAAACAAATAAAACAGCATTCAAATACCAACTACATTTTATTTAGAAAACCCAACACGCCAGCCATGACTTCTCTCACTCGAAATGTGACGTTGAACACATATGCTATATGCATTGCATGCATTGAATACCTGTATAGGTGTGTATATCCAAGTGAATATAGAAATGTTGATGAACCACTTGCACGAATGCATGCTTGCATTTGGAGAGCATAATAAATGTTTAGTTTGCATTAAAGTGAGATATGTCGCATTAAAGTGAGATATGTCGTTTTCCACTACTAAACGTAAACTCGCAACACCACATCAAAATTCCCATTTGTTAGTACCCATTGCACTGAATAATACATTTAAGAAATACATACCTATACTAATGTGTTCTTAATTTGCACCGGTTTGACATATTATTCCCACCATATGCTTTAGTTTTTTTATTTAATTATACAAGGTTAGGTTAAGCTGAGTATTCTGTTCAGTCTTTCGAGCGGAATGCTGTCAAACTCCATATAAAAAAAAACGTCGGCGAAACGTTGGCTGAAAAAAAAGCGCTAAAGTAGTACTCTGTTTATAATAAGGAAAATGGCAAAAAGCTATTATGGTGGCAACACTTGTAACTATTGCCGGCATCATTTTAGTTTGTTTTATTGGTTTCAATGGTTCGTATTTCTTTATTTATTTGAGAAAAAATATAAAAAATAGTGCAGATAAAGAAACGAGTTTTGGTATGGAAACAATCACATTTGATTGCTGTCAAATTTCGCTCGAGAAACAATTACAAATTTCAGCCGCTATTCCGATAGCAGAATAGAATACCAACACTTAGGTTGAAGAGAGGGTGCATATATTAATCTGCCCCATGCCACTATGGACATACAGCTAAGCCAGTAATCGGCTTAGAATTAAAAACTAAAAAGTAACCTCGAAAAAGAAAATTTTTAGCAAGGAATTCCGTGCTACTTAAAAAATCCCTAATAGTTTTCCATTCCACTCCCCTACATTGGTTCATGTCTGATATCATGTCCACACCTAAGAACCAGAACCAATGACATAGGAAATGCTGCAACGTCTCATTATCTTCCCCACAAGCCTTACACATGATATCACCTATGTGTCTCGTTATGACACCAAAAGCTATACTGGTCACCTTCTTACTTCCTTTCAGTAAATTGTGTTAATCTGCTTCTTACACTCGAAGACTGTTCGTTACCTTACCGTCCTGGTTGTTATTGCCCTTATGGCCATTTTGCAAATGAAAACTTTGCCCATGAACATTCCACTAAGGAACAGGAGCAAACTTCGCACATATCAATGAGTGCAGTCCGATTCAAGTTTTAACTCAATGATAAGAGGCTCCTTTTTGTAACCGAGTCCGAACGGCGTGCCACAATGCGACACCTCTTTGAAGAGAAGTTTTACATGGCATAGTGCCCCATAAATGTTGGCAGCATTAGGAGGGGAAAACCACCGCTGAACATTTTTTCTGATGGTCTCGCCAGGATTCGAACCCAGGAGTTCAGCGCTATAGGCGGACATGCTAACCTCTGCGCTACGGTGGCCTCCATTTTACTGTCTGTAAAGATGTTTACACTCGACGTCCCCGCGTTAGCACCGCACCACCTCACGCATTCCGTGATCGCTTGGATCTCTGCCTGCAGGACCGTATTATGGTCAGGCAGTCTAAAACAGATCTTAGTCTCTGGGTTCTCAATGTAGACCCCCAGGTCCACTCTGTCCCCTAGCTTTGATCCAACCGTGTAACATGATCTTCCAGACGGCAATACTAGGGTTCCGTCAGTCCAAGACTGTGCCGATGGCAGCATTGCCTCGCACTCGATCTCAAGTGTCGACTTCGAAAACCTCTTCCATTCTTTCCAGGTCTCCTATCGTCGCCTCGATTATACCGAGATGGTATGAGCTCCTCGTATTATGGTCAGGCAGTCTAAAACAGATCTCAGTCTCTGGGTTCTCAATGTAGATCCCCAGGTCCACTCTGTCCCCTAGCTTTGATGCATCCGTGTAACATGATCTTCCAGACGGCAATACTAGGGTTCCGTCAGTCCAAGGCTGTGCCACTGGAAGTAGTGCCTCGCACTCGATCTCAAGTGTCGTCTTCGGAAACCTCTTCCCTTCCTTCCAGGTTTCCCATCGTCGCCTCGATTATACCGCGATGGCATGAGCTCCTCGTATTATGGTCAGGCAGTCAACAGATCTTAGTCTCTGGGTTCTCAATGTAGACCCCCAGGACCACTCTGTCCCCTAGCTTTGATCCATCCGTGTAAGTGATCTTCCAGGCACGTTTTGCCGCTCTGGTAATCTTATTGTATTCCTTGAGCCGTGTGTAATACACATCCCAATATACATCCGATTTAAAAGTCTGCAGACCTCTTTCCCAATGTTGCGAATCTCCCCAATTTCATCAAAATCGGATGAAAAATGCTCCTTTATGGGTTCAATACACTATATCGGGAGATCGGTATATATGGCAGCTATATCCAAATATGTTTCGATCACATTTGACAGGAATGGGTAGGGGTCTACCAGAACACACTGTGCCAAATTTCATCGAATTCGAGTAATAAATGGATATTTTGTGTCCTCAATACCCTATATCGGGAGATCGGTGGTCGGTTTTTAGGGCAGCTATATCCAAATATAGACCGATCTGAACTGCACTTCACATAAATGAATAGGGGTCTACAAGAACTCACTGTACCAAATTTCATCAAAATCGGATGAAAAATTACCAATTTAAGTCTGGAGATTGGTGTATATAGCGGCCTTATATAACTAAAATACGATTTTATGAGATCAGAAGGTTTGGTTTAAATACAAGTAAAACGAAATCATAAAAAATTGTTTGAAAAATGTCTTCATACGCAAGACGTCAGCAAAATTATAAATACCCAGCTTTTGGGTATAAATGAGTAAATACCTGGGTATTTACGCAATTTACCGGGTAAGTACCTTTTGGGTTTTTACCCATCGCCCATCTCCACTATGTGCGTTAGGCGACATTGAGTTCTCTGTCTCTGCACAGCCTAATGTTTCAAGATCTAAGAATCTCTATCCTTCTATTCTTCCTAATCTCGAAAAAGTCGTTGATGGTTCCGTCGTCGGGTCCTTGTTCGTTAGGCTGTGTTGGGTCTCTCGCACCTGCACTGCCTGATATTTTAGTATTAGGATCTTTGCTTATCCTAGTCTGCTCAATATTGAGAGAGACGGTGATAATCTCGTTGTCGGCCCCCTGTCCGTTATGCGTTATTGAGTAACCCGCATACTTTGTTACAATTGCCATTTCAATTTAAACCTTTTAATACCCCATATATTAACATACATACGAGCGTAGCTTATTTGATATAACTGTCATATATTGCATTCGTCATGCAATTAAGTCTGAACAGACACATAGACGTGTTTTCATTGGACAACCTCATTGAGAGTGAACGAGAGAGAGAGAGAAAGAGAATATTTCAAATAGATAACAGCAAAAAGGAGGCTCGTCTTCTGCCTCTTCACTGAGAGTGCATATCATATGTCAGTGTAATACTGATATACGTAGTTTGCGGTTATTATTATTAATCCACAAGCAAACCACGAAGGCGTAGCAAATAACCATACATATTTACACTTGAAAACAAACAAAATCCTACACAATACTTTTGAAATGCAGAAACCAGATAAAATTCTTATTAATCAATTTTCTTTGCTTTGCGTTAGTTAAAAAATAAACTTGCATAGGTAGGTAATTGCCCAAGTCTTAGGGTTTTCGAATCAATATGCAGTTTTACCCAAAACTAAATAAAAACCTGAATTTCATGCATAAAATGATAAAATAATGTAATGAGTTATAATTAATTCGAAAAGTTTCTTTATAATAACCGATATATGTATGTTACATATTGCAGCTGACATGATGGAGAACTTCTTGACGTCTTTGAACTGAACAGAAAACTTCTCGTTATCGAGAAATCTAGTTCTACGTCACAGATCTTTTCCGTGGTTACAAATGGTACAAGTTTGGATCAATCGTAACCTAATTGGAATTAGGGCGGAATATATTGGGTTGCCCAAAAAGTAATTGCGGATTTTTTAAAAGAAAGTAAATGCATTTTTAATAAAACTTAGAATGAACTTTAATCAAATATACTTTTTCTACTCTTTTTTTCTAAAGCGATTACAGAGTCACAATCTGTGAAAAAATTTGTCAACGCCGACTGTATGAAAAATCCAATTACTTTTTGGGCAACCCAATAGTTGAGTTAGGTTTGGTAAGGAAATTTAACTTTATCAATTTGTATGGCCGGCAGAGGGTTTCCAAGAACGTCATCCTCTCGGTAGTTTGTAGTAATAAGAACATTCTGTGGCCTAGAGTTTATATACAGTCGGCTCGATCCTGCTGTACCCTTCTTATAATAATTTATATTTATTTTCATATCACCGCAACTCTCCCCTATATGCAAATCATATCGAGTTGCGCACTGTACTGATTTAATTAACACCAATGAACTACAAGAAATAAACTGTCACATTTTCACTTATGTATATGCGACGTTTGTTGACATGCAGTGTAATTGAATTACATTCAAAAAAACCCTCTCAGTTTAGCAGATGTCACCACCAATTGTGGTTGTAGATGCTGATGCATATACACATATATATATTTACATATATATGGGAGTAAACCATCACAAATAAGTGCAAACATGCAATTGTTCAGATACTTAAGTTACAAGCAAGCTCGGATTTGAGGCCGGAAATTTTAATTAAAAACTCTACTCTTACTGTGGGATTTGTTTTGCTTCAGTTTTTAAATAAATCAATTCGATAGCATCATTGCTTAAGTATAAAAGTAGGAATGTAGGTGCGCATACATACACATGCGGTTTCAAATATTGCGACAACAATAACAGATATAAATAACTGCTCATGGAAGCAAATGGGTGACTGACAGCGCCAATGTTCAATATCAAAGCGAAGTTAGTGATTGTCACCAGATGTGAGATTTGTTCGAAAATTATTACTTTGAGGATAAACAATATATAAATGTGCGCTAATTTTATATATTTTTAATTTTAAACCTGACAATTGCGATATGTACGTTGGAATGCACTTCCCTTTTTATGTGCATAACAACTTATTAAATAATTGAAATTTATTATTATATTTTCTCAAAATTCGCCACAATGGCAACCCTTTTGCCATGCATATGTATATTTGCCGTTATTAGCCACTCTCTTTCCCTCACATTAAAACGTCATTGTATGTATGACTTTCACGTTTCCCTCGGCGTATTTGTGACAGGCTTGACTGAGTGTAAACCACGTTAATTTTATGCACACAAACCACAAAAATGCATTTCAAATATCCGTGTTGATATGGTTATTCGTTCAAATGCGAAATAACGTAACAACTTATTTTACATTTAATTGGCTATGACAGAACATTTGTTCCACTAGCCGAACGTGGAATAGCGTTCCGAGCGCCTCGATCTTCTGTGCTCATTCTAAAATCTCTGACACCAAGTTTCGAGGTGTCTCCCACCACTTGATCTTTTCATCGGGCTTTTGGTCTTCCTGGTTTGCTTGCACCACCGTGTTTGCCTTCAAAAGACTTCTTTGCTGGAGCTTCTTCATCCATTCTGACAATATGACCTAGCCAATGCAGCCGTTGTATTTTGATGCGTGTAACTATGCTATCGTCGTCACATAGCTCGTGGTTCATACGTTGCCTATATTCTCCTTTAACGCAAACTGGTCCATATATTTTACGAAGAATCTTTCTCTCAAATACTCCAAGCACTGCCTCCCTCATCTGCTTTCACAAGTACCCATGCCTCAGAACCATATAACAAGACGGGTAGTATCAGTGTCTTGTATAGTGTAATCTTCGTCTGTCAAGAGGTGGCCTTGTTTCTAAAGTGTTTACTTAGTCCAAAGTAGCATCTGTTTGCCAGTATTATTCTTCGCTTTATCTCAAAACTGGGGTCATTCGTTTCGGTTACGGCGGTTCCGAGGTAGATAAAGTTACTATCTCAAGGTTGTGGTTCCCAAATTTCTCCATTTTCTTTATCTGCTCGGTTGAACAAGGCGTTTTGTGAGTTGAAACCATCCATTTCGTCTTATCTCCATTTACTGCCAGACCCATTTTCACTGACTCTCTTTCGATTCTTTCAAGGACAGCAGTTACTACTTCCCGTGACCGACCTATGATGTCGATGTCGTCGGCATAGGCGAGTAGCATGTGTTCTCGTGTGATTAGTTTGCCAAATCTATTCACATCTGCATCTCGTATAATCTTCTCCAACAGGATATTAAAGAGATCACACGATAGGCTGTCTCCTTGTCTAAAACCTCTTTTGGTTGGTTCGGAGAGATTCTTTCCTATTCTTACTGAGGAACGCGTGTCAGCAAGTATCATCCTGCAAAATATTATTAATTTTGCAGGTATACCAAACTCAGACATGGCTTGAAATACCTTTGAACGTAAAGGGTAATCGAAAGCGGCTTTGTAGCCAACAAAGAGATGGTAGGTGTTGATTTGTCCTTTTCGGGTTGTTATGAAGACTTTTTTTCTCTCAGTGTATCATAAATTGATTTGAAGAATTAGCTTTGACATTATAGGGACATAGTTTCCAGTAAGCAAACAGTAGGTTTTCTTCGAGTGTAAGAGAGACAGAAGAAAAGTGAGTTGAGCTTCGCAACATTGTTGCGCAACACTCAAGATGTTGCTCGTCCATTTGGAAATGTTTCAAACCGGTTTGTAGGCTTAGCTGAGAAATTGGAACTTTGGATAGTGCTGTTGAGAAGGAATTGGCAAAGCGTGAATATAATTTTTTTATAAAGTAGTTGGTTCGGGCATGGACTTGACAGCTAGTCTAAGTACTTGAAACTCATAAAGGTCTCGCGTTAACCAAGTGGTTTTATTAACTTCCTTTCTGTGCGAAACTTAGACCAGTAAACATTGGAAATTTCAGTTGATTAATCTAAAGTTTTCGACTAAGCCTTTCTGAAATTTGTTCCACGATATGGAAACCTGTGTCAACGTCTATTTAAAACTGCGAAGGTATTTATAATTTGTAGAAAATTTGTAGTAATCCAGAGTGCAGACATTTTATAATTTTCAATAGGTCAATAGGTAACTTCCCAACTGAAGAGACGTAACTATGGTCGTTCATAGCTAACTTTATAACATAACACGCTGATTTTTTCATCAAAACGCGAGTTTTCTATTCAAATATAGGCAGGGAATCGTTGGTGGTAGGCTTCCATGTGACCAGAATCTGTGAAACTGTGTAAAAATTGAAATATATGTTTCCTTAGGAACATTTCTCTCCATCTTCGCCCTGCCGCGTGCAGAAAGTTCAGGGTCATACTGTTTACCTGTGGTGACTGGCCTAAATTGATCAACCTCTACACCAAATGGAATTGAAATCAAGAGAGGTTATTGAGATGTCCATATTAGCTAGACGCAAATTTTCATAAATTCTATTGCCATTAGAATCCAACCGAATCAGGGAGAATTCTGCCAGGAATAATTTAGTCGGAAGCCATAATTTTTTTTTTGAAGAAAAATCGGATCCGCCATTTCAGGGGCGCAACATCAAGAGAGAGAGAGTAGAAAGTTGCCTCACACTTGAAAGAAAGACCAACAACATTCATTAAAAATGGCGAACATCATATCAAACTTGACATGTGAATGTGACCAATCAGAAGCCGGAGAAATATAATGAATCATCGATCAACCAATTATGTTTTTTTTTCTAATAAGTTATAATACTATATAACCATGCAGTTTGAAAATATAATGAATTTATTAAAATTGATTGGGTAAGTAAGTACCTTGTTTTCCCGAATGGATGATATAATGAGTTTTCTTGAGGGCCGATAGGAAATGGTAGGCGTGGGTTAAGAGGCGTTAATCTCAGTAATCATAGAGAGGGTTTTGCTTGTTTTGTTAACTATGATTATTCCGCTCCAGTTGGAGTATAGCGAATTATACTTAGTTTACTAGGAAGTCTATATAAAAACAGTTTGTCACTATCCAGAGGCAGTGAATAGAAGACACGAACCCCCCCAAATCCGACTCTTGCTAGCAATTCATGGCTCCCGCCGTCTTCTGTTTGATCTGGCCTTGTTTCAGTTTGTCTTCCTTTGCGAAGGATAACTGCTGGGCGAATTTCTATACTACCCCTTCTCTCTAAAAAGTGCGGACATTCCAGGTGCAGATCCGCAAATCATGGTCCTTTTTCGTTTGTGTGGGTCGTCAACGTTGGAGGGGTTCGTTTTTACTTTTCCTTTGTTACTCATAGTTTTCCGGGGGCCGGTTACTGGCCCAGCGCCCCAACCGCATGGGTTTTGTGGGATTGCACATGTATCTCTCGTTGTGGCGAGCCGCTTGCTCCAAGATCCGACGCTCGCCCCCAGCCGCCCCTTATCTGGAAACAGACGCTGATTTTGGCCATTGGTTATTTGAAGGCGCCAATAACTCGCCTTGTCATCTTGAGTATAATTGGCACTCAGTATTTAATTAAGAACCAGTGCCACCTGACTCCTCATTGAGACTCTCCTCTCGAAAATCGCGACTGCCCGCGGCCGCATTTGCAGCTACTCCGCATGAAAACGAAGCTTTTCACCATTCGCAAGCTGTGGACGCGCCCGGTAGCTTTCAGCTAAGCTTGCCGTGATAACGATGGACACCAAAGTGGGAGCTCAAAGTTCCAGCCTCTGTGGTGCTCATAGTTACACAAGGTTTTACCATTCAACACCCATTACAAGAGAGAGAGAGAGAGAGAAAGAAAGAGAGAAGCAAACTGATTGACAACACAAAATGAAGTTAAAACAAGTGTTGCCCGTTTTGAGCTTTTTCTACCAAATTTCATCGATTGGATTAAAAATTATAGGATTTGGTCGCTTGTACGACCTAAATCGATTTTGGTAGATTTTGAACTTAATCATAATAAACGTGATGAATTGAAGTTGAAACTTCTTTTTAATAAGAAATTGCATAATCTTATTAAAGTCTGTTCAAGATATTTTCTGATTTCTTTGATGAAATTTCTTAATATATTTTAGATATACGTATTTCAAAGTTGGAGGTCACCGTAGTGCAGAGGTTAGTATGTCCGCCTATGACGCTGAATGCCTGAGTTCCAATTCTGGCGAGAACATCAGAAAGTGTTCAGCGGTTGAAGGCCACCGTAGTTTAAAACCGGGTATAAACACCGTGCATAGATCTTGAAAAATGGAGAGTATAAAAGATTCAACCCATCCATCCAATGCTTAAGTGTGTATATCTTATATTAAATGCCAATTTACTCATGAAAATTCCATTAAGGAGCAGGTCCAAACTTCTCACATATCAATGAATGTTGCCCGATTACATTTTTTTCTCTCAATGGTAAGGGACCTCCGTTTTATAGCCGAGTCCGAACGGTGTGCGACACCTCTTTGGGGGAAAGTTTTTACATGGCATAGTACCTCACAAATGTTGCCAGCTTTAGGAGGGATAACCTTCGCTGAAAATTTTTTCTGATGTTCTCTCCAGGATGTGAACCCAGGGGTTCAGTGTCATAGTCGGATATGCTAACCTCTGCGCCACGTTGACCTCCGTATATTTTATAGCACCTTTGCGAAACTGAGAACATTAACCTTTCATAGAAGTTTCTCACATAAAATATATCGGTTCGAATTTGGATATAACTATTCAATACCAAACGGTACTTAACGTTTTACACTCGGTATTATTTTTTAACAAGTTAAAAGGCGTTAATTTCGTCGTGGCCGAACTTTAGATACTCGCCACCTTGGGTATATATGTAAACCACATTTATAAAATTTATAATTTATAAAATATTATTTATGCCCCACAGCAGCTTTATCTAAATATGGTCCGATTTGGACCAAATTCGACACGGATATTGAGTGGTCTATTAAGTGGTCTTTTTGGCAGCCATATCCAAATATAGACCGATCTGCACCATATACGACACGGATGTCGAAAAGCCTAACATAAGTCAATGTGCCAAATTTCAGCGATGTAATGTAAATGTGCCTAATAATAATAAGATACGGCATTTGCAAAATTCGATTAGGGATAATTTTGAACGCACAGATGACATAGTATTCATTTCACATAATCTATAAATAGTACACATATATTAGCCCAATGCATGTGCGAATTAAATTAATTGATAAATATATTTATTTAAGGGCTTACAGATGCAAAATTACACTTAAAATGTCAAGTTTTAGGAAAATCTCTAAAAAGATTGGGTCAATTTTGACTAACGACACCTGTTGACCATAACTTGTAACTAAAATATAACTGAAAGATCAGGCCTATTTTTACTAACGATATCTTGCATCCAAAAGGCGCAATTGAAACACTATATCTTTATGTCGATTTTCTTTTTAACGATTTTCCTGAAATTTTATATTTTATGCCTAATTTTGCATGTGTAAGCCCTTAAATAAATATATTTATCGATTAATTTAATACATGCACATGCATTGGACTAATATATGTGCACCTTTTTACAGGTTATGTGAAAGTGGCTTCATCCCAATGACTACAATGCCATCTATGCGTTCAAAATTATCCCTAATCGATTTTGCAAATGCTGTATCTTATTGTATTCTAGGTCTTTGCAAAAAATTTGTTTTTTCCAGTGGCAACATTGATAATGCCTTCAACAGCATTGCCAAACATCAAAAAAAAAGCTCTGTTTTAGGTATTGCCATATATTGCAAAATTCAAAAAGCCACAATTCTCTAAGCCGTTAAATACCGGTATGACATGCATTACGCGAATGACTAAGCCAAAGTAAAGAGAATTCGATTTTTTCTTCTCTTCGCATGAATGTTTTAATACTGCGTCATTTGGAGAGACTATTGCAAGAGTAACAGAGTACTTTATAAGCTAACGTAGTCCATTAGAGTTCCAGCCGATGAGAACATAGTTTATTTACTTGGCTTAAGGACAAAGTTAGCTAACGCAAGGACTACACGTGACCAGATGACACATCATTTCCCAAATTATTTTTTTTTGTTTTGTTTTTGGGGTGTCATCATTCAAGAAGTACTTTATGTATATAAATGACGAATCGTTTTCGATTTTTAATTTAAGCATTGAAATTGAATGTCAAGACCTAATAGTGGATATTAGCTTGTTAATTAATTCTCTTTATTGGCTCACGTAGTGAATAATATACACTGTATATACGGCTGTAACGAAAATATTATCTAATTGCGAATTTACAGTATATGTTTTGCATTTATGTAAATTTTTATAAAAAATGTGATAAACACCAACAATTCTTTCTATTAAAAAAATTAAGTACAATCTTAGCTTTTGTTGAAAATTTTGAAAAAAATATGTTAATTTAAATATATGTACATTTTATTAAGAGGTTCATTGCAAAGGTTAGGGTGATGCCTTTTTTACAAACTCATATCCCTGTATCATATCTTGATGAGTTTTTATTTATGATTGATAAAGTCTGACATATAAGATCACTCGTAAAAAAATCCTGGCGCTTAGTGCGTGAACTTGAACACAATTTATTTATGTTTAAACGCTGTAGAGTGAATAGAACTGAAAAACATAAATGTATCTGTCCATTTTTGCCATTTAAGGATCGATACAATTCCATTGTAACCGATCATATGCTTCATGACACGGTTCTAGGCGCCATGGCACTGGTTCTATGCACTGAATTGGCCCAGTAGAATCTTCATCAGCCAGGGGCTTCGGCCCATATTCACCATTGGGTGCATGTTCGGACGCGATCTGGCTTGTAAAGTCGAAGTACGACAAAACGGAACGATAGTCGAAATACGACTACAATGCACGGCACGGGATAGATGTGAGCACCACACAGGCTAGAACTTTGAGGTCCGATCTGTGTGGTATTCATTGCTGTCACGAGAAGCTAAGCTGCGAGCTACCGGGCGCGTCCACAGGTTGCAGATAGTGTAATGCTCCATACGGAGTAGCTGCAACGGCAGTGGCGGACAATTAACGATATCGAGCGGAGAGTCTCAGTCTGAGAGGCCATGCGGCACCGGCGCTTGCACAAATATTGAGTGCCTATGATGTTCGATATGACAAGGCGGGTTATTGGAGCCTTTAAATAACCAAAACTGTTCCTGCGGTGATCGGTCCTTTGGACCGGAACGAGCTTGCTCAACTACGGGAGCTTGACGGGGACCGCCAACTACACATGAAAACGTGGCTACAACAACAACAACCACCCTGACTACCGACTACTACCTGTTTTACTCTACGGGCTACCTGTTTTACTACTCGCATCCGATAAATGAGACAAGTTGTCAAAGAAATTTTAACATAAAGTGGGATTCCTTCTGACTGCCCGTGCGGAACACACGCACAGCAGATCTCTTCTTCCTCGATGTCCTCACAGCTACTGCAGCAGTCATTACTTGCAGTCTTCCGTTTGTCAGCATGTTTTCCCATCAGACAGTGACCTGTCATGACGGACACTATAACTGAGACATCTGTTCTAGCCAGCAACAGCAGAGCGATAGCGTTTAAGTGGCAGTCTGCCAACAGACTCACCTCAGCCTCAGTAGTTTGGTGGACTGCTATGGAGAAAAAGTGCAACATAAGGACCATACAACAGGTTCAGATAACATGTTGTCTTGGCATAGGCGGAGCGATGAGGACCATGTCTACAAGGGCACTGGAGATTATTCTAGATATCCGACCCATTGACATAAACATTAAATGTGTGGCAGCCTTTGCGGCAATGAGACTTAAGGCGATGAGAGAATGGATTGAGGATGGGAGCAGTTTATCGCGGTATAATCGAGGCGACGATAGAAACCCAGGAAGGAAGGGAAGAGGTTTCTGATCGGATACCTAAGATGAACTTTAAGGTCGGGTGCGAGGCACTTCTGCCAGCGGCATAGTCTTGGATTGACGGAAACCTAATATTGCCATCTGGAAGATCATGCTACACTGATAGATTAAAGCTAGAGGACAGAGTGATCCTGGGGGTTTACATTGAGAACCCAGAGACTGAGATCTGTTTTAGACTGCCTGACCATAATACGATCCTACAGGCGAAGACCCGGGCGATCACGGAATGCGTGAGGAAGTGTGGTACTAGCGCGAGGACGTCGAATGTAAATATCTTTACGGACAGTAAAGTGGCCATAAGGCCAATAATAGCCATGAAAGTAAGGTCACGAACAGTCTTAAAGTGCAAGAAAGGGATTAACGCCTTCTCTGAGGATGGCACAATCCGCGTCGTTTGAGTGCCGGGCCATAAAAGAGTAAGGGGGAATGAAAGAACAGACGATTTGGCAGTAAAGGCCAGAGAATCGCCATCAATAAACTTGATTAACCCGAAGCCTTTCGGGTCGACGCAGTCCGAGCTAAGGAGGTGGGCGACGAATGTTCATGTAACACTGTGGGACAGCGAAACAGTCGGTAGCACCGCGAAAATTCTATCGGATGATCGGGATCGTGAGAGAACGAGGCAATTACTGAAAGGAAATAAGAAGGCGGTCAGTATAGCTATTGGTATCATAACGAGACACATAGGACTATTAGCTCACTTTTGCAGCAAATGCGGCAAGTGATAGGGCATGTGGGGAAGACGATGAGACGTTGGAGCATTTTCTATGTCATTGCCCGGCTTTCGTGGCTAAAAGACACCTGTACTTAACTAGGGACACAATACCAGATTTGAAACAACTTAGGGGAGTTGTATTGAAAACAATTAAGGATTTTTTAAGTAGCACGGAATTTCTAACTTAAAATTTTCTTTTTCAAGGTTACTTCTTAATTTTTGAGCGCAAAAGAAGCCGATTACTGGCTTAGATATATGTCCAAAGTGGCATGGAACGTTTTCATTTCCGGATCCTCATTTTAACCTAACCTAACCTAATATATGTAAAATCTAGTCAATCTAACATACTTGTTGTGTGTCAGATTGACTTATACTCGTATAATCTCGTATAATAAAATTTCAGTTTTTTTGCCCACCACCGTAGGATGGGAGTATATTCATTTCGTCATTCCGTTTGCAACACATCGAAATATGCATTTCCGACCCTATAAAGTATATATATTCTTGATCAGCGTAAAAATCTAAGACAATCTAGCCACGTCTGTCCGGTTGTCTGTTGAAATCACGATAGTCTTAAAAAATAGAGATATTAAGCTGAAATTGTGCACAGATTTCTTTTTGTTCATAAGCAGGTTAAGTTCGAAGATCGATCCGCCGATTTAGGGTCCCATAAAAGGCACATTTATTATGCGATTTTACTGAAATTTGGGAAAATGAGTTATGTTAGGCTCTTCGATATCCTTCTTCAATTTGGCTCAGATCGGTCCAGATTTGGAAATAGCTGTCATATAGACCGATCCGCCGATTTAGGGTCTTAGGCCCATAAAAGCCACATTTATTGTCCGATTTTACTGAAATTTGGGACAGTGAGTTGTGTTAGGCCCTTTGATATCCTTCTTCAATTTGGCTCAGATCGGTCCAGATTTGGATATAGCTGCCATATAGACCGATCTGCCGATTTAGGGACTTAAGCCCATAACATCCAAATTTATTATCCAATTTTGCTGAAATTTGGGACAGTGAGTTGTGTTAGGCCCTTTGACTTCCTTCTTCCATTTGGCCCAGATTGGTTCAGATTTGAATATTGCTGCCATATAGACCGATTTTTCGATTTAAGGTCTTGGGTACATTAAAGGCGCATTTATTAAGCCCTTTGACATTCCTCTTCAATTTGGCTCAGATTGGTCCAGATTTGGATATAGCTGCCATATATACCGATCTCTCGATTTAAGATCTTGGGCCCTTAAAAGGCGCATTTATTGTCCGATGTCGCAGAAATTTGGGACAGTGAGTTAAGTTAAGCCCTTTGACATTCCTCTTCAATTTGGCTCAGATCGGTCCAGATTTGGATATAGCTGCCATATATACCGATCTCTCGATTTAAGGTCTTGCGCCCATAAAAGGCGCATTTATTGTCCGATTTCGCCAAAATTTGGGACAGTGAGTTATATTAGGCTTTTCGACATCCTTCTTCAATTTGGCCCAGATCGATCCAGATTTGAATATAGCTGCCATATAGACCGATATCTTGATTTAAGGTCTTGGCCCCTTAAACGGCGCATTTATTGTCCGATGTCGCAGAAATTTGGGACAGTTAGTTATTTTAGGGCCTTCGACATTCTTCTTCAATTTGGTCCTGATCGGTCCAAATTTGGATATAGCTGCCATATAGACCGATCCTTCGATTTAAAGTCTTGGCTCTCGTATATGGTTCAAATCGGTATATATTTACCATGTAGCTACGACTTTTTACTTGTTTTTTTTTAATATACATGAGTTTCAAAAGCACTACGCGCTACTTTGTATTTGTTAATTATTAACTTCGTTTTTCAATAGATTTCTGTAATGTAAGCTATTTGTTAATATTTTGCCAAGTTGAGTGAAATTGCTGCCGTTCAAGATAGTAAAAAACTCATCTAGAGTCAATAGCCTTTACCAAAACATGTTTTTCATTTCAAAAGCGAAAATTGGACATTTAGCTATAAAGTGATATGTATTTTCAGGTTCGTTAAGGTTACAGATTGTACATTGTCTTGAAAAGCTCTAGCATTTATGTCAAGTAAACCACCTCTTGTCTGAAAAATCAGACTCATTATTTGATGTGGGTAATAATCATAAATATAAGGAGGCATATCATGTTGAAGATTTTGGTACGTATCGTGAAATCGTGAGGTCACTATCTTCGTTCACAAGCCTCTCCTTAGTTATCATTTCCTTGATTATAGCGTCGTGAAGTGAGCCTTCTTCAAAATAATCTCGTGGTTAATACATAGTAGTGGGTACCCTAGGTTCGGTCCGACCGTTTTTAGCAAGTTTTTACTTTTTTTGTAATAATGGCAGCTATCAGTGATCCACCATAGGAAACCCATTGATCAAATTTGATAGTTTCCAGAAATCAACCAAAATGTTACAACTAATCCAACTCTCTCAATCTCCATATTCATTCTAATGAATGACTAATTTTGCTCCAATTTCTTTGCACCTTTATATTTTTTATTCATCATCAACATCACACTAGGTAAAAAAAAATTTGCTTATAAGAGATTATTACCACCATATAGCAATCAATCTGTTCACACCATCATCATGATTCTCTGAGTCACAAGTAAACTTTTATAGTGATGACGTTGCTGTGTCCAATACACCCATATTGCATTAAGGTGATGATGTCAGATATTATCCCTCGCGCTCATCTGTTATGCATTAGAAATCATTTGACAACGTTGTCAACAACTGCCCAAGCAGCAACAGCAACAACTCCCATAATAAAACCAGTATTTTTGTGCTCTTCCATTTGATAGGGGGAGCTAAAACGAAATGATGCACAGTGGGATGAAAACAAAAAATAAGTGGAAATAACATTTTCGAACGGATAAAGACATCTTCACGAAATTTTACTTGGTTATAGCTGAGGTTAACCTGCTTATGTGCAAAATTTCAGGCGATCGAGGGCCCATTGGGGGGCTTTCAAAGTTGGTTATCTGGGCCCTACACAATTTTGTTCGAACTGGCAAAAGCGCATTTATGGTCCGATTTGCAACGTTTATTTGATACAAAGGTCAGGACGTGTATTATAATAAAATGAAAAAAAAAAACTTGAAATGAGCCCAAAATATGCAATTTTGTGAAAACAAAAATTCTATTGGGTTGCCCAAAAAGTAATTGCGGATTTTTTAAAAGAAAGTAAATGCATTTTTAATAAAACTTAGAATGAACTTTAATCAAATATACTTTTTTTACACTTTTTTCTAAAGCAAGCTAAAAGTAACAGCTGATAACTGACAGAAGAAAGAATGCAATTACAGAGTCACAAGCTGTGAAAAAATTTGTCAACGCCGACTATATGAAAAATCCGCAATTACTTTTTGGGCAACCCAATAATTGAAATGGCTATGAAATCGAAACCAATAAAGTTATCGTTTAAATTTTTATATCGTTTTGTAGATAAATACCCAATAACCCCATTATGGGGAAAATGTTTGCAAAAATGGAATTTTTTAAGTAAAATATCTTTAAAGACCTCAATCCTTGGATGGCGCAACAAATTTTTGGCATTTTATTAGGGAACACTTGGGGCAATGAAAATATGTTATAAAGTTGGGGATCTCAGCTTTGCATTCTTTGCTGAAGAGCGCTTCAAAAACCCTACAAAAAGCATGCTCAAATGTGCGGGATATCTTTACAGCGCCCTAGAAATTCGACTAACAATTTTTTTTTTTAAATTTTCGCAGGGTTTTTCATTTATTTTGTTGCGAGTGGAGACATTTCTAAACCTGATAAAATTTACTATATTTTTGCCGCGACATATACCAAGGGCTGATCCCCTGGTATATGTCGCGACAAAGACAATTTTGGGCATTTTTTTTGTAAAAAAAGGTAATTTCGTCTTTATACAGAAAAGTTGGCCTAATACTAACAATTTTGCTTACTGCATTGTAAGTACATACACCTAAGCCAGTAATCGGCTTGTTGTGCGCTCTAAATACTACAAAAAAGTAACATCGAAAAAGAAAATCTGAGTTAGGAATTCGGTGGTACTTACAAAATCCTTAATTGTTTTCCATGCCATGCCCCTGAGTTGTCTTATGTCTGGTATTGTGTCCCCAAATAAGTGCCGGTATCTGTTAAACCCGAAAGCCTGGCAATGACATAGGAAATGCTCCAATGTCTCATCATCTTCCCCACATGCCTTACACATGATATCACTTGCCGCACCGATTTTACATAAGTGAGCTCGTAGTCCTATGTGTCCCGTTATGACACCAAAAGCTATACTGTCCTCCTGTTTGCTTTCTTTCAGTAACAGCCTTCTCATGATATGGATCTCCCCATAGGATTTTCGCTTTCCCACCGACTGTTTCGCTGTTCCTCAGGGTTACATGCACATTTGTCGCCCACGCCCTTAAGTCAGAGGACCCGAAAGGTTTCGGGTTAACCAAGTTTATTGACGGCAGTTCTCTGGCCTTCACTGCCAAATCGTCTGCTTTCTCATTCCCAGTTGCTCCGGTATGGCCCGGCAGGCACACAAACGATGCGGATCGTGCCATCCTCAGAGAAGGCGTTAATCTCCTTCTTACATTCCAAGACTGTTCTTATTATCCTTATGGCCTGTTTACTGTCCATAAAGAAGTTCATACTCGACGTCCTCGCGTTAACACCACACCATCTTACGCATTCCATGATCGCCCGGATCTCCGCCTGCAGGACCGTATTATGGTGAGGCAGTCTAAAACAGATCTCAGTCCCTGGGTTCTGAATGTAGACCCCCGGGCCCACTCTGTCCTCTAGCTTTGATCCATCCCTGTAAAATGATCTTCCAGATGGCAATACTAAGGTTCCGTCAATCCAAGCCTGTGCCGCTGGTAGCATTGCCTAGCACTCGACCTCAAGTGTCGTCTCAGATTTCCGATCAGACACCTCTTCCCTTCCTTCCAGGTTTCCTATCGTCACCTCGATTATACCGCGATGGTGTGAGTTGTTCCTATCCCCAGTCCATTCTCCCATCCCCTTAACTCTCATGCCGCAGTGGCTGGCTCGCACTTAATCTGTATGTTTATGGGTCGGATATCTAGAATAGTCTCCAGTACCTTCGTGGGCGTGGTTCTCATCGCTCCGCCTATGCCAAGGCAACTTGTTTTCTTGTTGTATTATCCTTAAGTTGCACTTTTTCTCCATAGTCCAGCAGCCCACCAAACTACTGAGGCGTAAGTAAGTATTGGTCTAATCATTTCAACCCTACGCCCCATCTATATAGTGCTCAACATCTGTAAGCTTTCTTGGTACGCTCCTAAATGTGACACTTTCAATTCAGTTTCCTGTCCAAGATCGCTCCTAGTATTTGACCTTGTCAGATATCGAAATTGTTTTATTGAGGAAACAGACAGACAGGTAGACAGACAGATTTCAGTATTCTCTGGGTTAACGTGGCGCATCAAATTGGCCCAACGCCTTCTTCCTCGTGAACATGCAGATTTCAGTCTTCTCTGACTGGAAAGACCCCTAGGGTCTTGCCCAGTCGTGTGTCATCTGTAAGACCCTTTGGCCCTTCTGCATAGCTGGTTTGGATCTTTACCCCTTAGAAGTTTTATAACATCGTCTGCGTAGCAGATGGGTTCAAATTTATGGTGGTCACCCATAGGATGGGCGATAAAGTGCCCCCCTGTGGTGTGCCTTATGCCACTTTCTCCCATATATATATATATGTCATTTAACACACAATTTATCCACCTGTTCCTTAGCATATGGTTTATCCAGTCTCTAAGGGCCGGGTCCATCCGAATCTGGTCTAAGGATTGGATCAATGTGTCGGTCCACACATTGTTAAAAGCCCCTCGATGTCAATGCAAACCGGCAATGTGTACATCTTGGTATCGAAGGATTCTTCTATTTTATGCACAACCTCGTGCACGGCAGTCTCCATCGACCCTCCTTTGACATTGGCATGCTGTTTGTATCTGAGCAGTTCGCTGGATGTCCTACACTTTATAATGATGTCCACAATACGTTTCATTGTTTTGAGCGGAAAGGATGTAAGTCTTATAGGTCTGTAGGCCTTTGGAGTCGCATAACTTACCTTGCCGGGCTTGGGTATAAATATCACCCTTGCCTCCTGTTAGGCTTTCGGAGCATATGCAAGTCCTAGGCTCGCTGTGAAAATACAGGTCAGATGGGGTGCAGGATAGTCGCCCTCTTTTTGTCGTAACGTTGAAAATATTCCATCAGGTCTGGGTGACTTAAATGGGTTGAGGCTCCTCAAGAATTCCTTCACCATTAATTCTGTAATGATAAGCCTTCGATCAATATCATTATTTCAAGATTCCGGTGTCTCCGTTAGTCCCGTCGTAGCCTGTGGAAAATGCGTTTTCATCAAAAGCCTCAACCTGTCCTACGTTGACGCTGGTCTCACTTCCATGTGTATTTTCGGGTATTTATCTACAAAATGATAATCGGTGCATAACCTCATATAACGGCCATATAAACCGATCTTGAATCTTGACTTCTTGAGCCACTAGAGGGCGCAATTCTTATCCGATTTAGATGAAATTTTGCATGACGTGCTTTGTCATGACTTTCAACATCTGTTCCAAGAATGCTTCAAATCGGTCCACAACCTGATATAGCTGTCATATAAACCGATCTGGGGTCTTGACTTCTTGAGCTTCTAGAGGCCGCAATTTTTATCCGATTTGCCTGAAATAAAGCATGACGTGTTTTGTCATGACTTTTAACAACTGTGCCAAATATGGTTCAAATTAGTCTATAACCTGATATAACTGCCATATAAATCGATCTGGGATCTTGAGCCTCTAAAATTTTGTACGTCGGATCCTCTCATGACCATCTACATACGTGTTTATTATGGTCTGAATCGGTCTATATCCCATATAAACCGATCTCTCTATTTTACTTCTTGATTCCCCAAAGGGCGTAATTCTTATTCGAATTGGCTGAAATTTTGCACAGGTCTCCAACATATAACTTAATTATGGTCCGAATCGGACACTACGTTACTTTTATTCTTTTTTTGCCTAAGAAGAGATGCCGGCAAAAGAACTCAACAAATGCGATCAATGGTGAAGGGTATAAAAGATTCGGAACGCTTTTACTTGTTTTTTTTTTAATTATAATACACGTCCTGACCTTTCCATCAAATAAAAATTGAAAATCCGACCATAAATGAGCTTTTTCCAGCCCGAACAAAATTTTGTAGGGCCGAGATGACCAACTTTGAAGGCCCATCAATGGACCTTCGGGCGCAGTAGGGCTCTGCACATAAGCAGGTTAACACCTCAGCTATAACCATGTAAAATTTCATGAAAATGTCTTGATCCGTTCGAAAATGGCAGACTTAGTTCCCCTTATTTTTTTTTTCGTCCTACTGTGTGATGTCAGTATTTCTCTCTGCTGAGATGTGGAGAAAAGAGTGAGAGAGGGCGCTAAAGTAATTTCTATTCGACCATGTTAAGAGTTTGTTTTTATAAACACAGTACAGTCAGTCGTATGGTGAATACCGCAGAGTGAAGACATAAGTTTGAAAGCAACAAGATCCAAGGAAAATCAAAGAAAAAGAAATTTTAATAATGTCACGCCGTAAGTTTGTATTTATGGTTTCTTTTAAAGCATTTGCTTTGGTGGGATATAACATACATATAAAAAAAATCAGTGTCTAAATATGTACATATAGAAATATCTAAAGTGGCCTAACCTACCTACGTATACCTACATATGCATATAATGTGATTTAAAGAAGTGTGGTGTGTTAAGCATTAAGAAGGAAGTTGTGACCTCAAGCAAAGAGTTTTTGGCATTGATCCAAGAACTAACGAAAAACAAATGCTAATGAAAACAACTGGAAAAGGAGAAATTAATGTCTTCCATATAACATTCAGCCAAGAAAAAAAATATAAAACTTTCATATATACCTATTCCCCCGGGCTAAACAAATAACAACAACATTCCAGATTTTGTGTTTAAACACAGAAATCAACGGTTGCCGGGCAGCTGCTTTTCTTTTTCACTGCCTCCTCATATATTACACTGCCTACAGAAACAAAACAGAAATTGTTTTAAATTTAAAAATAAAAAGGAATTTTTCCATTTAAAATATAGTGGAGACTATGTCATATCACAATTTTTACAATTAAATAGACGAACAAATCTGATTATCATCTATTGTTGTAATAACAAGTATATAGTAGAATTGCCTGCCTCTTGTCCCAACCTCCTGCCGGTCTTAGCTACTAGCAATAGTTGTTGTCATTCATCATGGCCTCAAACATTCATGCGAGTACAGCTTACAGCATCATCAGACTGCTGGGCCTGTACCTAACCCGCCCAGCCCGAGCACCATAAGATCACAATGTTTTAATTATCATCATGGTAATCGTCATAATGATCATTTCAATTGTGAGATTTTCGTATTACTTTTTGGTTTCTACAACCATCCATATATACACTTAACAATGGAATTGGAAGAAAACTTTTAAAAAATGATGTCATAGTGCTAGCCTTGTTCGTTGCATGAAATAAAAACAAAATAAAGTTGTTTTTTATAATTCTTATTCCACTTTCTGGAATTCTTGAAGTGATGTTGCTTTTATTTCTTTAAAACATGGTTTACCTAAAAATAAATTTTGTTTGAAATTTATACCTGTCTCCAAAGAATGATTTTCGTAACCAACCCACATCATGCGCAATTATAAGCTAAGAGTTAGATTTCAAAATAAGTCAATTTTAAAGGGGTTGCCAATAAGAGTTAATATAATGTTTAACTAGTAAAAGCGTGCTAAGTTCGGCCGGGCCGAATCTTATATACCCTCCACCATGGATCGCATCTGTCTAGTTCTTTTCCCGGTATCTCTTTTTAGGCAAACATACGATAAAAGAAAAAAAATTGCTACGATATTGGAGCTATATGGTCCGATGGTCCGGACCGGATTTCAGCTAAATCGGATAAGAATTGCGCTCTCTAGTGGCTCAAGAAGTCAAGATTCAAGATCGGTTTATATGGCAGCTATATCAGGTTATGAACCAATTAAAACCATATTTGGCACAACTGTGGGATGTCATAACGGAGCCCTTCTTGTAAAATTTCAGCCAAATCGAATAAGAATTGCGCTCTCTAGTGGCTCAAGAAGTCAAGATCCAAGATCGGTTTATATGGCAGCTATATCAAAACATGGGCCGATATGGCCCATTTACAATCCCAACCGAGCTACACTAATAAGATGTACTCGTGCAAAATTTCAAGCGCCTAGCTTTACTCCTTCGAAAGTTAGCATGCTTTTGACACACAGACGGACGGACATGGTTAGATCGACTTAAAATGTCATGACGATCAAAAATTTATATACTTTATGGAGTCTCAAAGGAATATTTCGAGGTGTTACAAACAGAATGACGAAATTTGTATACCCCCATCCTATGGTGGAGTGTATAAAAACTAGAAATTTTAACAAATAAAAATGTGCCAAATTCGGCCGGACCGAATTTTGGGAGCCCCAGCACCATGGATTGTACTTAAAATTTAAACAAATCATCTTGGTTAAAGAGCACATGCGGACCGTAGAAGGCAAATCGGAATATCGGTTTAAATGGAAGCTAGATCGGGTTTTAGACCAATTTGGACCATATTTACCACAAATGTTAAATCGGCCAATAATTGTGGCTTCCGTGGTCTCAAGACCTTCAACTGGGAAATCGGTTCATATGGTAGCTATATCAGGTTATAGAAAGTCGCTAAAAACACTGCTGCAAAATTTTAGCCAAATCGAATAAAACTGCGGCTTCAAGAGGCGCAAGAAGTTAAATTAGGAGATCGGTTCACATGGCTGTTATATCATGTTATAGACCAATTTAAAACAAACTTACCGTAAGTGTTAAAAATCCTGAAAAAAACACTCCTCGATTTGTGAGCCAAATCGGACTAAAATTGAGGCTACTAAGGACTCAAGACGTCAAATCGAAGGATCACTATATATGGGAACTATATCTCTATCTGGACCAGATATATGGCCCATTTGCAATCTCCAACGACCGACATCAATATGAAGTAACTAAACAGAATTTTAAGCGGATATCTTTATTCTTTCGACCGATATAGTGATTTCGACAGACGTGCAGCTACATCGACTCAGAATGTCAGTACGACCTGCCGCATAGCGACACAACTCGTTAGAGAAGTTTTAACATGGCAGGATCCTTACAAATGGAACCAAAATAAGTAAGGGGCTAACCATCGCTGAAAATGTTTCTGATGTTCACGCCGCGTTTTGAACCCAGGCGTTCGTCGTTATAGGCAAACCTCTTGCCACGATGGGCTCCATACATCACAGCTCTAACCATTTACAATTTCAAAGATATATCTCTACCCGTTTTCAAACGACAGATTTTTGACAAGTTTTTTTCGGTTCGATCCCACTGTGCTACGTTCAGTCTCCAGTTTAGTTTCTGTTCAAAGCATCACGTACATGTATTTGTCGCACAAATCGGCAGCGGCATCCTTACCCCTGAAAATTCCAAGCTGAAAACCCAAAGAGTCCACAGGAAATTTTCAAAAAATGCTGATTTTGAAATCATTTTTGCCCGAAATGAGTACTTTGGGAATTTTTGTGAAAAAATTCGGGCCAAATTTATTTTCAGTTTTTTAAGTACTATTTTATCTGCAAAATTCTGGTTGTTGTTTTAGCCACGTTTCTATATGTGGAGGTGGCGATCCTCGTTTAGCTCCTATATTTGGGCATGCTCGTTCCGGGCCAAAGGACCGATGGCCGCAGGAACAGGGTGGCCATCGGTTACTCAAAGGCGACAATAACTCGCCCTGTCATATCGAGCATAATAGGCACTCAGTATTTATGCAAAAGCCAGTGCCGCTCGGCCTCTCACTGACACTCTCCACTCGATACCGCTGATTGTCCGCGACTGCAAATACAGCTACTCCGTATGGAGCATTCCACTACCCGCAACCTGTGGACGCGCCTAGCAGCTCGCAGCAGCTACACTTCTCTTGATAACAATGAACACCACACAGATCGAAGCTCAAAATTCCAGCCTGTGTGGTGTTCATAGTTATCACGTGCCGGGCGCGACCTTCTGGTGAATAGAACTTGCTCAGTAATTATGGAGGTTATGACAAACCCATTGGTATAAGTTAATATAGGCTCAACAAAGTCAGTATACTCCCAAAAAGATTTGAGTATTTAGAGAGCTAACTGAGCAACCTTAAGGACTTATAAAACCGATCTATTGGTTTGGAAAATTAACCTAAGAGGTTTTCTTGGCCGATTTCCCCAAGACCTTATAATTGTTTAGGGACTTCTTGCACAGGTCCCAGTCTGCACGCAGCTTGTCTTTATATGCCCTATTTTACAGCTTTCCTAAGTCTCCGATTCACTAAAAAGTCTGCGAGCCCTAAGAGGGCAATTTTCCGTATAACTATTCAGGTTCGCTGTCGATTCCATCGATTCGATTCGCTCTCCCTCTAGGCATTCAGCGTGGTGAAAAATATCTGATTTTTAATAATTATTCTATCAAATATCGAATTTGCTCTCTCATTCTCTCTCTGTTTTACTAGGGCTCTCTTTTAGTTGCTAAAAATACACAGAAATTTTACAGCAAAGTATCAGAAAAATTCTTACATTTTCCTTTAACAATTTTTCTATCAAATATCGAATTTGCTCTATTCCCTCTTCTCTGTCTCTCTCTCTCTCTCTATCTGTTTTACTAGGTCTCTCTTTTAGTTGCTAAAAATACACAGAAATTTGACATCAAAGTATCAGAAAAAAATCTTCGATTTTCCTTTTATCTCTCCCTCTGTTTCCCTTCTATTAACTAAAAAAAAGAAAGTTTGGGAATTTTTTTGTCGCACAAATCGCTGTAACTGATTGTCTGAAATTCAGTAAGTCTCGCGTGTGGTAAGCCAAACACAAGTTGAATACCTACGGATACGAGAGGAGGAATACAATTTTACAATTTTATTTTCGGGGTAATGAAGTAGTAAGAAATATCAAAATGTTGACGCTTCATTAATTATTGAAAGCTCTTCTTCTTTATGTTGATTTGATTGAAAATTTTAGGTTGCAGTAAATTCACATAAAATATTTTTTTAAAAAATCAGCAAGCTTGCTTATTTCGTAGATTCAATAATGAAATGAACGACAACTAAAAACATTGGAATGGGTAGCTCAATTTTGATTGTTAATTCACCACTATAAATTTTTGTTTTTTTTTTTTCAAAACCCCAAAGAATTTTTAGGGTGCGTACAGCCATAGAATACAAAATTGCTGAAGCTCTTTGAATAACCTGATTGCAACGCTCTAGTGATTTTGTTTTGGGCGTTTGCCACAGCCTGCTGTTTTCTATACATCCGATCGTAACAAAATGTTTTCAAATATAGCTTTTTAAAGCTGTGTTCAAAAGCGAGTGAGTGGTGCTCACACACGCGCGCACCTCATATATGCAGTATAAAATTTGGGCGCCAATCTAAGACATAATCACTATTTTCAGTTCAGAGATTTACAAAGAATGCTATGAATGTGTGTATGTATGTGTATGTATAAGAATATTTGTTTTTATATTATATCATGTTCTAGAAATTCCAGACAATAACAAATTAAAAAAACATAACAGGTAGACAATTGATTTCGTCTTGTTTTTTTGTTTATTGTATTCCAATTTGCATATCTTAAACAGTGACTCGGGGTGACGAGAGTGTTACGTGGTCAGCTGATGAAGAAATGTCAACAACAAGATAACTCAAATGTTTAAATTTTTTCGTTCTCAGAGTGTCACGATGTTATTGATTGATTTTTAACAATAATTTCTTCAAAATATAATTTTAATAGGATTTGGTTTTAATTAATTTTTTTATAAAATTGTTTAAAATTTATTTAAAAACAAGCTATAGTCCAATTCGGACCATAAATACTGAAGATTGTAGAAGTCATGTAAGTCCATTCGGATGAGAATTGCGCTTGTAGGGGCTCAAGAAGCAAAATCGGGAGATCGGTTTATATGGGAGCTGTATCAAGCTATTGATCGATTCAGACCATATTGGACATGTATGTTGAAGGTCATGGAAGATGAGAATTGCGCCCTCTACAGGCTCAAGAAGTCAAGATCCCAGATCAGTTTATATGGCAGCTATATCAGGTTATGTACCGATTTGCGCCATACTTAGCACAGTTATTGGTTATGAACCGATTTAAACCATACTTATCACAGTTGTTAGAAGTGATACCAAAACACTACGTGCAAAATTTCAGTCAAATCGAAAGAGAATTGGGCCCTCTAGAGGCTCAAGAAGTCAAGATCCCATATTGGTTTATATGGCAGCTATATCAAAACATGAAGCAATCTGGCACATTTACAATCCCAACCGACCGACACTAATAAAAAGTAAATTTCAAGCGCCTAGCTTTACTCCTTCGAAAGTAAGCGTGCTTTTGACAGACAGACGGACGGACATGGCTAGATCGACTTAAAATGACATGACGATCAATAATACATATATTTTATGGGTTTTTAGACGCATTTTTCGAGGTGTTACAAACAGAACGACGAAATTAGTGCACCCCATCCTATGGTGGAGGGTATCAAAATTGTGGGTTATGTTAAGTTGTTGTTGTAGTCAGTTTTCGCGTTTTTGGGTAGGTTCCTACCAAAATTTGTAGATTTTTATTCTCTTGGCAGGTTGGTAGACTGTCCTCCAATATTTATTACTGGAAAAACGCCGGGGATATATCACGTCTTGTGCTTACATGAGGTCCCTGGTCCTTGATGGAGCTTCATCGCCAAAAATTTAATTAAGTTCACTTGCAGAATATTTGGTAGCTTTCGGCTACAACAACCTCCTCAAGCATAGTATGCGCCAGCCAATGTTCTCTCTCGGAGAAGCGATCGGTTTCGGTGCCAGGTGCTTCCTCAGCTTCTTCTCGGCATATATAGTATCCAGAATGGAACTGTGGCCATATCCGTCCTCTTTCAACATGTTGATTTAAGTCAGCTTTAACGTAACCATGACGGCAGAGTTCGAACATGCCTTTTGATTGTCAATACTTGCTTTAATCTGAAATGCGTAACATAACAAATAGAATTTTTAATTACATCTAGATAGCACATCAGAGGAAACTCTTAATTTTTAGCACGCAACCCCGCATTCTCTTAATTTAATTCAAGTTGAACAAAAAGATCAATGAACGTTTAATTTATGTACAAAAACCTCCTAGGGTTCGCGCTTGTTTGAAGCTGTAAGCCAGTGTAAATATACTAGAACACAAAGGCAAGAGTATAAGTGCTGGTGAGTGAACGATAGAGAGTGAGAGAGCAGAAAAGGGGAAACTAATTTACGTTGTTTTGAGATCCATTGTTTGTCATGTCGTTGTTAACAACATAGCGCGAAACAAAACTTTGGGCAAGAGCAACAAACGACCCCAAATTCCCATTCCCTCGAACATACACACGCAGGCACTCATTTGAGTCTACCTTTTTTCTTTTTTAAGTCAGAGACACTTATCTAAGTCTACCTTGTTTCTTTTTTTGTTTTGTTATTCTTCAAAACTCTTTTTGTTCTTTATTGTTAGGAGGGGGTACAGTTATATTGCTCGTTTTTAGCTTATATAAAAAATATTTTTTTCTTCTTTTTCAGAAATCGACACACCTGATAGCTTGAGCTACCAATTCTTCCCAGTGTCCGGAGGAGTATTTACTTTCAAAGTCCGCTGTGGCCATGATGCCCATTTGGCCTTGGCCCCTGCCCCCGTTGAGGCTGATCCCATGTATGAAGTCTTCATTGGTGGCTGGGAGAACAGCAAGTCTGTCATTCGTAAGAATCGTCAAAAGCCCGATGTGGTAGAAGCCCCCACTCCTGGCATTTGCAATGCTGGCGAATTCCGCGGTTTCTGGATCCGTTGGCACGACAATGTCATCGCGGTTGGTCGCGAGGGTGAGGCTTTGGCTTTCATGACCCATTCCGATCCCGGTTTGTTCCCCATACAATTCGTTGGTATTTGCACCGGCTGGGGAGCTAGCGGCACTTGGTTGATTGATGGTAAGAAGCTTTGAAAACTTTAAAATGCTTTAAAGGGGACTTAAAATAAATATGCATTATTTTCTATTCGCGTAGATGAACCTCCAGCAGCCGCGGTATCTGCTCCCATGGGCTTTTCCGCACCCATGCCCGGCGGTGGCAGTGGCCACTGGGTACCAGCTGAAGGTGGCAATGTTCCTCCCCAAGCTGTGCAAGGTGGTTTCGATGGCAGCGAGCAATTGTATATTGCACGTGCCCAACACGAAGGCGATCTTGTTCCCGGCAAGCTACATCCTTCCCATGGTGTCTGCTATGTAGCCTATGGCGGTGGCGAACATGGACACAATCAATATGAAGTATTATGCGACGGCCATGGCTTGTGGGTCCCCGTCAACGATGGCAACATTCCAGCTAATGCCGTGCAGGCTGGTAACTCTGCCGATGGCGAACCTTTGTTTATTGGCCGTGCCACCCACGACGGCACCATTACTGTTGGCAAGGTACAACCCTCCCATGGTTGTTGCTACATTCCTTATGGCGGTGAAGAGTTGGCCTACAAGGAATTCGAAATCTATGTTGAACAATAGATATGTCACTGCGCAATACCCCCCAAAAAAAACCCAGCCCTATAGAAGACACCCTTTGGCACTCTAATAGGATAATTTCGCACAAGACTCCAGTCAATTTTGTTGTTATGTAGCATCACCAGCAGCAGTATTAGCGCTTGCTCCAAACAAATGCTCATACATACAAACAAACATATGCCTCCCTCGAATTACACTCGAAGTTATATTCTGTTGTTAGCAGAAGTCAATTAAAAAAAAACTCAAGAATCTTATTTATATTAAAGGTATTAATTTATATACACATATATATATATATGTACATATAATTTGCAAAATATTTGTCAATAATAAAGATGAACAAAATGTCGAGATATTTGTTTGCATTACCAGGCGACAATATGCCATGAAGTTGCCTTTAACCTAAAACCAAACATGTGGCAACTCTAAAATAATATAAGCATAGATAAATTACAATATATTGATCATGCAACAATTCCAATTGTATTGAAATTGGAGACAGTGAGTTTCGTTAGGCGCTTCGACATCCTTCTTCAATTTGGCCAAGATCGGTTCAGATTTGGATATAGCTGCCTTATAGACCGATCTCTCGATTTAAGGTCTTGGGCCCATAAAAGACGCATTTATTGTCCAATTTTGCCAAAATTTGTGAGAGTGAGTTGCGTTAGGCCATTCGAAATCCTTCTTCAATCGGTCCAGATTTGGATATAGCTGCCATTAAGACCGATCTCTCGATTTAAGGTTTTTGGGCCCAATTTAGGACAGAGAGTTAAGTTAAGACCTTCGACAACTTTCTGCAATAGGCGATTTCACTGGAATTTGACACAGTGACTTATGTTAAGCTTTTCGAAATCTGTGTCGTATATGGTTCCGATCGGCTTATTTTTAGATATAGCTACTACAAAACAATGTTTTGTTATACACAATTGAACAATGACTTGTACTTGTACAGAAATAGACAATCCGACACTGAATGTGTCCTTTAAGATACATTGCGCTTGTAGAGGGCGTAACTTTCATCCGATTAGACTAACATTTTGTGCAGTGATTTCTCTCATGACTATCAACTGACTTTATTATCCTTGGTTTTATTTGGTCTGTGCATTGATATTGCTTCTATATGAGATCGATAGGAGATCAATCACCAGATTTTTACTTCTCATTTTCGTTTGAAATACAGGTGATCTAAAATTAACGATAGTATCGATGTTTATTTTAAAACTATCGAATGTTGCGATTAACGATAGTATGCCAGCTCTAGTGCCCAGTTGTCACATTAAGGGAAATTTCCCCAAACAGGGGACTTTTTTTCGTGATCGGGGAAAATTTTTTCTTATTTGAGGTACGGAAGTGTTAATGGGGGGAAAATTGGGGATTTTCTTGGAGACATTTTATCAGCACAGTTTATAATTTTATTTTCTGAATTATAAGAATTTTCTTTATGTTTATTGCTGGCCAATACCCTTGGTTAGGTGTGAATGAATAGTAAGCTGGTGTGACTGGTGTTTACTGCAGAAACGCATCTCCCGGGATACGAATTTTTATATGAACATTATATATATAGAGCATAGAAAAAACAAACAAACACACACGGACAGTATAAGTAACTCGTGTGCCTTCGTACATTGCGTTGTTTTTATTTGACACTTGGTTTATTGGTCGGGATTTACTACACCTCATGCAAACACAATTTTTTATTTTTAACTGTGTTAGTGTGCCCATCTCTGCTTTAGACAATCGTACTTAAGCAGGAATGTTTTCAACAACGTTAGGTTTGTCAAGGGCATCGAATATTGATCTGCGACCCCAAAAAGTATATATATTCTTAATCCGTTCCTCCGTCTGTCTGTCGAAATTACGATAGCGATCGAAAGAATGAAACTATCTTCTTTAAATTTTCGGCCATTCGGTTCAGATTTTGATACAGCTCCCATTTAAAGTGGTCTTTCGACTTTCCTTTTGGGAATTTTATTAGGGGAAAAACATTGTAATTGGGGATGTTTTGGAGAAATTTTTGGGATCTCTCTCAAAAAAAGTCTGGCAACCGTGGTCGTGCCTACAAAAGCAAGATAATAACCACCCACTTCAGTGTGTTTGCAAAAACAAAAAATTGAACGCACGCAGAGCCTCGTTTCGTGTGTGTCACACGAAATACAAGACTTCTTCGCGTTTTTTATGCTTGGAAAGTTGTTATTGTTATGGAGATTAAACGAGTGCGTTCAACGTGACAGAAGATCGCCTATGCGCTACGGTGATCTCCCACTAAAATAGTTCTTCTGCACCAATTACTGCCTGTATAAAATAAAAGACATTGGTCATTTAAAATTTCTGTTTTAATTTCTCATGTTTTTTTTATTTTGTTTAATATTTCATGTTATACGTATGTATGTATGCCAGAGTGTGATGCATGGCTTCAATAACTTTTGTTTAATTTGCACTGGTTTTTTTGCTGGATGTTGGTCTATACATACGCATTTATATCGGGTCATTGTGTGATAATGGTGGTGGTGGTGGTGGTAGGGGGTGGGTGTCTGTCTGCGTGTGGGCGCTGTGGGCTTGTATGTTTATGATTTATAAATTCTATTTAAAAAGGATTAAGTACGCAGCATACTATATATGTTGTATGTATGTATGTATAGTGGAATAATTATTAAATCGTTTGTCTCTCATTTTTGTTTTTTCAATAAACTTCATTTTCTTTTTATCCTTTTCATTGATTAATTTAATATTTTGGATTACTATAAATATGAAGTATGTATTTATGTTTCTTGTATGCCATTCTAGGTATGTATTAATATGTATATACATACGTACCTATGTACTAAACGTAAATATGTATATGTTACTTGAGTTTAAACGTTTTTGTTTCTTTTAATTTTGTTTTTACTTATATCCTTTTTTGTTTTTCTTTTGTTTTAAAGCAGTTTAACTTGAGTTTAAGGAAATGTTTATTTTTTTTTTGTTTTTGTTTTATGTATGTATGTATTTTGTGTGTACTATGTGTGTTGCTTGTTTGTATTTTTGTATGCATATGTATGTAATAATTGAACTAAAATTGATTTTTTTTGTTTTTAATAATCCTAACGAAAGTAGTTTTGGGAATATTTTTATTGAAAAAAATAACAAGCAAAAGCCCTTTAAGTTTGGCTGAGTCGAACGTTGAATACCCACTACCATAAATATTGTCCAAAGCTCTTCTTATCACACACTTCAGTTTTAATGAAAGTTCTAAGCACCAAACTTGCACCATATCCGACATGGTTATAAGGCAGCTGAGAGCATGACATAATTACCAGGTAATGTACCGTTAACTGCTGAATACAATTTTTTCTCACGAAGTGCACTATCTGTCAACGAGTTTTGGTTGTGTGTGTGTATTATAGTTAAGAACCATGCACACACAAACAACGAAAAAATGCGCGAACTAGTAACGTATACAAAATCAGAGTTGCACTAATCACTGATTTTGACGGATAGTGCACTCAATATTTTGTTGTTGGGCAACTGCCACTACCTGTAAATGAATATATCGTGTATCATTCGACGCACGCTTTCAATGAGTAAATATGTTACATTCTTTCTCTTTTAGTTTTGTCATTCAAATTAAATGTTTACACCATATCTTTTAGTAAACGGCTATAAGATTAGCCGCTTAGCTAAACGGGGATAGCTTTTTTCTACATAACAAACTAAGGTTTGGTATTCTATTCTACTTTCGCAATAGCCGCTGAGATTTGTAATTGTTCCGCGAGCGAAATTTGATAGGAATCAAATGTTTTTATTTCCATACCAAAACACGTTTCTTTATATGCACTTATTGTTTTCTCTATTTTATATACTTTTTCTCAAATAAATAAAGGAAACCGAACCATTGAAACCAATTAAAATGATACCGGCAATGGTTTCAAGTGTTGCCACTTTATTTTTTTTTTTTGCAATTTTCCTCACTATAAACAGAGTACTATTTTTCCGCCCTTTTTAGCCAACGTTTCGCCGACGTTTTTTTATATGGAGTTTGACACCATTGCTGTTGCCACTTTCATTTTTTTTTGCAATTTTCCTCACTATAAATAGAGTACTATTTTTCCGCCTTTTTCAGCCCACGTGACGTCGACGTTTTTTATATGGAGTTTGACAGCATTCCGCTTGAAAAGCTGAACAGAATACTCAGCTTAATGGGTAAATAAATTACTGTTGTGTGTTGTTGTTTGACTTTAGTTTAGGCGAAGAAATAATTTTCCCTAAAGACAAAATTTTTAATTTTCTATAAAGACAAAATTTCAATGACATTTTCCCTAAAGACAAAATTTCTTCACTAAAAATAATATTGAAATTTTCTCTAAAACAATTGGAATTTTCTTTCAAAAATGATAACCGTTCGTTCGAGTAACACAAGTTTATTGGCTGTGACTGTAAGTTCATAAAATTTCTTCTAGTTTTGTCAAAATCATAGGGTGGTGGGTATCCGTAATTTGGGCCAGGTCGTACTTTAGTGCTGTAAACCAAAGCGGATTTAAAAAGGTGGCCTCACGCGAACAGCTGTTAACAGCTGGCCTGGTTTGACGGTATTAAGATGCCAGGATATTGTTTGCATTCTCTTTGTTGTCATCTTCTATCTCGCACATTCTCTGCTCATGTACGCACACGCACACATATTTTTTTGTGTATGTTGGCAAAACGTCGATCAGCTTGATGGCAAGATGGCGGATTGCACCATATGATTTATGGTTGTTGTACAAATGAGACCACCTTTAATTGTTTCGCCATGGCTGTAAACTTGTTATATGATTTTGGTTTATTGGTTTCACACGAAGACCGAGCGTCGAAAATAGTTTTAGAATGTTTTTTTTTTGTGTTTAAAATTTTCGAAAATTAGGAAAACAGTTGGTTTTTCATTAATAATGGCGGTGATTGGTGTTGGTGTTTATTTGTTTGTTTTATGTTTAGTTGAGTTGTTTTACTGACAAGACTTTAGCATTGAATTGTTGGTTTGTGTTAACAGTTTTCTTTGTTTTTTCTTCTTCTTCTGGCATTTTTTAAAATTGTTATATTAGTCTTTAGGGGTATTGTTGTTGCTTTTAGATTTAACAAAGAAATTATTAAATATTAAATATATTTTTTTGTTATGTTTTAGGTTTCTCATATATGTATGCATGTGTATATATTAAAGTATATCAAACATTTTGCAAATGAGTTGGTATTTTCTTCATAATTAGTTGGGTTTTAAGGTTTTCTGTTTTTTGGTTCTTAAAAATTAAAATTAATAATAATATCCATTAGTTTAACAAATCTAAGCTTTTTGCTTCTTCTCTTGCGCTAAGGTTGTCATCATCCTCGACATTCATTCATCATTCAATAATTAAACAATAATAATAATTATTATTATGTATATGGTATTTATAGATAATAATTATAGTTAGTTACTATTAAAAAATATGGATCATTTCACATTTTGTTGTTTTAGTGTTTTTGCTTTCTTTCTTGTTTCATGATAAAAATTAGGATAAAAGTTATATTAATAATAATAAATATGTAGATCGTATATTTGAACTAAGTTTACATATTATGTATGCATGTATGTATATATTTAATCAATTTATTTGAAGTTCCATCTCTAGTATATCTTCTTTTTTTGCCTGCCATGACGTACGTTATGTTTGTTTCCTTTTTTGACAACGACGCATGTATGCATGGATGTGTTGTTGTGTTATATCTAAAGTTTAGTTGAATTTTATGTGTTGTTTTAAAACACCAAACATGGAATTAGTTCTTTTGCGTGTGCAAAGACCACTGGGCAAACTGTTCCTGCCACTGGCTACTGGCTGCTGTGTTGGTCTGCAATAGATTAGAATTAAAAAAGAAAGAAAAATATGACGACATTTATCTCTAAATTGGCAAGAGTTTATCGCATAAATTATAAACAAAAAAAAAAAATGACAGCGACCAAAGAGGCACTGACAAATAGCTAGCTATGACTAATACAGATAGGTATTGTTATGTACTGAAGAAAGAAAAAAGGAATGCTATTATACTAATTGACAAAATTGTCTGCATTTCATTAGCCGTAAGTCGTTTCTTAGTAAACATAAATTTCCCCAAAACACTAAGACTATACCCTGAATTTATATTGAACATATAGGCGACTCTATATACCATAGGTATATCATAGTTTATTTTTAAAATTTGAAATGATTCAGAAATCTTATGATTTTAGCCAAGCTATGCTGGACCAACATGCAGCAGCATGATGGCACCAACACTTGTTATAGAGAAGGTTTACCAAACTATTAAATAAATCATTTCTTTTCTCCAAAAATAAGCACATACACACACACGCCAAAAACGAATCAAGAGATGAAGTCAGCGGGATAATAGCAGGTGTGAGTGAGGGCTTTGCTAAATGCGCTATTACACGGCATGTAGATGTCTTATGACATGTCACTTTTTGCATTCACAGGTAATTGAAAATGTTTGTCCCTGCTACAACAAGAACCTCAGCACTGGATAGCTGTGAGCATCACACAGGCTGGAACATTGAGGTGTTCATTGCTGTCATGAGTAACATAGCTGCGAGCTACCGGGCGCGTCCACTGGTTGCGGATAGTGGAATGCTCCGTACGGAGTAGTTGCAACGGTAGTCGCGGACAATCAGCGGTATCGAGCGGAGAGTCTCAGTAAGAGGTCGGGCTGCACCGGTTCTTGCTCAAATACTGAGTGTCTATGATGCTCGATGCGACAAGGCGAATTATTGGCACCTTTAAATAACCAATAGCCACCCTGTACTCGTGGCGATCGGCTACTCACCACATTTCGTGGGGTAGCACCAACACTAATAAGAGGGGCCAGGCCCTGGCACTTCTTGAATACTAACGACCTAATAACACTTAATATTGGTAACACCGCTACCTTTGGTAATAGGATTAGGGAGGAGGAATTAGATGTGACGATATGTTCGGAAAATCTAATCGATGAGGTTCAGGATTGGAAGGTCTCCATGGATCACTCTTTCTCTGACCATCGCTACATTAGGTTTAGAATAGCACGGCCAGCCCCGAATCCGATAAGTTTCCGGAATACGTTGAAAACCAACTGGAAAAAATTCGAAAGACTACTCAGAAGAAGACTTGGGCAAGATAATTTAGATTGTCCAAGAAATAGAAGACATTGACGAAAATGTCAACAGGATTACGACTGCACTGGTGGGGTCCTTCGAAGATAGTTGTCCTCTTCGGGAAAGGAAGTCAGCCCAAGAAAAACCCTGGATGACCGGGGAGATTCGCCGTAAAAAACGGAATTTATGGTGAAGGAATCCTTGAGGAGCTTCAAACCATTTATGTCACCCGGACCTGGGTGTTCCGGAGTTACTACAGAAAGAGGCAGACTATCTGGCGCCTCGTCTGGCGAAAATTTTCACAGCGTGCCTAGGAATTGTATATACTCCGAAAGCCTGGCAGGAGGCAAGGGTGGTGTTTATACCCAAGCCCGCCAAGGCAAGTTATGCGACACCAAAGGCCTACAGACCCACAAGCCTTACGTCCTTTCTACTCAAAACTATGGAACGTATTGTGGACACCATGATAAAGAGTAGGACATCCAGCGAACTGCTCAAAAGCAAACAGCATGCCTATGTCAAGGGAAGGTCGGTGGAGACTGCCCTGCAAGAGGTTGTGCATAAAATAGAAGAATACTTCGATGCCAAAACGTACACACTGGCGGTATGCATTGACATCGAGGGGGCTTTTAACAATGTGCGGACCGACACTCTGATCCAATCCTTAGACCACTACTGGGTGGACCCGGTCCTTAGAGACTGGATAAACCATATGCTAAGGAACAGGTG
This sequence comes from Stomoxys calcitrans, assembly GCF_963082655.1. Taxonomy (NCBI): domain Eukaryota; kingdom Metazoa; phylum Arthropoda; class Insecta; order Diptera; family Muscidae; genus Stomoxys; species Stomoxys calcitrans. Next base: position 39,934,276 of record NC_081556.1, on the reverse strand, counting down.
GATAAATTGTGTGTCCTATGGCATAAATATAAGGGTGAAAGTGGCACAGGGCACGCCACAGGGGGCCATTTTATCGCCCATCCTATGGGCGACCACCATAAATGACCTATTACGGATGCTGACTGAGGAGGGATTTGAACCCGTCTGCTACGCAGGCGATGTTATAATACTTCTAAGGGGTAAGGATCCGAACCAGCTACGCAGAAGGGCAGAAAGGGTCTTGAATATGACATATAACTGGGCTAGACCCAGAGGTCTCAATGTTAACACAACAGAGAAGACTGCAAATATGCCTGTTCACGAGGAAGACGAAGGTGGGCCGTAGGCTCGAAATGGGGCCTGAATCCGAGGAACGTCCACTGGCTCTACAGGAACGTGATTAGACCAATACCTACTTACGCCTCAGTAGTTTGGTGGACTGCTATGGAGAAAAAGTGCAACTTAAGGACCATACAACAGGTTCAGAGAACATGTTGTCATGGCATAGGCGGAGCGATGAGGACTACGCCCACTAGGGCACTGGAAACTATGAGAAGACGCGGCTATTACTGAAAGGAAGCAAGAAGGAGGTCAGCATAGCTTTTGGTATCATAACGGGACACATAGGACTACGAGCTCACTTATGTAAAATTGGTGCGGCAAGCAACTTAGGGGAGTGGTATTGAAAACAATTAAGGATTTTGTAAGTAGCACGGAATTCCTAACTTCAAATTTTTCTTTTAAAGGTTACTTTATAGTTTTTAGATCGCACAACAAGCCGATTACTGGCTTAGGTGTATGCCCATAGTGGCATGGGGCGGATTAATATCTGCACCCTCATTGAACCTAACTTAGCCTAACCTAAGGTGGGTGCGTCCAGAGGGATCTGGGACCTACCATATAGCGTATTTAGATCCACAATACCTTGTCAACCTAACCTAAGCATTTATAAAATATCATTTTAATACACTCTTAATATTCATGGGAATTCACTGGAATAATGGATTATACTAGTTTTCATATTTTTCTACTCCGTATTTGACCAATAGCTTCATGTATGAGGTTATAAAACCTAGTTTCCGTTTTTAAATGCAATATATTTATTATATTTACATACAAATGTCCTGTATTAGAATGGTTTGATTATTCGTTGTACGATATTTCGAAACAATTTATGTACTACACCCTAATAAACACAAACTTTTTAAGTTGGGATAAAGAATTATTTGTTTACCTTATCCGTCCAGTCGACATTAATTGATTGTGGGTCATCAAAATCTGTAAATATGTATTAGAAAAAAGTATAGAAAAAATGTATGAAACAACATATTTATGACCCATTAAGAAATCATTATCATCATATAGAACATAAGTGAAGAAAGAAAGAGAAAAAACTGCACAATTCTAGGTGTATGTATGTAGTTTAGGAGGGTATGTACTACTATTTTTACTAATTACCACTACACTCAACAAAATCTTTCTCTCTAACGTCATGAAATTTTGGTTTGTTTTTTTCACTTTTAGGTTATGGCATTTTACATAGAATGTCTAAAGAAAAAGGTCGATTAGGCGCTGCTATGCTATATGGAATGGTATGGTATTCAAATAAGAAAAGAAGAGGCAAATAATTCATCAACATATGTACAACCGGCCAACAAACAAACAAACCTAAATATGCTAAAGGCAGCTTTAAAAAGAATGAGTTCATGTTTTTAATATTTTGAAGGTTTGTGTGATTGGCATAAAACTACATCACCAATATCTATACCAATAAAGGTGTCCGTTTTATTTAAGAACTAACGGTGCTATTGCTCGATAGCAATCCAAAGCAAAGTGCAAAAATAAAACAGACCCCAAGTGACTGAGTGATTGGCCGGGTCTTGTGATATGATCCACAGGCACTTGTATATATTTTTTTTGATATGGCAACTATGTCAACTAAGCGGAGAGTCAATGGGAAATTTGTTTGAAATTGACACTGACTGAGATGCAGTCGATGATTGGTTGAGTGGTAGGAAGGGGTAACGAACAAACAAATAAAAATTTGTACCTTTTTTTGTTTTGGTTTTGATTTTTTGGAACAAATAACAACAACAAATAGTAGTAACAGATGGGTTTGGTTTCTTTTTTGGTTTTTTTTTTGCTTATAAACTCAAACTATATTTCAAAAGATGGGCGTGCATAATCAACTGCAGTTCATCGATTGTCTCACCGATTTCATGCAACAGAGGAAAGCCAGCATCTGCATCGTCTATAAGCACTTCGGGATAATGTTTATAGCCCATGACACGATTAATGTGGGCATGTTCCTCATCAATATCGAAATCAGAATCTAATTCAACTTCTTCGGTGTCGTGGTCAAAGTGAAATTCAAAATTCAAATTGGAGGGGCACATTCCTCCTGCTCCTCCTGGTGTTTGGTGATGGTGATCGGGAATATCGCCAGTATGCTGCTGCTGGTGTTGTTGTTGTTGTAGACGTATACTTGATATGCCACTATCGCCTAGGCTAAGGCCAAAATTGTAATCCATATCGAAATTATCGTAAGCCTCGTCCGCTTCCTCGGCCGATTCATCACCTTCTATGTGACGAAGTATGTCTACTGGCATTCAAAGGTATTAGTTAAAGGGGTTTCTTAAGATACAATCAAAGAGTAGTAGTGGTAGTTTTGTTGCAAATCAAAAACCAATAAGATAGATAAGTGGTTATATGTAGATGCCCGCCCATGCACGCATATGCAAGGTTTTGAGGGCTATTTTGCTTGTGTTGTTTTAATTAGGATACAAGTACGAACGATAACGACAACGATAACAAGAATATGCACATTGAATAGTCGGTAGAAAATAGATCATATAATCAATCAGTCTAACAATTGCTGTGATGATGTCTGTGTTTCCTACGTCTATTTGGAAAGTAATCTAAAATATCATGTAAAAAAATCCAAAAAGAAAGAAAGCCAGAAATTCCATTACAACAAAACATTGCAATCAACATAGCCAACCAAGAGCATAGAGGAGATCTTTTTGGGAAAGAGGTCTGTGCTGGTGTGTGTGTGTGTGTAGGAATAGTTTTGAGTAGAAACCACACTTACCTAAAGGCATTATAAAGCGGGCCTGCGAAGGGCTTAACCTTTGTACTGCAAAGACACATAATTGAACACAGACACGCACACACACATATATACACAAAGAGCCAGAGAAAATCCAGAGACACACAAGAAGAGCACACGAAATATACAAGTTATTTGTGAGAGAGGACAATAATAATTTTAGGCTATTACAGCCTACTGGCAATACCACAATGAGCAAGTGAGCTTTACATACGATTTTGGGGCCATAAGCATAAGTGGCAATTGAAGAAAATATTATGCAACAACAAATGCTTTTGTTCTAAGCCTTTTTTGCAAACACTTTGTAATGTTTTCCATTTTATGAAAAACTTGCAATAAATATGTTGTTCTAGGCTAAAATAGTAGATGGTACATAATAAATTAAAAACTTGTTCCAATTTATTTAAAAAAATTAAAGACAAATAAAGTGGACAAAATCGTCTTACAATGAAAGAAAAATGCTCGTCAAAAATTAATTTATAAAAATAAAAAGATATAAATAGATAAAAACTATATAAATATATAAATAAACAAGTAAAGCGTGCTATATTCGGCTGGGCCGAATCTTATATACACTCCACCATGTATTGCATTTGTCAAGTTATTTTCTCAATACCTCTTTTTTGGCAAACAATAGATAAAAGAAAAGAATGGATTTAATATTGGAGCTATATCAAGTTAAGGTTCGATTCGGACCATAATTGAATTAAATGTTGATAGTCTCTCATTGTGTAAACTTTCAGCCAATTGGAATAAGAATTGCGCCCGTTAAAGGCTCAAGAAGTAAAATAGAGAGATCGGTTTATATGGGGGCTGTATCAGGCTATAGACCGATTCGGATAATAATTACGCCCTCTAGTGGCTCAAAAAGTCAAGGTTCAAGATCGGTTAATAAGGCAGCTATATCAGCTTATGGACCAATTTGAGCCATATTTAGCACAGTTATTAGAAGTCACAACAAAATACGTAATGCAAATTTTCAGCCAAATCGGATAATAATTACACCCTCTAGTGGCTCAAGAAGTCAATATTCAATATCGGTTTATATGGCAGCTATATCAGGTTATGGACCGATTTCAACCATACTCAGCACAGTTGTTGGAATTCATAAAATCACCTCATGCAAAATTTCAGCTAAATCGGATAAGAATTGTG